>NW_027532617.1:3095325-3148863 GCF_008692635.1 Crocuta crocuta | reverse complement strand
GGGGGGGGGAGGGGGAGGGGGTCACCATTTTTCTCTCCACAACTACCAAAGCAGGGCCTCAGGGATTGATCTGCAGGGCCCACAGTGGAGGTGGGACCCATCTATACCAAACCATGCCCTCTCTGCATCCAGGTAGCTACTTATCTACTGGAGCAGGATAGATGTTGTGGAACCAGATGGCCCCCTCCTCTGAATCAGCACTGTGGCATTGCCTGGATTAATTCTAGGATGGTTCTTATTATCTAGATATAAATATGTATCTGACAGATGATAGATAGATAGATAGATATAAATTTCTCCTTCTTATCTCCTCCCTCCTCTAGGCCGGGTAATCTGGTTATTGGTTTGCTTAAACAGACATATTTAAAAAAATTTTTTTTACATTTATTTTTGAGAGATAGAGGGAGACACAGAATAAGCAGGGAAGGACAGAGAGAGAAGGAGACACAGAATCTGAAGCAGGCTCCAGGCTCTGAGCAAGTGCTCAGCACAGAGCCTGACATGGGGCTCAAACCCACAAACTGTGAGATCATGATCTGAGCCAAAGTTGGACACTTAACCGATTGAACCACCCAGGTACACCTAAACAGACATATTTCATACTGATGCATGTTCTAAACCTCCTTTTCTTTCTCTCTCTTTCTGGAATAATCAAGCCATATACTTTCTCAGGGTAACTTTGTCTTTGTTTCTTTTCCTTGCCTCCTTCCTTATTCCCTTTCTCTCTCTGCATTAAGCCTTTTAGTCACTCTGCCTGGTCAATGTTCATTTTTTCTTTCCCTGTGCCTGTCATTTTTCTCTTTGTATATGATCTTCCATCAGTAACACTTTCACCCTGGTCTTTACTTGTAGCTGGTGTTCTTGGTTTTTTGCTTTTAGACTGTTTTTTGTTTTGTTTTGTTTTTGTTTGTTTGCTTGTTTGTGCATTTGTGTGTTATTGTTTCCTGTCTGTATGTTTTCCTTTCCAGGACTACTTCAAGGAACAAATCAAAGCACTCCTGGCGGAGGGTCCAAAACATCACT
Source organism: Crocuta crocuta (assembly GCF_008692635.1). Lineage (NCBI taxonomy): Eukaryota > Metazoa > Chordata > Mammalia > Carnivora > Hyaenidae > Crocuta > Crocuta crocuta. Next base: position 3,147,840 of record NW_027532617.1, on the reverse strand, counting down.
ATAAGTAGGCAAATAAAATAATGAAAGTCACAACAGCAGAGAGCAGGTAACACTCTCCAAAAAAACACCTCGTGAAGGGCCAGGCCATGGACAGTGTATGACTCCCCTTTAATATAGCAATGCTTGCAGGTGCAGAGCACATAACAAGCTTTTAACACTTACAAGGGACAGAAAACTAGTCAAAATGATGAAATGTAAGAAGTATCCTCAAAAGAAATTCCAGGAAGAAGGGACAGCTAAAGGATTGATCAAAACAGATATAAGCAATATAACTGAACAAGAATTTAGAACAATAGTCATAAAACTAATCATTGGGTTTGAATAAAGTATAGAAGACAGCAGAAACTCCATTGCTACAGAGATCAAGGATATTAAAAATAGTCCTGATAAATTAAAAAATGCTATAAATGAGGTACAAAATAAAATGGAGGCAGCCACAGGACAAATAGAAGAGGCAAAGGGGAGAATAAGTGAATTAAAAGATAAAATTATGGACAAAGAGGAAGCCGAGAAAAACAGAGATAAATTGATCCAGGAGCACGAAAGGAGAATTAGAGAACTGAGTGATGCAATCAAATGGAACAATATCCATATCACAGGAATTCCAGAAGGAGAGAGAGAAAGGGGCTGAAGAGGTACTTGAAGAAATCATAGCTGAGAACTTCCCTAACCTAGGGAAGGAAACAGACATTGAAATCCAAGAGGTACAGAGAACTGCCCTCAGATGTAACTTGAATCGATCTTCTGCATGATATATCATAGTGAAACTGGCAAAATGCAAGGATAAAGAGAGAATTCTGAAAGCAGCTAGGGATAAACAGACCTTAACATACAAAGGTAGACACATGAGTGTAGTAGCAGACCTATCTACTGAAACTTGGCAGGCCAGAAAGGAATGGCCGGAAATCTTCAAAGTGATGAATAGGAAAAATACACAGCTAAGAATTCTTTATCCAGCAAGCCTGTCATTCAAAATAGAAAAATAGATAAAGATTTTCCCAAACAAACAAAAACTGAAGGAATTCATCACCACTAAACCAGCTCTACAAGAGATGCTAAGGAGGACTTGAGGGAAATTTTGCAGGGAACCCAAGTACCAGAGACACCACTACAAGCATGAAAACTACAGAGAACACAATGACTCTAAACCTGTATTTTTCGATAATAACACTGAATGTAAATGGACTAAATGCTCTAATCAAGAGACACAGGGTATCAGAATGGATTAAAAAACAAGATTCGTCTATTTGCTGTCTATAAGAGACTCATTTTAGACCTGAGGACATCCTCAGATTGAAAGTGAGGGGATGGAGAAATATCTATCATCCTACGGGAAGTCAAAATAAAGCTGGAGTAGCCATACTTATAACAAACTAGACTTTAAAGTAAAGGCCATAACAAGAGATGGAGAAGGGCATTATGTAATAATTACAGGGTCTATCCATCAGGAAGAGCTAACAATTATATACATCTATGCACCAAATTCGAAGGCACCCAAATATATAAAACAATCAGAAACATAAACAATCTTATTGATAAGAATATGCTAACTGAAGGGGACTTTAATACTCCACTTACAGCAAAAGACAGATCATCTAGACAGAGAATCAGTAAAGAAACAATGGCCCTGAATGATAAATTGGACTAGATGGACTTCACAGATACATTTAGAATTCTACATCCCAAAGCAGTGGAATACACTTTCTTCTCAAGTGCACACAGTACATTATCCAAGATAGATCACATACTGGGTCACAAAAAAGCCCTCAATAAATATAAAAGAATTGAGATCATAACATGCACACTTTCAGATCACAGTGCTATGAAACTTGAAATGAACCACAGGAAGAAGTCTGGAAAACCTCCAAAAGCATGGAGGTTAAAGAACATCCTAATAAAGAACGAATGGGTCAACCAGGCAATTAGAGAAGAAATTTAAAAATATATGGAAACAAATTAAAATGAAAATACAACAATCCAAACTCTTTGGGATGCAGCAAAGGCAGTCCTAAGAGTAAAATACATTGCAATCCGGGCCTATCTCAAGAAACAAGAAAAATCACAAATACAAAATGTAACAGCACACCTAAAGGAAGTAAAGCAGAACAGCAAAGACACTCCAAACCCAGCAGAAGAAGAGAAAAAATAAAGATCAGAGAAGAAATAAACAATATAGAATCCAAAAAAAACCAGTTGATCAATGAGACCAAGAGTTCGTTTTTTGAAAAAATAAAAAAAAATTGATAACCCTCTAGCCAGGCTTATAAAAAGGCAAAGAGAGAGGACCCAAATAGATCAAATCATGAATGATTAAAACAATCCCTCAGAAATACAAGCAGTTATCAGGGAATATTATGAAGCACCTGAATGTGAGACAGGAAACTATCAAAACCCTAGAGGAGAAAGCAGGAAACAACCTCCTTGACCTCAGCCACAGCAATCTCTTACTCAACACATCCCCAAAGGCAAGGGAATGAAGAGCCAAAATAAACTATTGGGACCTCATCAAGATGAAAAGCTTCTACATGGCAAAGGAAACAACCAACAAACTAAAAGGCAACTGACAGAACGGGAAAAGATAGTTACAAATGACGTATCAGATAAAGGGCTAGTATGCAAAATCTATAAGGAACTCACCAAACTCCACACCCGAAAAACAAATAATCCAAAAAACAAAGAAATGGGCAGAAGACATGAGCAGACACTTCTCCAAAGAGGACATTCAAGTGGCCAACAGACACTTGAAATGATGCTCAACATCACTCATCAGGGAAATACAAATCAAAACCAAACTGAAATACCACCTCATGCTAGTCAGGGGGGCTAAAATGAACAAATTAGGAGACTATAGATGTTGGCAAGGATTTGGAGAAATGGGCACCCTCTTACACTTTTGGTGGGAATGTAAACTGGTACAGCCCCCTCTGGAAAACAGTATGGAGGTTCTCAAAAAATTAACAATAGAACTCCCCCATGACCCAGCATTAGCACTGCTAGGTTTTTACCCAAGGGATACAGGAGTGCCTGATGCATAGGGGCACATATACCCCAATGTTTACGGCAGCACTCTCAACAATAGCCAAAACATGGAAAGAGCTTAAGTGTCCATCAACTGACGAATGGATAAAGAAGATATGGTTTATCTATACAGTGGAATACTACATGGCAATGAGAAAGAATGAAATCTGACCATTTTCAGCAACATGGATTGAACTGGAGGGTATTATGCTAAGTGAAATAAATCAGTCAGAGAAAGATACCGTATGTTTTCACTCATATGTGGATCTTGAGAAACTTAACCTTAACATGGGGGAGGGGAAGGAGAAAAAAAAAGTTACAGAGACGGAAGGAGGCAAACCATAAGAGGCTCTTAAATAGTGAGAACAAACTGAGGGTAATGGTGGGTGGGAGAGAGGGGAAAGTGGGTGATGGACATGGAGGAGGGTACTTGTTGGGATGCACACTGGGTGTTATCTGGAAACTGACAATAAATTATATTAAAAATGTCCACTTTCAGAAAAAAATGTCTTTGTATGTAAAATCTTTTTCTCCTAATTTTAGAGACAACTGCATAATGCAAAAATTATAGAACTGCATTAAAGGGATTATAATGTATAAAAGAGTAATATGTATGGCAATAATAGTGCAAGCAAGGAGAAAACAGAGCTAAATTAGAGTAAATATTGAATATATCACCAAAATGATATTAACCAGAAATAGATAGTTTTATGTTAGGATGTAAATTATATAATCAAGGAAACAATTAAGAAAGTATCTCAAATGTATACTAAAAAAAAATAATTAAAATAGTATGCAATAAAATCTCTAATATAAATTAAGGGAAAATAGAGGAACTAAATAAAGAACAAAATAGCATCATAGCAAACATAAATCCTAAAGATCAGTAATTACATTAAAAAGTAAATGGAGTAAACATGGTATCAGTCTGGGTTCTCCAGAGAAACAAAATCAATATCTATTAAGACATATCTTAAGGAACTGGCTCACATGATTGTGAGGACTGGAAAGTTCAAAATTTGTAGAGCAGCCTGGCAGGCAACTCAGATAGGAGCTGATGCTGCAGTCCCAGAGCAGGATTTCTTTTCCAGGAAACCCCTTTTATGCTCTTAAGAGCTTCAACATATTGGAGGAGGCCTATCTTTATCACTGAGGATAATCTCCATTATTTAAATCAATTGACTGTAATGTTTACTGTATCTATAAAATAACTACACAGCAACACCTAGCTTGGTGTTTGATTAAATACCTGGGTACTATTGCCTAGCCAAATTGACCTAAAATTAACCATCACAGCTCTACCCTGTTAACTTGTCATACAAATACATCTCCTTAAATTATACTTAATCTCCAAATAAAGGCAACATTTCTGCTTAACAGGATACAAACCTCCTGTGAATAACTGAAAAAGTACTAACTCCAAAGTATGTATTCATTCCAGTAAGTACAAAATGCTTACATTTTCTCTATAAATATATAAAATATATAAAAATAGTCCAATGTAATCAATCTGTTACTACTTAGCTGGCTGATTGACCCAGAGAACAGTGCCATATTGAAGACTCAGGGTTGGTCTCTGAAGGCAGATTAAGTGATCACCAGTTTCCATAGGCAGGTCAGTGTTGGGGAGTGGTTCATTGGTTTCTCAGTGCATATATAGCTTCTATTCACGACACAACGGGCACTTTGTTCTGAGCCCACTGGCCAATGACAAAAGTGCCAGGGGTAAAAGGCTAACTGGTATGCACAGAATACCAGATGATTAAAATCCTTTTCTGCTCAGGTAACACTTTGTTAAACATTCACACGGGACAGAAATAACTTCACACTCTTTGCCCCTTCAGAGAGGTCTATCTATCTACATAGATCTTTTTCAGATCCTCCTTATCACCAATTTTTAAATCTTGTTCCAAGTCCCTGGCCATTGAGTCAAATCAGAGGCCACATACTATAAACTTATGTCTAGAGGCGCCTGGGTGGCTCCGTTGGTTAAGCGTCTGACTTCGGCTCAGGGCATAATCTCACAGTTTGTGGGTTCAAGCCCCGCATCAGGCTCTGTGCTGACAGCCAGCTCAAAGCCTGGAGCCTGCTTCAGATTCTGTGTCTCCCTCTCTCTCTCTGACCCTCCCCTGCTAACTCGCTCGTGCTCTCTCTCATAAATAAACATTAAAATTATAAATTTATATCTACTCATATATCTGACCACTTTTACAGAAATGAACTAGATAAATTGTTTAAGATTCTACCATTCTACCAAGTGGAAAGCATTCCCTCTAAAGCTGTCTTTCAGAGATGTTCTAGAACGAGATTATATTACTATGGTTGTCCATTTTGGGGTAGTGCTTGCACATCATACATAACCATCCAGAAGATCTGTAAACTAGGCCCTAAGTTTCTTTCTTAGTATTCCATAGGGAGCTCCCTATGAAGCCACTAATACAGGCTGGAAAAAGGAGATAAGGCAGCAGAAGTGGTGACCATGGGTATCTGGGCCATTTCCTCATGTAACTTACTGGTACATTCTGGCCCACTTGAACCTCACCTATATGATGATGGCGTGCTTCTAAATACATCCAACTTTATGGTATAATGGTTCATGCAATACACTATGTTCACAAAAAGCATCTCAGATTTTAAAGTAACTTGGCAGCCTAGGGTTAGACATTCAGTCTCTAGTAGAGCCCAATAGCAAGTCAACAGTTGTTTCTCGAAAGACCGTAGTTATCCACAGAGAAAGCCAGGACTTCGCTCCAAAATCCAATGGTTCTGTGCTGTGATTTGTCTAAAAGGTATTGCTGTGATTTACCTACAGGATATTGTCAGAGGCCCACAAACAGAATCTGTATTTGACAGTGACATCATTGGATCTACTGGGTCATTATAGACCAAAAGAAAGAGTATCTTGCATGGCAGCCTAGACGTGTTTCTGAGATTTTCCTGTTCCATGTCCACTGAAAACTATCAGCTTTCAGGTCCTTCAGTAAATGGGCAAAAATAACACACTCTAATGAGGACTATGCTGCTTCCAAAATCCAAATTGACCCACTAAGCACTGTACCTGTGTTTTGGTTGTAGAAGGGCCAGATGCAATAACATATCCTTGGTCTAAAAGAGCTATCTCAGCTTATCCCATACTACTGAATCCTATGGCATACAGAGGTCTTTCCAATAAGTCTAGAATAGTTGCTTTCTTGCTCACAAGGTCTAATAACCATAATGTCATCAATGTAATAGACTAGTGTGCTTTCTTACAGGAGGGAAAAGCAGTCAAGATCCCTGTGAGCTAAATCATGACATAGGCCTGAAGGGTCAATATAGCACCCTGGTAAGACAGTGGAGGCATTTTTCTGCCTCATGAGCTAGGAGAAAACTGCTTCTGGTGGTCTTTACTAACAGGTATCAAAAAAATCACTTTCCACATCAGAGGTTACATGCAAGATAGCAGAAGATGTGTTAATTTGTGCTAGCAAAAAAGCCAAATCTGTAACAGGAGCTTCATTTGGATTCACCACTTGCTTATGTTAGTGATAATCCACTACCATTTTCCAAGATCTATCTGGTTTTCTGCACAGGCCAAATAGGAGCATTAAATGGGGAAGTGGTGAGAATCACCACCTTGGATTCTTCCTAGTTCTTGACAGAGACACCAATCTCTGCAATCTCTCCAAGAATGTGATGTTGGTTTTGGCAATTTGTCCAGTCAAAGGCAGTTCTACTGGCTTCCACTTGCCATTTCCTACACAAGAGTCCTCAGTCCACAAATCAGGGAAGCCATCCACAGATTTTTCCAATTGCTAAGTAGGCCCATTCTGGCTGTGCATATTGGAACTGGAGACACAACTGAAGGATGGGTTTGAGAAACCCCAGATCCACTGTGAGACAGGCTTGAGCTAAAATTCTATTGAGTACGTGAATTTCATTAGTCCGAAGCCTGAATGTTATGGGTGATGTTTGGGTCTCCTGACACAGGAGTAGATGGGCAGCTTCTACCAGCCAAAAATACTGAATAGAATTTAGTAGTTTCAATGCTTCCTGCTTCATCAGAATCTGCCCAAGGGACTCCATTCCAACTTTCAAGATCCTATCCTCACCCCCCATCCCCCACCAAATCAATGTCCTCATTTAACAGCATACACTTTGTAAGACTGAGAAATCAATTAGTATTGCAATTCAGTCATTCACAGAAGAATGGCAGTTTATTCAAAAATCTCATCTCCATGGCTATGGGGAATAAGGTTTCTCTCAGCGAAGACAGAATTACAGGACATTTATGTAGAGTTCAAGGTGATTATATGAAACCCTGAGATCATCCCTTTTTCCCCCCCTTACTTTTTTGGGCACCATTTAGGATCAGCCAACCAATCTCATTTTACTAGCCAATTTGACAAAAATATTCTAATGTATCAAATACAAGGTCACCTAGAACCTTCTCTTTTATAAATATTTGAATAGGAGCACCAATGGTGATATTTTGCATACTTTTGCCACATTTATCAAAATATATCCATGTCCCCTTTACCAGTGGAAAGTCATTACTTCCTTTAAATCTAAGCAGATTAAAGAACCAACTCCAAGAATCCCAGGACCAAGTCAGAAAACATCCTTAAAATTCTATCCCTCTGGAATTACTCCTAGTACCAAACTCGATAACCCACTCCAACCCAAAGGGGAAAGTTAGCTCATACTTGTGCTTGTGATAAAACACACAAAACCCATGATATCACTATATGTGCTATGCAAAACACATGCTTTAGACTCAGACACATGAGGTTGGACATGAAAAACAGATCATAAAAACAAGCAGGAAAAAAATCTGGACTTGACTGACAGAGAGTAGACAAAATAGACTAAGAAAAAATTGTTTACTAAGGCCAATGAATAGCATTTAATAAGGACTAACGGGTAAATCTGTCATGAAGACTTAACTCTGATCAACATAGTCCCAAAATAAACAAACTGGCAGAACTGGAGGAAAGACAAGTAAACATTAATAATTGGAGTACAACACTTCCAATAATGGAAAGAACAGCAAGGCAGCAGATCAACAAGGAAGGAGAAGACGTGAACAATACTATAGCCATATAGATAGATCTTATGTTAGATGGAAAAAAAGCCTTAATAAAATGAGAGAATTATACCAGCATGTTCTCTGAAGAGAATACAATTTATTTAGGTATGAATAAAAGAAGGTAATGCAGGAAATCACAAATATATAGAAATTAAACAACACACTACTAAGGAAACAAGAGGTAAACAATGAAAACAAATGCAAATTAGAAAATTATTTGAGATGAAAACAAAAACACACCAAAAGTCATAAATACAGTGGAAACAGTTCAGAATGAAGTTGGTTAACTTTATATGCCTATGTTAAGAAGATCTCTTATCAATGTCTTAAACTTTCCTCTTAAGAACTAGGATACAAAAAAACTAAACCAAGAAGAAGATAATATTAGAATGGAATTATCTAAAATAGAAAACACAATTGAGAAAATGAATGGAGTAATCAGTGCAACCAAAATTTGATTAAATGTAAAGATAAAATTGACAAAACTTTAAGCTAAGCACAAGAGAGGACTAAAATTACTCAAATTATGAATAAGAGAGAATATGTATATCACTACTGACTTTATACAAGTAAAATCAGCATCATCTTTCAGACTCTTCCAAAAAATTAGGGTGTTGGGGGGGGGACATTTCCCAAACCATTACAAGAAGCATATGCTACCTGATATTAAAAACAAAGATAACATTTAAAAAAAAAAAAAGAAACTATGAATAAATATATCTTACAGCAGGGCTGCATGGCTCAGTTGGTTAAGTGGCCCCAACTCTGGATTTTGGCTCAGGTCATGAGTCCATGTGAAGGCTCTGCACTGACAGCATGGAGCCTGTTTGGGATTCTCTTTCTGTCCTTCCACCTCTTGTGCACACACATGCAATACTGCACGTGTGTGCTCTCTCTCAAACTTAAAAAAAAAAAAAAACTCTTATAAACATAGATGCAAAAATTCCCAACAAAATACCAGCAAAGCAATTTAAGCAACATATAAAAACGGTTATATGATGGGGCGCCTGGGTGGCTTAGTCGGTTAAGCGTCCGACTTTCGCTTAGGTCATGATCTCGCGGTTAGTGGGTTCGAGCCCCGNAAAAAAAAAAAAAAAATAAATATACTCTATTAAGAGAAAAAGAGACCAAAAAAATGTGATACCCTGAATAGATTTTTGGCGAAATCCAAAACACTTTCATGATAAAAACACTTAAAAACCAGAATTAGAAGACAGCTTTCTTAACCTAATAAGGGGCTTCAATAAAAACTAAAAACTAAAATGACCAACATGATCATTAATGCTGAAAGACTAAGTACTTTCTCCATTATACACAAAACAAGACAAGGATATCCTTGTACTGAAGGTTCCAGTCAGTATAATCAGCATAGAAAAGAAATAGAAGTTATGTGAATTGTAATGAGAAAACTATCTTCTGTGCTCACATGATATTTTATATAAAAATCCTAAGGAATCTATACATACACAAAAAAACTATTAGAATAAACTGTACAACAAGCTTGCAAGATACAAGATCAAAATATACATTCCATTATATTTCTATGCATTTTTACTGGTAAGTATTCCTTTCCTGAGGTCTGGAGCAGGGGCCTGCAATCTACAGTCCCTGTGGGTTATATCCAATGGGCTCCCTGTATTTGTGAATAAAGTTTTATTGTAACACAGTCATCCCCAATCGCTTGACATATTGTCTATGGCTTTTTCCTGTTACAGTGATAGAGCTGAGTGCCTGTGACAAAGCTTTTATGGCCTTCACAGCCCAAAAATTATTACTGTATAACCTTTTACAGTAAATGTTGGCTGTCTTGCAGGGTCTAGAGTCCAGCATTTTTCTCTCTCAAATAGATGACTAATTTGAAATAGCTCCCACTACTTGTTATTTGTAAAATCTTATAATAAAAGATGTTAAAATATCATGCTACGTTGGAACTTCATGACTATTTTCTAAAGTATTCCTTGGGGTCCCTGGGTTGCTCAGTCAGTTAAGCATCCGACTTTGGCTCAGGTCATGATCTCATGGTTTGTGAGTTCAAGCCCCATGTCAGGCTCTGTGCTGATGGCTCAGAGCCTGGAGCCTGCTTTGGATTCTGTGTCTCATTCTTTCTCCTCCCCTCTCCCACTTTTGCTCGGTCTCTCTCTCTCAATAAATAAATAAATGCAAAAAAATTTTAAGTAATCCTAAATTACCGTAATGGTTTTCATAATGCAATTAATTCTATTTTTAATTTACTTACCTATGCGACAAATATTTGTTGAATGACTAGTATCTGTCTATGACTTCCTTAAGGAAATCTATGCAATCAAATACGTTACTGTTCCTGATGTTAAGGAATTTGCATTCTAATGGAAGAAACAGAAGAGTCCAACAGTGTGATATGTGTGTGGTAAACATACTCCTAGGGAGGCTGTGGAACTGCAGGGAAGTAAATTGATACAAATCAATTCCTGAACAGAGGGAAGGAGTAAAGAGGTAAGGAGATCTCTTAAAGATATTAAAAATGAACTGGAACTTGCGAGAACAGAAATTCTAACAAAAAATGTTTATATCATATTGCTAATGAGTCTATATTGGAGGCAGAGAATAACTGTGATAGTGAACATATTAGAAGACTATAGCCAAGTTCAAGTCCTAAGGAATAAATGAGATAGTGGGAATGGTGGATTAGGTGGGAAAAATGAGAAAAAGATAAGGCCTTATGATGATTAAAAATTGAAGATGAGGAAAAAAGATATTTATGATAACTCAGGTTCTGTTTTTAAAAATCTTGTAGTGGACTATGACTTTATTCACATTTATTAGAATTTCAAGGGGGAAAAAAACAAGCTTGTAGAGATCAAGGTGATGGTTCAAAGGGTCAACTTCAGTCAGAATATAAGTTCTGTAAGTATGTATGACTAAGGCATAAAGTTGTAATTATAGTTAACAGTTAAGGATACCATATTTTTAAAAAGACAGGAAAAAATAAAAATCAGGTGTACAGAACAAGAGCTCGGGTCCTCAGTGTTATTGCAGGATTCCAGAGAAATTAAGTACATTTTTAGGTGGAACTGATGTTTTATATTTGGATTCATCCATTTGCTCAAAACAAATAACGTGCCATACACTACCTAGTCTTAGAGTAGATAAATATAAACAGAGAGACTCTTTTACAAAGATAACCCAAGCAAGTAATTACAATAAATTGTGATCAGTCTTTAATTTTCATGTTTAAAAAATGATGTTCTTATTGGTAAACATCCAGAGCTCTTATCCTTTTGCTCAGAACCCTTTTTGTTGGCCAGGGGTGAGGGGCAGTCAGGCCTTTGCAGAATCTTTGATTCACAGAAGACCCTCACTTTTGGGGTCACTTAACAGGGGGAGAATTCAAAGCCTCTCCTGGTAAAAGGAACAATAGTTGCTATTTAGATAATTTCTAACAGCTGCCAGGTGTGATATATAACATGTATAGGCTTACAGACAATGGGAGAAGGCCTATCAGAAGTAAATAAATGTTATAAAATTTTCATTCTCCACTTTTTATTTAATGACTATTTAAGAGACATGTGCAAACCAAAATCGTTAAGATCTGATACTAGTGGATCACAGAGCCATCTTGAATACTTCCAAAGAATACCGAGGTTTAACGCTTCTTTTGATGAAAACAATACCATGCCCTCATTATGATGTTTGCTAGGAAGAGTAGTTTATATACTCTTTTGATGCCTCTGAAAAATAGAGAAGGGAAACAGCAGCTAGCTCAGGATGGAAATTTTGGATGGATACCTGCTCTCACAGTTATTGACTGTCAAGGATTTAATCTTGGGATGGAAAAAAAAGTATTAAAAACCAGTAGAACTAAGGTAAGTCTAAGACAAGATAAATTGTAGGCTGCCCTCATTACTGTGTACATCCTCAGAGGCCCTGGAAATCCAGTTAATAACCTTGGGTCAGTGAAGAAGAGAACCCTCCTTGGCTTCATAGAGGTCATTTATGTTCATCCCAACTTACTGAAGAATAATGATCAAACCAAAATTTTCCACAATGAGCAACCTCAAGAACTATACAGAATACCCTCTAGAGTGTGCCTTTTTCCCATGTGCAAGCAAAATTATACTCGTTACATAAATCTTATTAACAAAAACAAGTACCAAAGAAATGCTAAATATAGAACATAATTTAAAATAAGCACTATCATACAACATGTACAAGAAAATTATGTTCACATATATAACATATTCAGTTACCAGCATAATTCAAATGAAATTCATAACACCTTATCAGTCAAAACAAATACAAAATCCCTAAGAGACTTATTATATTGATATATACTTTTATTACAAGTTTTGCTTTAAATTTCAGAATGTAACAGATTTTTAAAATAGTAGAGAATGTATCTGTAATCAAAACACTGGATATAATGATGGACATTGAAGTTCTTTTCGACTTTACTGAAAATATACCTAAGAATTATGGGGTAATTTGGTAGAAGGAGGGAAAGTTTCTCTATAACCCAAACTCCATACCATTTAAGTACATACCTATTTAAACCAGCTGAGCCTATCTCCCAATAATTGAGGTAAAGGGTCCTAGAGAAACAGATCACAACATAGCTTTGTTGCCTAACTTTGTCTTTTCAAAAGAACCTATTTAATGGTAGAATATTATTCCTCTATATAGAAGCCTTTCCCTGGTGAGCAGCAGTATAGAAGGGTCAAGGCTAACTGGGGAAACATGGATTTCATCCTCATTTGTAGGGAAAATGGAAATCTTAAGGGTTCTCATTTTTTAAAAACATGTCTACAGAGTTCATCATATCAGTAAAGCCCTTTAATTTCTTTGGCAGTATGCAAATAACGATTCCCTTATTCAAATAGAGTCTTCTGTACCTTAAAGCACAGAGCCAACTCAAAAATAGGAGGATGTAAAAATATAAAGCCCAAATATTTCCCTTGCAATATAAATAATGTGAATAATGATAAAAACAAAGGATGGTTATTTTGTTGTTTTTCTCCTTACATCTACTTTTGAGGACTGTTATTAACTGAGTGTTACTATAATTTGTGTACATATGATAAACAGCAAACAGTTCAGTCTATGTCTTAACATACTGCTGTTTATGTATATATTGTATAAAATATGTACGCATGGATAACCAAACCAAAGTGTAACCATACAATTGAAAAGTACTCAGCAATAAAAATTTATAAACTATTGATGTAAAATAGCATGGATTCATGTCAAAAGCATTATGCTAATTGACAGGCACCTGGGTGGCACATTCTGACTCTTGATCTCAGCTCAAATCTCGTGGTTTGTGAGTTCAAACCCTACACTGGGCTCAGCATGGATTGTGTGGAGCCTGCTTGGGATTCTGTCTCTCCTTCTGACTCTACCCCACTTGTTCTCTCTCTCATTCTCTCAAAATAAGTAACTTTATATATAAAAAAAAAAAAAGCATTATGCTAACTGAAACACACATACATAACAGAATACATACTGCATGACTCTGCATTTGACATTCTGGAAAATTTAAAACCATAAGGACAAAAATCTCTCAATGGGTGCTAGGGATTTGACAAGGAGACGGATTATAAAGGGGTACAAGGACAGTATTGGGGACTTTTACAGAATAGATTTGTCAAAATGTATAGAACTGTATATCTAAAAATGAATAAGTTTTATTATACATAAATTATATCTAAATAAAGCTGGATTACAAAAAGTGGTCTTTTAGAAGTTAGGGCACATAGCTGTTTTGCTTGCTTCAAATGTGCAACAGACATACTGTTTGTCAATGTGTTTGTCAATAATAATGATGCTGATATTAGTGATGATTAGCATCTTCCAAGGCGCACTGGGGGAAACATGGAGGTCTTAATGACAACCAAAGTTTGTTTTTTCCCACCTGAATACATTATAGTTTCAGGGGCTTTGGTTTAGCTAAAATTCAGTAGTGATATAGGTTTGAGTGTACAACTTTCCTTTCTACAGTTTCACAGAATTCATCTTGGGATGTTGTAAGGAAGGCGGATGTGGGTCATTGCTTTCACTTTGGTACTGCTCTGATGCCTCTGACATTCCCCTCCACCCAACTTCTGTTTTTGTTTTTAGCAACATTCACCTTCAAACTAGCCCAAAATTAGTATAAAATAAAAAATGTCATAGCTGTAAAGAAAAACAGATAAAGGAACTGATCATCATATAATCATAGGCTTGACAAAATCCTTTAGTTTTTAACCATTTATTTTCAATATACTTGGAGATTTAGATGTTCTTCTGGGAGTTGTATAGGAATATTCCTCCTTCAAGTAGTTTGTCATCCTCCCAACTCACACTGATAAGCTGGCATTTTTTTTTAAATTAGTGGTAATGTTTACAATATTATTTATCACTATTTAATCCTTGTTTAAACTCAGTTTTAGAGCTAGGGGTTTGTAGCCATCACTTCATTTACAGCATTTCCTCACTTTTATTTAGTTGGTTCCACTAGACTATATTTACATGCACTTTGGACTTCTTTCAGTTAAATGCTGTAACACTACTTCTGTTTACATTCAAATATTTTTTATTTGTGGTGCTGACCAAAGTACACTTGGTATTATGGTTTATCCAACTGAAATAACACATTTAAAGTTAAGAGAAAGGGGATGAAGTCTGAAAACAACAACAGCAGCCAAGGTGCAGATGGTTTCTGAAGGAAGTTATACCATTAGAAGAATGCACTAAGATTCTGAGGAGACAGGACACTGAGATCTATAGGCTAAGGAAAATGATCCCTTCCTACACCTAGAACTCAAAGTGTCTATGGTTGATATTAAGCCATATTTTAAAGCACAAAAAAAACAAGACCAAGAGGAGTCAAGAAATATGTCAAAGGTCTCAATGTTTTTCACCAAAGAAGGGTGATTTCTATACCTATTCATGCATAATCTGCCTTCAAAGGTGTTTAATTAACTAAAATCAAAAAATGTATCAGGATGACAGATCTGCATCTGAATGCATAAGCAGTTAACCTGTCCACTTCACAGTCATGACCAGAACACCTGCTGCATACAAGATGCTCTATTAGTCTGGGTCTTACTGTTAATTAGGTTAGAATAAGTATCTTTACAGTGGAGTCACCTTTAAAGTATGATTTCTGGTGCCCACTAGAGCCATAAAATAAGAAGGTCCTAAATATGGAGCCAGGGAATTTGAATATTTTACCAATTTCTCTACCCCTTTACCAACATAAAATAACACTTAATAACCATGAATAAGCTGATGGTTGGTAAATGCTGACTTAGTTTTGAATGTAAATTCTAATTTTGAATTTTTTTTTTAGATTTATGATGAAAGTAGCAAAGAAGAATGCTCTACACAAGTGCTTCAGGCCATTTTCTGCCTACAGTTCATTAACTGTCCACTGGCATGATTTACACCATCACATTCATTTAGTCTTTAGTTCCTTTTAGTTAGCCACAATGGACTTAGTCTTTTAAACCTTGATTTTATGACCTATATATCTGCCTATTTAATATTATGTCCAGTTCAGACCACGTACTTTTTCATAAAAGTCAACAAAACCTTAGCATATTGACTTAAGACAGATAAAAATCAGTGATCTGGGGACAAATAACATTATTCCTTTATGTGAAATACCAAAATTGTAAGCCTTCAGCCTTTTTCCCTTCTGTTATTTAAGAGGACATCCTGATATATACCAGCTGAAAACTTTTAAAGCTCTTTCTTTTAATCTTATGCTCTGAGAATGATCTGCAGATTCCAATACCAAATTTATGTTGGCCTTGTAAATGCCAAAGAATTTCTTAGAGATACAATCATTCTGGCACTGAAGTTCTGCAGATAATTCCTTGGAAGAAAATTAAACAAGATAGTTATCTGGACATGTTTAAATGACCTTTTTAGGAATTTTGTTCCACTCAAAGACAGAGTTCCATTTTGAGGGTTTTTCTTTAACAATGTGAGAATTTGGAAAAAGGAAAAATAGAAAACTGATACAATCTAAACTCTCATTCTAGAGCATATGTCTGTGTAAATACCAAGCATGAGAGGATAATAGAATGTGGTTTGTTATCCCAAATAAAAAGCACTAAATCATTTAACCCATTTTTTCTCAGCCAGAATAGGCTACATAATTCTGATAGTGTAATAAATACCTCAAAATTTTAATGTCTTCAAAACAATTGACATTTTTCCTGCACACTAAATGTCCAATGAAGGTTTACAAGCAGGCTCTAGCTTTCAGAGTCACTCAAGAGCCCAGAATGTTACCCCTTCCCCTCATCTTGACTGATGATCAGAGCAGGAAGTTGGGAATGTAAATTTTGCAATGGCTCTTAAAACTCCTAGAAACACAGGATATCCATCTCTTCTGCTTACGTTTACCTGGCCAAAGTATATTAAGCAGCCCTAACTTTAAAAGGAACAGAAAAGGGCAGTCCTGCCATGTGCTCAGGAAGAGGAGCAGGAATTATGTGCTGAACCAGAAGATCACTTCAAAATCCATGCTTTCTCCACTGTCCCCTGTATCATGCAGATTCTTATTTTGCCTGAAGGAAAAGGAAGATTGAGGAAGTTAACTAGTTACCTCTTTATAACTGAGCTCTCCTGACTCCATGTCTGGTGTTAATTCCACTACTATACTAAGAATACCTTTGCTTTTGGAAAAGGCACTTGATTTTATATTCTAGAAAATACACTGACTTTAAATTATACTAGGTGCCTACTTTCCATTCCCTTATCCTTTCTAACTTCTGTGCATGTGAATTCAAACCTTAGCTCTGCCTCTTACTAACCATATGAACATAAGTCAAATACCTATAAAGTGGAGATAAATATTTAAGGCCCCAGCACAGTGAAAGCAGACAATTCATAAATTTTAATCTCTGCACTATGTTTTCTATGTAAGAGTCCTTACTGATGAAGAGGAATATAGCCAGGGCATCTGAGTGTCTCAGTTAACCATCAGACTTCAGTTCAGGTCATGATGTCACGATTGTTCAGGAGTTCAAGCCTTATATTGGGCTCTATGCTGGCAGATGGAGTCCACTTTGGATCCTTGGTCTCCCTGTCTCTGCTCCTCCCCTCCTTCTCTCTCTCAAAAGCAGATGAATTTCGGGGGGAAAAAAAAGATGAAAATAGCCAGAAATAGGAGTAGTCACAATTAGAAATGGGCCTAAAAAAAGTGGGTGAGAATGTATTTTTACTTCCTTTGGCACCCATTCATCAAGAAAAGGTATTGCCCTAGGGCATCAAAGTTGAGACTTAGACAGATTGGATTACATATTAACATTTCAGAGGTGTTGGGGGGAAAAGGCAAGAATTCTACTTTCTCTTCTGTATTAAAAGAATTAAACTCCAGCAATTTCCTGAATCCACTGCAGGTTAAGGAAGCTGATTGACAGTACTCATAAGGGTTTGAGAATACCTGATAGTTAAGTAGAAAAGTCAGGAGCCTGTTTCAGACTGGAGGTTCACAGCCTGTCATTCAGGCTCTACTCAGCAGGGCTCAGAGAAAATGAGAGATGCCCTAATGGGTTTGCTGGCCCCTATTGAGATCAAAAGCAGTAGGTAACTTGGCCAGACTTTCTTCTCTGTATTTCCCAATCCTCCTGCCCTTCAGATGATTCATCGAAGCCCATAATCAAGGATTTTTGGGGCCTGAGTGAATTTTGCTATAACCCTGAAAAGGAGAAAAAATACTGCACTTAAAGGGAAAATAGTTATTCTCAAAAGGACACTCAATATTCATATTCTATTAGCAACCTTGCCTACCTTCTATACATTCTATAATCTAGTAATGGACCTACTTGACATTTATGAAAGACATCTATGCTGGATCATGTTCTTCCCTCTGGGAGACATTTATAAAACTGCAAGAATGTCTCCCCTCTATCATGTCTAAGAGAATACTAGAAGTTACAAGTAGAAGTTATTATATTATCTATTAATTCTCAGTGAGAAAAATTTTCAGCCCTAATATTTAATATCAATTTCCTCCAGTATACCATCTGTTTCATTTGGATGCGATTGGGACTCTGCCATTGCTCATTGCTGCTATACTCCCAGATCCTCCCTTTCTGAGGCTTTTCTTTTCTGAAATGAAGTCGGCACTTCAAATCCTGTAGAAAGTAAATGTAGCTGCTCTCTAAAGTTTCCTCACTTCGCAGGCAGAAGATATATGGGTTATTTAATTCCCATTTCTATGCTACAAAAATACACTACCATCTTCTACTTGTTCCACAGTAGGAATATATCTGATTTATCTTTCACTTTTTACACCAAATGGGAAGGCTTCAAGCCAGGTCTTTCATTCTGGAAAATGCTTATCTTTTATTGGAGGAGAATTCTTTTTGTTAATGCTATTCTAAAACTCTCACCTCTTGAAAACTGGCTCAACTGCTGGCCAGGTTGAGTAATGTAAAGTGGTTACCATGGTGGCTAGTGACTTAATGAAAAAGAATCAGTGGGCCACATTTTGGAGCAGCAAATCAGGTCAGAAAGAAAATAACCTTGCTTTTCTGTAAGCTTCAGTCATTTAAGTTCAAGCCCTATCAAAAAGCTTTACATCATTCTGAAAGATTCAATTGTCAAGCAATGAAGAATCTATCCATCTTTGCTCCCCTGTAGGACCCCTTTATAGGCTCCTAGAATCCTGATGAAGCAAGGGGGCTCAATTGCTTCCAACAAAATAGGAATTGAAATCTAGATTAATTGCCCCCTACCTCCAAGATATGGTATGGTTTGTTTCAGGTGGCTAGCTCATTTTGTTTGGTGCTAATGAATCAAGGGTTATAAATTCAAACTCATGTGAGTCGGTTAAGTTTACCGGTGCCTAGAGTTCCAGATACCCTGCACTGAATAAGAATGTAAATGAACTACCACCAGTGGACAAACAGCCAAGAGTACTTGCTTTCCAGATGGAAGGTTAATAACTTCATTTATATGTATAAAGAGAATCATTAAGATGTTGACATTTTTCCATGAATAGACGGTCTCAACTCTTCTCATAACCTGTATATAGTTCAACACTCTTAAAAGCAAGACATTTTATTTTCTATAACCTTAGAGCTAGAAGTCATCTCAAGAGGTCTTTGGATCTGGCTCCTTGCCTTCTAACAAGTGAATTTGAATTTATTCATTGCTTAGCCCACACTCCTTCTGGAGATGGAGAACAACTGGTAAGCATTTTCTTAGTGTCCTTTAATAGTCTTAAAGACAAAGTCATTCCTTTTTCTTTTCATCTCAGTAATCATAATATGCAACTTTTAGAATTCCAATTACATATTTATTGTATTTTATTGATCTTTTTTGCCTCGATTTTGTAAAAAAGTCACTATAAACATAACAATTCTTCTTGACCCAAGTCTACAGTGACCCCATAGAAGAACATGAAGTGAACTCTGAAGAAAGTAACTCCTTTAAACGTGTTCGTTGGATTATTGAAATAATTTTCTTACAAAGAATGGCACCTTAAGGCATTCATCCGTTTACTTCTCTGAGGATTAAAAGTGGGATCCTTAATAATCTCAACATTTCTTAATGGAACTAGAACCACTTTATAATGCAATTGTTATTCATTTGCTGCAAAGACATTTCCACCAATGACTATCATTGCCCCAAATAATGGGAATAATTTGCCAAATTTGAAACAGTAGAGGGAGATGGCACACACCCCTTTAAAAAGGGACATATATGGGGCCCATGGATGGCTCAGTCAGTTAAGTGTCCGACTTCAGCTCAGGTCATGATCTCACAGCTCATGGGTTCGAGCCCTGCATCGGGCTCTGTGCTGACAGCTCAGAGCCTGGAGCCTGCTTCAGATTCTGTGTCTCCCTCTCTTGCTCACGCGGTCTCTCTCTCTCTCTCTCTCAGAAATAAAAACATTTAAACAAATTTTTAAAAAGGGACATACATGGCACAGCTGCACTTGATTTAATGACTCCCATAGCTAAAACGTTTGCCTGAGAATTGAGTCTTGGGTAAGCATTGCAGAATAAATAAAACAAAGTCCTCATCTTTTAGCCTCATATTGTGACCTGTAATATTACAGCACTATTAAAAAGAAACTTAAACAGTCTGAAAATAAACCATAAGACAGGAACATTTTATATGGGATGACATAATAAAAAAGAGAATGTTCCATCGAAGTCCAGGAAAAGTACTGAGCAAATTTTAACTTAAAAGCAAGGAGTGACCATTGTTGCAAATGGAAAAGAACATAATGGTCGGCGACACCTGAAAAATGAACTTCTGGTAGAAAATAAAAGATTAAAAACAATAGAAGAAATATAAGTCACATAAGGGCAAAACCCAGAGTCTGAATGTTCATGATTCCTTTTTTTAACCTCCAAAATTAGAAACCACTACTTGAGAGTTGTTCCAGCAAGGGTGAGAGAATCTCCGGGGGCTACTTTGAAAGTTAGATTTGCTACGTTCACTTAGGTTCACAGGCAGAAATGGGTCTTCTATATCTCAGTTCCATAGAGAATGTAGGCTTCATTGTCGTCAGCCAGCTAGTCGGGCAACATGGGTCACTTATTAGGTTGTTATCCAATCCTCAGTTTGTGTTATGGATGGAAAATCTCTAGGGCCATTATTTGTATTCCTTGTTGAGAATTTGGGTGATAAACCTAAATGGTTAAAAGCATTCTAGGGCCGTTCCCATTAGGAACATCAGTGATTCCTTAAAATTGATTTTAGTGATATCTAATTAAAGTCCACAAGTCTGTCAGTACAGAAAATATTAAACAAAATAAATTGAACTTAAGAAGTCTTCTTTGCAAATAAATCACAGGTCCAGATAGATGTGCACTGGGTAGACAGGAGCAGTTAGGTAGAAATTTTAACCTTGACTTTTTGCTTTTTCACTCTGTGAATCCTTTTGCACTTCCTCTGCAAAAGCAACAACACTTCTTCATTCTCACAACACTTGCATGGATTTGGATTGTTCACATTATTTACATGAAATACACCTTCTTTCATAAAATCCAGTAGTGTGCGTATGTGTGTGCACACGTGCGTGTGTAGTGTAAGGAGGGTTGCAGTTGTCAAATTCCAATTTACTCTAAAGGCTGTATTAAACATCATCTTTGATTTTTTTTTTGAATTTTGAATTCATTAGCTAACACAGTGTTCTATTAGTTTCAGGTGTACAATATAGTGATTCTGTGATTCCATACATCACTAGGTGCTCATCAGAATAAGTACATTCCTTAATCCCCATCACCTACTTCACCCATCCCTCTATCCCCCTCCCTCTGGTAAGCATCACTTTGTTCTCTGTAGTTAAGAGTCCATTTCTTTATTTTTCTTCCTTTGCTCATTTGTTTCTGAAATTCCACATATGAGATCATAAGGTATCTGTCTTTCTCTGATGTATTTCTCTTAGCATTACTCTTTAGCTCAATGTTGTTGTAAATGAGAGGATTTCATTTTTTAGTGACTAATATTTCAGTGTATATATACACCACTTCTTTATCCATTCAACTATTGATGGCACTTGAGCTACTTTGATAATTTGGCTATCACAAATAATGCTGTTATAAACACAGGGGTGCATGTATCCCTTTGAATTAGTGTTTGTTTTTTGTTTTGGGTTGGTTTTATGGATTTTTTGTTTTTTGCTTTTGTATTTTAGGAGTAAATACCCAGTAATGTGATTACTAGATTGTGGACTAGTTCTATTTTAATTTTTTCAGTAACCTCCATGTGGTCTTCCACAGTGGCTGTACCCATTTGCATTCCTACCAACAGTGCACAAGGGTTCCTTTTCTTCCACATCCTCACCAACACTTGATGTATCTTGTTTTATTTTTTTGTTTTTTGTTTTTAGCTCCTTTAGGTGTTAGGTTATTTGAGATTTTTCTTGCCTCTTGAGGTAAGCCTGTATTGCTATAAACTTCCCTCTTAGAACTGCTTTTGCTGCATTCCAAAGGTTTGGGGACCATTATACTTCCATTTTTGTTTGTTTCCATGCACTTTTTGATTCCTTTTTGGATTTCTTAATTGACCCACTCATTGAGTAAATGCTACACTTTTAAATCTAACTTTCACTGATAACTGAATAACCACAGAGTCTCTTGGACTCTCATAATCTGGTCATTCTTCTAATCCTTACAGTGGTCAAATACAATACAGTTATTTACAGAGTCCATGGAATGGCTGTGGGCAAAGACAGAATTATTTAATCACAGCATAATCCTGGATTTTACCACAATATATAGCATATGGGCACCCCCATGCATGTTAGCATGGACTGAATATATGAATGAAAGCTTTATCTCAATATTGCCGAGCTACCCCAACAATTATTACTGGCTCCTGAATATCAAATTACTAACATTCACTACAGTCCTATAAACACGATGTATTTTCTGTGCTCCTTAGCCTTTTATTCTGAACTACATGCCTTGACCAGCTGTTTTTAAGATGCACATCAGAAACAAGGGATACAGATATCCACTTCATACCCTGATGACATGCATATGCATGTATGTGTGTACACAAACAGGTGTATATATATCTAGATACTAATGCACACATGCATGTATGTTAGGTAAACTAAGCCTGTGCAAATCAATGCCAATACTGCAATTACACATTACTCCAAATAGGTGCCATTTGTGACTTGAGAGAGAAGCTCTAGATTAAAGCTTGCTACTTAGATTATTTCTTCATTATGTATGTAATCTTTAATAAGTTCCTTAACTTTCCTGTGGTTAGTTTCTTTTTCTATAAAATGGGAATAGTAATATTCCCTACCTCATAGGTTTATGGTGAATTTTAAGTGACATACTGTTTGTACGGTGCTTAGAACAGTGCCTAACACATAGAAAGCATTAAGCTGTCCTCTTCATCATTACTATTATTGAGAAGAAAATATCATAAAAATTTATAACTACCTCTGATGTTTCTTACTCCTAAGTATATTTACTACTTTAACCAATTATTATTGCAAATGTTTAGATCTACATAAAAACTATATTAGGCAATTAACTTTAATGTAGTTTTCCATATAGTTTCACCTTTTTTACCACTCTACAACATAAATGTATCTTTTGGGAGGTGAACCATTTGAGGAGAGTTGTGGCTATTAGGAAACTCAATCCTAAATACTTTTGCGTACATCTAAGGCCAAAAGTTATCCTTAAAGCCACAGTACCATTCATTCACTCAAAGAATTACCTTTGCTATAAAACTATCTTCTATATAAGGACATATTCAAATTCATATCCAAATTATCTTGTTAGCGGCCTTCCCTGGCCTCTCCCATCTTTTTTGATCCAGTAACATTTGTTATCCTGTATTATGTTGTGGTCCTTCTTATCTAGGTTATTTTTGACACCAACATCTAAGGCACCTACAGCAGCTGATTGACCAAATGTCATTCCTCATTTAGAAGTCTGACTACATTCAAGTTAAAGCTATCTTTGGCTAGAATACTACACAGGTGATGTTTTGTCCATTGGGAGACATATGATGGCAATTTATGCCATCATTAGTGATGCTAAATTTAGTTATTTTCATAAGATGATGTCTGCCAATTGACCCATTATGATGGTAAGTTTATTCCTTATTTTAAGAAGTATTTGAATTGATGCTTTCCGGTTAGCATAAACTGATTTTCATTGCTGACATCAATTATTACAATAGTGGTTATGAAATATTTTAGTTTTATCATTACTTCTATATTTAAGAGTTGATAATTTTTTTTAACATTCATTCATTTTTGAGAGACAAAGAGAGGCAAAGCATGAGCAGGAGAGGGGCAGAGAGAGAGAG
This sequence comes from Crocuta crocuta, assembly GCF_008692635.1. Classification (NCBI taxonomy): domain Eukaryota; kingdom Metazoa; phylum Chordata; class Mammalia; order Carnivora; family Hyaenidae; genus Crocuta; species Crocuta crocuta. The sequence goes on along the minus strand of NW_027532617.1, from coordinate 3,123,986 downwards.
AGAGACAGAGACAGAGATAGACAGAAAATCCAAAGCAGGCTCCAGGCTCTGAGCTGTTTGTCAGCACAGAGCCTGACACGGGGCTCGAACCCACAAACCAGGAGACCATGACCTGAGCTGAAGTCAGAAGCTCAACCAACTGAACCACCAGGCAACCAGAGTTGATAATTTTCTATGAATAGTTTTCCCTTTGTTCTGCTTAATTTTGAAGTCTCCTTCCTCCAACAGTGAGATAGTATGTCCTCATTAACAAGTTTAGACACTTGATCTAAAAATATATATATTTAAGACTGTTACACTAATAGCATCAAAATCAAATCTACACATGGCAAAGTATCTTTTAATACTTTTTAAGATTACTAAAGTTCTATATATATGCTCAGGGATCTAAATTTTTGTCTTTGTATTCATTTGCTTTATACTTAGTATCATTTATGTTTATACACAGATTTGGTGGGTTTCTCTCCTTTATCCATATGAATACAGAAGTATTTTTTGAATAAATATTAATCTAGTTCAAAACCTCAAAACCATATAAAAAGACCCATTCTGAAATCTCATGCTTTATCCCATTATCCTTACCAAACATCCACAGTCTTGTTTCATTAGATTTTATATTATGTGTATAAAATTATCTGGAGTTGTATATACACATAACCTGGTCTTTAACATTGTGGTGCATGTAAAATCTTTTATTTACCTCTCACTTGCTCTATTTTTTTTTTTTTCTGGGAAACTACAGTTCCAGTATTGCCTCCGTTTGTAACTTGCTGCTGTCAAGGCCAATAAGTATCTAATTTTCTTTGTGACAGGATAATTTTCCTGGAAGCTCTCAAGACTGTATCTTAAACTCTAATCGTTTTAATAGGGTATGTTTTGTAGTCTCTTGCCCGGCATTAATTTTCCTGGTTACATGCTAGATGCTTTCAAGGTGTATTTTTGAACAACTCTATTCTAGAGAATTTTCTTTCATTGTAATCAGAGCCAATGGACTTAATTTTAGGGACTCCAGTTACATGTATGTTGGAAATTCATTGCCTATTTTCTGTATCTCTTCTCATTTTTACTTCATTTCACTTCTAAGGCTGATTTTCACGTCTTTTCTTGCTACTAAATTTGTAATCAAGCCTATGGTCTCTTGAACATTTAATTTAAATTTCTAAGATTAAAATGTTTTCATTTTCATTATTGAAATTAAACAAATTTTTCATTACCCTCCCTACTTTTTTGGCCCGATTCTTAAGTTTTGAATTTCTGGTGCAATATCTGATTTTGCTTGCCTTTTTTGTTTTTACCTTCAAATATTCCTTTAAGCACATGTGAGTTCACAGACTCATGTTCAATTTTTCTTCTTTGGTTTTTTGGGAGTTGGCAGGGAGAATTTTAAACTAAAATATTTTCATGCTCCTTTTCTGTTTTCTTACAGTAAATTTCCTTAGATGTCATTTTATCTTCTTGTTTTTGAAGTCCTAAATTTCTGACCAGAGTTGTAGTTGTATATGAACTGGTTAAGTGCTTTGGGGGACTTCTTAGGAAAATTACCCTGTCACAAGGAAAATTATATACTTATTGGACTTGACAGCAACAAGTTTGAGAGTGTCCTCTTCTGATAGAACAATATTTATAATTTAACCAATATGTAATTTGGGGGGAGCTGGGTAGATGGGTCTTGTCCCTATTCCTTCTGATCTTTTGATGAAATAGCTCTACTTTCCCTTTCCCACCATGCCTCCAAGGGATTTCTTATATTTCCTTATTACCACCTCTCCTAAAATGCAGTAACAAAAAGTAACATTCCTTCCTAAAAAAAAATAAATGCCCCTTCTTTTTTTAATGTTTATTTTTGAGAGAAAGAGCACAAGCGAGCGAGAAAGCTCACATGCAAGCAGGAGAAGAGCAAAGATAAAGGGAAATGAATGTGAAGCAGGTTTCAGGCTATCAGCAAAGAGCCAGATGTGGGGCTTGAACCCAAGAATTTGAGGTCATGACCTGAGCCAAAGTAGGACAATTAACCAACTGAGCCACCCAGGGGTCCCTGTCCCTTCTTGTTCTGTGCATTTTCAAGCCTTCCTTCTGATTTCCTAGTCGTCAATGATCAGATATGCCAGTCTGACATGGTCTCTGCATTCTCCATCTGGCTTGAAGTAATTTTATCTGTGTTTCATTACCCATAGGCTTCCTTATATTCTCTTTTCTATTCTAGATCTGCTTAACTCAATTGCAGATTCCAGAGCTGGTTCAGGTGGGTTTATATTCATTTCTCTCCTTTAAAATTTTAACATTCTATGTATCCTAGGTATAGTCTAGGCATGGAGAATATTGATACAAACATTTCTATGAGAAAAGCAAATGGTATATGAAGACATTCAACTTTAGTCTTTTTATCTGTCAGGAATTGATAACCAAATATTTACCAATTTAAGTCTTCATTCAATTCTAGTCTTGAATTATCTGATGGCTCTCCAAATGAATCTGAATTTTTATGAAATAATAGGGGAGGTAAATATATGTGGCTATAAAAGTAGCAATTAGACATGAAAAACTTGGGGCTTTGTGTATGGAAGTTTTATAATGAAGTTTTATTACATCCATTCAACAAATACATGGATACATTTTGTGTGTGCCAAGATGCTGTATTTATACTCCTGATACAACTGCTGTAAGACCAAAAATGCCCTTCCTAGAATTTTTATCATGAGTAAATAGCCAATAAATATCTACAATAACTGCAGTCTAAACTAAACACTGACTCTCATCTTAAATACAAAAATATGATAGATATGATGTATATGAATAGGTTATTCAGAGGGGAAAAAACTTAAATGGCAAACATCTACAGAAATTCCCAACTTCATTTGTACAATGGAAATAAGTGAATATTTGAATTTTGTTGAAATAACACACTGCACTCACCAGAAGGGCAAAAATAGAAAGTAGGCTACTACCATATATTGACAGACACTGTTAATGGCCATTTAAACTAATAGACCAGTTGTGGAGAGCATCTGGCAGGTCTTTGTATGACATAAATATCCCATGACATTGATTATTGTATGTCTGTGTACCCAATAGAGAAATGCATACAGGTATTTACTGCATAGTTCTTAGAAGAGACTATATTCAAAGATGGTGTTTGTGGCTAGATGAAGTAGAAGGCAATGTCACTGTCTACTAGTAGAGACATGAATAAATTAAAATGTGATATACACATGTCAAATGCTATACAGCACTTAGAAACAATAAAATGCAGTAGTACTACAGATATTGATGAGTAAAAGAAAACAGTAATAAACTAAGAAAATATCAACTTAATACATTAAAAGGATTTCCTATAATGAAGAGCTGAAGGAATGAAGGTCAGTTATGAAGGGACAAGAACATATGTCAGAAAGAAGAGGACTCTTGCAAGGAACAGAAGGGTGACTGATCCAATGCTACACCCAGGATCATATCAAATACCTGAAATAGATGTAACAGAACAAGACAAAATTTGTTCTTGATCAGCCTTGCCTGCTTGAAGGGCTCACCCAAGTACAGTTATTAAAAACCCTATTCCTGAGAGAGGTCAATGACTTCTGATAGCAGAATGATGGCCATTTTCACCATTTTTATTATTTTTGCTCCTAGTATAGCTCTTGAAGCATAAAAATACTTGTTCTTTATTAATTTAGCAAACACTTATGCTGACTATATTCAGAGATTATCAAAAATATACAAGTGATAGAAGTGGTAACAATAAATCCCACGAATTCTCAGTGACTACTTTTTCTCTGACACCCTTTCCTCAACCAATCACATGCACTAATACAGGTGTAGTCCTACCTTCATGCACTTCCTTCTTGATGCTATTTCAGTTGCTCTGATTTCTTAAAAACACAGCTACAGGAGTCTTTTTGAAACCTTTTAGTAAGTGCAGTTGTCCTGTACCAGTTTCTCTTCACGCATTTAACATTCTGTAGATGTTTGTTTCAGTGAAAACTAAAGCCAGTAATGGAACAGCCTCCATAAAAAATATTTGTCTTAAAATGATGATCTGGAGACCCTAAAATCCTAAATTATCTTCTGAATTATTAAGGAAATATTAAATATGAAGCTTTTTAGTTTGGAAAGGCAAAAAAGAAAAAATACCTTGCTTACAAATTAACAGTGTTTTCTGCAAATTCAGCTCAACCATTGCCTCATCTGTGAACACTTTAACTCACCAAAATTTTTAAGCAGAATTAAATGTGCATTTCCCCCTGATCTTCTATTACTCTTCTCTGGCCTGGAATCAGCTTATGCTTCTAAAAGATTCAAGACTCCCCTCTAGGTTCTGTTTGTGGTTGGCAGTGGTGGTAGATTGTTTTGAAGTCTCTGCCCTCTCTGGTAGGTTCTGTCAGTTCCTTTTTAGTTTGGGAATTTTTTCTTCAAGTTCTGTTGTTGTTCCTTTTAGGATTAATTTGAAATACAACCGTTTGGTGTTAATATTCCAAATACTAATTTTAGTGCTATTTTGTAAAATTCTGTCTTTCCACTTTGTCATTTAACGTCCCAAATAAGTTTTTTGTTTATTTAGCTCTTAGATTTCCTTTCTAATGGTAATCTATAATATGGTTCCCAAACAGATGGACTCAGTATCATATGAAGATCATATTAAACATTTCTGAACCTCAACCTAAATTTTCTAAGTTAGAAATTTCAGGAACACAGCCTTAAGATGTGAATTTTTAATAGCCACCTGTGACTGTCATTTACAATTAAGACTGGGAACTTTTCAATCAGCTGTATTTTTATCCAAAAACAATTTCTTTATTTGTACTATTGTTCTGTTGTTGTTTTCTTTCAGTAAAGCAGCCACTTCCTTATTGGGTGCCCAGCTTCTAATTCCCTACTACATAATTCTATATTCCCAGTGTCACATTCTCTGTGCAATATCATTAAATATTGCCTTTCTCCAACACTACCTTAGACCCAATTAAGAGGATCCTTGACTTTGGGCTCCCCATTTTAGATAGCCCCACACTTCACAAAGACTCACACAAAAGGAGCATTACTAAGGAACACATAGATGTCTCAGGAACTCCAGATCTGGTCCTCAATTTCTAACACAGAACATCCCATAAGCCAGAATACCGATTTTTATGTTTAACAGCATCTAGACCACCAGGAAATATTTGTTGCCAACTCTTTCCCTACATCCCTGAAAGGAAAGGCAACTATGTCCCAAGAGCATGAAGGTTTATGGACAAGGTTACCATCAATGTGATGGAAATCTGCTTCTGAGGAATATGAACAATAGAATCACTTAGGTAACAGAAAAGAAAGAAAAATCAGTAACTTGATAAATCTTTTCAGAGATCAATAACGCAATAGATTCTTACATATTTATGTGATAGTTATAGGATATTTATGTGAAATTGTATTGAGGGCAAGTTTTGAACATATTTTTTGAATTATGTATTTATTACACCCAAAACATTGTCCATCAACAGAATAATGGCCCTATATTAAAACTATTAATTTCAATCACGAATGCCATTTGGCTGCATGGAATATAAAAAAAGTATAATATTACTTTTTCTAAAAACTCATTAAGACATATTTCAAGAAAGAGAATGCAAAATTTTAGTTAATAAGTTGTTAGCTAGATTTCTAACTCTTAAATATTTGAGCACAGGTAATGGTGCCTCAGTTTATAGCACTGCACCAGGCCCTACAAATAGTAATCACGAGTCTACCCCAAGTAACAGTTACAGTAGGTTGCTACTTAATATTAATTCACTTTATTCTTAGCCAGTATCATTTAAGATGCATAGCACCTTGTCCACTCACTTCTGTGTGATGTATCAAGTTCAGTTATGACCAACAGTTCTGAGTCTCGCAGCCAATGCCTAGCAACAGCAGAGTGATGCTATGCTCAAAACCAAACAGAAGGATACTTGTCATGACTTTGTTACAGATGGAAAATGTTAGCAGTGCATTTATTATTGTATCAAAAATACAGTATGTATTTAATAAGTACTCACTGAGTTGAACTGGACTCATTTTCATTTAAGGTAGGACACTGGTAGAAAAATCTCTCAGACGGTCTTGCCAAGCAGGAGGTTAACTTCTCATTCAAGATTCATTATTTCTCACATGGGCTATGATGTCATCTTCCTAAATTTCTTCCCTGTCTTGTCCTCCACATACTTAATCTTAATATGCTAGAGTGATAAATTAGGGAGATCATACTACAAAGAGTAACAGGGAGAGCGTGTATGAGGAAAAAACATTTTGCTGAGCTCAGCCTGATCTGACGGAGAAGAGATTTCTGGGCAGAAGAAATAGCACTGACATGTGACAGTAGACAGGAAAGAGCTTGGCCATGTTCAGGGACCATGAGAGTGACTGTACCAACAAGGCAGAAGAGTAGGACAGTGTAGATGGGAATGGTAGAGACCAGATCAGCAGTATCTCCTTATAGATCGTGATATCTGATTTGATTTTATTACAAGTTGAAAAGACATTAGTTTTTTAAAACAGAAATGTGAACAAAGTATGATTCACCTTTTAAGACCATCGTGGCTTAAATAAAATCTAGCTAAAGAAAACAAATACCACATTTTCAATTTTCTACATAAAACCTTTCAAAAAGAAGGAAATCTTGTCATTTGCAATCACATGGATAGAGATAGAGTAGAAATAGATCTGCTTGTGATTCTTTTGATACGTTTCTTCCTTGTATACACCTGTATCACATTGCTTCTGGGTACTCTATCAATGGGAAAGATTATCCTGCTTACATCATTGCAAACTAAATTACACATAGGTACATAAACACATAGACTTAATGAAACGAAATGATATTCATTATCAAACAAGTCAATAATTGAAGAAATTGAGACTTAAATGATTAAGTTAATTTACCTAGAAACTATGGTTGAGTTATGACTAATATTTGAATTCTCTAATCAAAATCTAACTTCTCTTTATGCCTTATGAAATGTTTTTCTCTATCCTTTTGATCAATGAACCAAATCCTTGCTAGGCATATCATTATGCCCTATAAATTTATCAGATTGATTAAGAATCAGATTGCCCTTCCTAATTCTGAAAAAGACTCCAAATTTAACAGTTTCAAATGTTTGCATGTTGGGGCGCCTGGGTGGCTCTGACCCTCCCCTGCTCACACTGTCTCAGAAATAAGTAAAACATTAAAAGTTTTTTTTTAAATAAAAATTAACAAAGATTTTTAAAAAGTGTTTGCATGTTTAAAACCATTAATTTGCTCTGATCACTATGATTCTTGAGATGCAACTGAGTATGAGTGCTTGATTTGCAATGCTAATTTAACTTTTTTCAAAATCTGGTAGTTACAGATATTTTATTTTTTTTAATGTTTTTTAAAAATCTTTTTTGTATTTGTGTGTCTCTTGTACAGTTTCTCCAAAACCATCACAATACTGGATCCCAGAGAGTAAAAGAGAGGAAGGTAGTTAGGGAAGAATCAGAAGGCAGTGTGTGTGTGTGTGTGTGTGTGTGTGTGTGTGTGTGTGTGTGTGTGTGTGTGTGTGTGTGTGTGAGAGAGAGAGAGAGAGAGAGACAGAGAGAGATCTTTATCTTCATAAATAAAGATCACATAATGTGAGTGCTATACATACTGGTCAGTTGAGTAGAGGGTCTAACTTAGTACTCTCAAGGAATGTTTGTACCTCTTCGCACCATTATTTCAGACCTTTCCTGCCTTTATTTAAAATGTTCTCCAAATTATACCCTAAGCCTCCAAAGATATTTTTCTATGAAAGAAAAAAAAGGGAGGGGAGGAGGAAGAGAACTGAGAAAATAAGGATAAGATATATTCTAAATCAACTGGCATCATGACATATATACCCAAGTTAGTGGTTTTGACACAATTGCTATGAGTACATTATTTAGGATATGGATAATCCAATCTTTCCTGCTAGATTTAAGCCAAAGCAACAGCAAATTCTAATACATATCATCCCAACTAACTCTCCCTATAGTCCAATAAGAAGCAGCAGCTTAAAACAAATTCAAGTATTTACTTCTCTGCTTTGCCACACTTGCCTAAGATTTTACAGAAAGCTTTTAAACAAATGTTCCACTTCATGGATAGGATTGAAATAACAGGAAGCCTGCAAAGATATATTGAACTGAGACTAATGCCTTAATCAATGGGTTGGAAAGATAGAGAACAAAAGTACAACTCCCAAGTTCCCTTTGTGGTAATTTTGCCTTGTTGAGTTTATCTGAAACAAAAGATCTATATGGTTCTTTGGATCGTTCCATTCACTGGATTTTGGCAACAACCAGAGTTGTTTTAGTAAACCAGAGTTTTGTAGCCCCATCATACCAGGAAAAGTAAAGCTTGGTAATTACTTAGAAATGTGACCCACATGCGTATGTCCATACAAAGTTTAACTCCATGTTATCAAAGAAAGGTCTCCCTCAGAAAGCAGCAGAATCAAGTCACTGTGGCGAATAGAGAATGGACTTTATTGACACACAGATTCCTGATCAAATCCCCTTAGCAACTGTTTATGTAACAGATTTACTCAGTTTTCCTAAGTTACAGCATTCTCATATATACAATCGAAATATGTACAGGTATCATTAAAAATTACATGTACATGTCTAAGAAAGATACCTGGTATTCGATAAATGTAGCTTGTTTTAAAATTGTAATAATTCAGGGCACCTGGGTGGCTCACTTCAGCTCAGGTCATGATCTTGCAATTTGTGATTTAGAGCCCCGCGCTGGGCTCTGTGCTGATAGCTCAGAGCCTGGAGCCTTCTTTGAATTCTGTGTTTCCTTCTCTCTGCCCCACCCTGACTTGCTCTCTCTTAAAAATAAATATAAAAAATTTTTCTTAAAAAAGTAAAATTAGGAAAAGGTAAAATTATAATCCCAAGCATTCCATTGATTTTTTTCATCACTTACCATTCAAAAACTGAATTGATGATGTGAAGATTCTGCATTATGTTTAATGCCCTATAGAACTTTCCTATTTTTCTGTAGTTAAGTATATAATAAAATGTTTCATATCTAGGTCATTTCACATTTATTAAGGTCTACATAATAATGGGCTCACAATGATTACTGCAGGAGAGAAAACTAAAAGGATAGTGTCAAGTTGGAAATTTGTCGTAACTTCAGCATGATTTGAATTTTTCGCCTTGAGCACTGCACACCTGCATGTGTTTATGTGCTGTGTTAGTTTCTGGGTGAGTGGTATTATGAATGTTTATACATTTTTTTCTGGTTTCTTCTTTGTAAAACTTGATAGAGGGAGGCACTATAGAATTAAATGGCTTTGAGCTGTTTTGCCTGCTTTTTGACTCCACAACTTTTGCTCACTGTTAACCTGTCTGCTACTGCATTTTCTCCTCTCCAAAAGGAGATTAGTAACAGTATCTGATGGGAATATGGCGCAAATCAAATAAGATACTTTTGACACATACCAAGCACTGTTTGCTGCTGGCACATAATTAATATTGAATAAAGAATGGGCATTATTTCCATAATGATCATGAGTTTGTTTAATGAGATGCATAAAAGTTACTACACAAAATACAATTAAAAATGGTCACCATCCACTTACATTCAGAAGGATACATTACCAATAGGTTACCCATCCTGCAGTAAGATCTCTTTCTGAACCTTAACAGCAACTTATCTGAGATGATTTTGTTCTATATTCTGTTTTAGTTATTTTGATACTTTTGTTTTACTTTCCCCTTGAATCCCACTCTCTGAAGTTCCTGGCAATCTACCAGAAGGTATAGTGAAGGATAAACAGATTTGTTTTGACCCAAGGATAGACTGAGCTTTAGAAAGAACTCTGCACTACCATTATGTGCCAAAATCTGGACTATAACCCAAGTTTTCGGAAACTAAACTGGTAGTATCTTTGCTACTTCAGAATACCTCTACCAAGACAAGTTGTCCTTCTTGCTCAGATGGCTCATAATGGCCCGTGTGGCTCTGTCTTTGTGGTTATCTTGGTAGAAGTCTTATAGAGATTCATTAGGAACAGAGATTGAACTAATTTTCTGGGTCCTCTAGTAAGCTCTAGTATTTAAATTCAGGTTGTAGGGGTGCCTGGGTTACTCAGTCATTTGGGCATCTGACTTGGTTTCGGCTCAGTTTATGACCTTGTGGTTCATGAGCTCAGGCCCCACATCTGGCTCTACACTGGCAGCGTGGAGCCTGCTTGGGATTCTCGGTCTCCCACTAATGTGGTCTCTGTCTCTCAAAAATAAAAATAAAAACAGATTTGTAAATAGAGTAAAAGCAGGCAGACAAGTAGAGAACACATAAGGGAAAACATTAAAACCATTTGCAGTTTGGCCTTTCATTCATAGGAATCAGAGGATTATTAGAAAATTTGAGGAAGAGAACACTTAGCATTTAGTCGAAAACTTTAAATTTTTGAGTCAACTAAGATTCAGGAATGTTCTATAACTTGAGAAATTCACACAATAACTATAAAAACTGAGGCAAGAATGAATACATTGAGCTAGAATATGAGCCTACAGACTTTTGTGATTTTTTCTTTTTTTTTTTTTTTTTTTTAATTACAAACACAGGTTGTGGATGTTGTGGTTAACAATAGGGTACCAGTCATGGAAATATAGGCCTGGTTCTTGGTGCTCTGTAACTGAGCGTCTAATTGGACAGAAATGTCCTCAATAGAAATAGAGTTAATAAAAGCCCTTAAAGTTACAGGAAGGATCCTTAAGAGAAGCTTAACAGATGTCACAATTTTCTCAATGGCTGGCCCTTTGCTTTGTGCATGGATATGCTTCTGACCAGTCATTACCTGTAGTTTTTTGAAGTTATTTAGATATTCTGATGTATTCCCTTAGATACTGGTAAGTCTCCTAGGAGGCATTTCATTAATTTCCTTGTTCTGTATAAAATAATTACAGTAATATTCTCCAGAATATTTTTTTCTCCTCTCAGAATTGGAGTGGTCATCACTTCAAGAAGCTCATGTTCCTTTCCTACAACTGCATTAAAACTTCTGACAATTAGGGGCGCCTGGGTGGCTTAGTCGGTTAAGCGTCCGACTTTCGCTTAGGTCATGATCTCGCGGTTCGTGGATTCGAGCCCCGCGTCGGGCTCTGTGCTGACTGCCAGCTCAGAGCCTGGAGCCTGTTTCAGTCTGTGTCTCTCTGTCTCCCTCTCTCTCTCTCTCTCTCTCTCTCTCCCCCTCTCTCTCTCACCCTCCCCTGCTCATGCACTCTCTCTCCTAGAAATAAAACATTTAAAAAAAAAAACAACTTCTGAAAATTATTGAAAAAAAAAAAAAAAAGGATAATAACCAAGACAATAACTTGTCTAATGCCTCAAATGCTAGATCAAGTTGTTAGAGGGGGAAAAAAAAGTAACTGGAGAGAACTACAAAATCTTGTTACATGACCACATTACCATGGCATGTGAGCACAACATAATGCCTTACATCTGGAGTCACAGAAGCGTTATTAAGGAAAGTAGAACTGTAGGGCTTCTTCTCATTTGTATCCTCTAGTTTGTAATTCACTGGGGTGGTGTTTTTTCTATGGCTATGCAGCAAACTACCAAAAATTTAGTGGCTTAAACCAACTAATATATTATCTTATTAGGTCTGGAGGTCAGAAGTCCCAAACCAGTCCCTGGCCCCTCCAAAAAAATGTCAGCATATCTGGCTAGTTCTGGAGACTGAGGGAGCATTTGTTTCCCTGTCTTTTTTATCTTTTATTTATTTATTTATTTAATTTTTATTTATCTTATTTTTTATTTTATTTTTTTGATTGATTGAGACAGTGAAAGACAGCATGAGCAGGGAAGGGTCAGAGAGAGAGAGAGAGAGAGAGACAGAGACAGAGAGAGACAGAGACAGAGAGAGACAGAGAGGGGAGATACAGATTCTGAAAGAGGCTCCAGGCTCTGTGCTAGCTGTCAGCACAGAGACCAATGCAGGGCTCAAACCCACAAACCGGAGATCATGGCCTGAGCCGAAGTCAGATGCTTAACCTACTGAGCCCCCCACGTGCCCCTTCCTGCTTTTTTTTTTTTTAACTTCTAGAGTATATATACATTTCTTTCCTTATGACCCGTTTCTCTCATTACCCCAACCTTTTGCTTCTATATTCCTATCTTCTACTCTTGACTTTCTGCTTCCATCTTATAAGCACATCTGTGATTACATTGGGCTGATCTGTAGAATTCAGGATAAGCTCCTGGTTTCAAGAACCTTAAACTCAACCACAGCTGCAAAGTTCATTTGTCCTGTATAGCAACATTTTTCCAGATTTTAGGAATTAAGACATGGACAACTTTGGAAGGCCCTTAATAGACTCTATAGGCAGCTCTTTCTTTACTACTTCCTACTTCACTGTGAAGGGCCTAGCTCAGGTACACACAGCTGGAAAGATTTCAACAATTCTCAAGAGAAAAACCTTTGTAACTGGAAAGCCCAGTAACAGGATTGAAAACAATGAACAATGGACTTGGGGGGGAAAAAAGTGATCATTCCAGACTGGGTGACTGATAGGTGACCATAAGTGTCTGAAAACTGGTAATTCTCATAAGTAGCAACAAGAAAAGGAACTTTAGGTTTCCCTCATCTTTGATATGGCTTCCTGATACTGGTAACACCTGTGCTCACATAGGTCACAGTTCCTCAATCTCATGCATTTCTCTGTATGACCGGTTTCTCCCTTACTTTATTTCTTCTCCTTGTGCCCAAGATCTTTTAGTCTATGCCATGGAGATAATGCACGTGCCTATAGAAGCGGCTTGTTTTGCAAGGGTGAAACCTTCCTACTCATTCTTAGATCAAAATTTAATTTTTCCCTGATAGATTACCATGATAAAACAACAGTTTCAAATTGAGTGAATACTCATTTATGCTGTTCAGTCTAGGGGAGGAACGATACTTGAGGCTCAAGGATAATGAATTGCTAAGCATGGAGGAACATCAATATTTTAAACTATTATCCCTGCTATTGTTTTCAGATTAAAAATACAAAAAAAAAAAACTGAAGCCACTAAAACATTTTTAAAATATTAGTGGTTTTAGGATGAAATACTTAAACTTTAGAAGGATAACAACATGGAAAGAACCTAAGTGTTCATCAACTGATGAATGGATCAAGAAGATGTGGTTTATCTATATGATGGAATACTACATGGCAATGAGAAAGAATGAAATGTGGCCATTTGTAGCAATGTGGATGGAACCTTAGGGTGTTATGCTGAGCAAAATAAATCAAGCAGAGAAGGACAAATACCATATGTTTGCACGCATAGGAGGATTAGGAGGAACTTAATGGAGGACGATGCAGGAGAAGAAGGGGAAAATAATTGGGGAGAGGGAGGGAGACAAACCATGAGAGACTCTTGAATGCGGAGAACAAACTGAGGGCTGAGAGGGGTGGGGGACAGGGGAAGGGGGGTGATGGACATGGAGGAAGGCACTTGTTGGGATGAGCACTGGGTGTTATATGGAAACCAACTTGACAGTAAACTATTTAGGAAGATGAAAAAAAGAAGAAGGATAACAGAGAAGGCAAAGTACCGATCCAAAGATAGGAGTTTCACTTTGGCTCTGCGCTTTAACTATGAACTCTGTCGGTCAACTAAAATTCTTAGCCCTTAGGTTTTCGTTTTTTGTTTTTTTAAATATGCAGCTTATAATAAAAATGAAATTGAGGATTATGTGAGGGGATCAATTAATAGAATGTTAAGTAGATGAAATAACTTTTAATTGGTCCTGAAATTTTATCATTGAAATGCATAAAATAAGATTAAATGTAAAGGATTTGTTGACATTTTATATGGAAAGAAATTGAAACAGGTAAACTTTGAAATATTTTTAAAGTAGGTTTTAAAAATTGTTCATCCAGATAAATTTTGTCATGGCCTCATTTTGCATATCAAATGCAGGTAAAAATAGTTAACACACTGAGAGTATGGGATTTCTTCTTAGGTTTATTGTTGTTGTTAGAGTATGGTTGACACACAACGAGTATGCTGGTTTGTTTAAGCTTTACAACCTTCCTAAGAGACAGGAATTTCTTGCTATTCAAAGATAATTGGTGGCAGAAAATAATCTTATGAAAGTGAATCTACTTAAAGTGGAAATTAAACTTTATCATAAATATTGAAAATTTTTGCCTGGAACTTTATTTTGTAAAATTAAGTTTATTTTATCTAACATGAGAAGTGTTTGGCTCTTAATGTATCTCTGAACACATTTGGAAAAAAAGTATCAATTTTTTTCTGGTCAATTTAAGAAAAAAAATTTGAGAAAGTTAGTGTATCTTTGGAAGGGAAGACGGTGGTCGAGTAGGAAGACACTAGGCTCTCTCAGACCCATAAATACAACTAGATAACTTTCAAATCATCCTTAAAATCCCAGAAGTTGATCTGAAAACTGACAGAACAAATTCAGTAACTAACAATAGAGAAGAAGCCACATTGAGGGAAGTAGGAAGTGCAGAAAAACAGTTTGGAGAGAAATGGACCTGCCTCCCACCCGTGTAGCCGGGAGGGAGCTGTGGTCACAGAATAGGGTGAGACAGGTTTACAGGTGGGGCAACTCACAGGGAAAACAAATTCCTTTAGCAACTGGCTTAGAAAGCAAGGTGGCTCAATTTTTGGGAGTTCTTGCCACTAGTGGGGTTTAAAGCCTAGAGTTTTAAAGGTCAGGGTGTTTGGCCCTAGAAACTTAGATGGTGGTGAGGCTGTTCTTGCAGAAAAGGGAGGGCAAATAGCCCACACAGTGGGAAGCAGTAATCTGAAGAAAGCCTGGGGCACACAGTGGAGGATAGTGGCTCATCCCAGGGCATGGCCCAGAAAGGCAGCATTCACAGAGAGACCCCTTCAGGAACAAAGGACCTGGCTGGCCCCATTTCCCTGCCCTGCCCTTAGCATAAGCACAGGGTCGCCTGCTGGAACTAGCACAGCACACTTACTACCTAACTGGCTCACGCCAAACTCTGCCACTTCTGACCCCCACACTCCCAATGAACTACCCTTCTTAGTCAAGCTTGCCTCAGTCCCAGCACAGTGGCCCCTCCACCACAAGACTGGCCCAAATTCCTGCCAACACCGTGTCTCCCCACTCAGCAGTTTTGTGAGACTTCAGTTCCAGTAGCAGTCAACAAGAGGTCTCATTTCTCAAGCAGACCAGAGTACAGCTAGTTAAAACTTGTCACATTCAGGCCAGGGACTAAACACTGACCCAAACAGGCAATTCACCTCTGCAGATGACTGGCCTGAAGGATAAAGGAGCCAGGACACACAGCACACACTGGAGACACTCCTGAAAGCACCAGGTCCTGGAGAACCGGGGCCAACACTCAGCAGGGCACTACAGGACCTCTTCTTCATAAGGCCATTACCCTCAAGAATACAAGACACAGCTGACTTTCCTAACAGAAATAAACACATTAACAGACAAAATGAGAAGACAGAGGAATTTGTCTCAACAGACTTAAAGTAAAAGCATCCAAATGAAATCACCAATAAGAGTAGTAATACTAACCAACACCATGGGAATACAATTATAAGAGATAATGAGAAGTATAAGCTAAAATATTGGATAACTGAGAAATGGATAAATTCCTGGAAACAAACTACCAAAACTGTAACAGGAAGAAACAGAAAATTTTTAAAAAAATTTTTAATGTTTTTATTTATTTCTAGGAGAGAGAGAGAGAGACAGTGTGAGCAGGGGAGGGTCAGAGAGAGAGGGAGTCACAGACTCTGAAACAGGCTCCAGGCTCTGAGCTGGCAGTCAGCACAGAGCCCGACGCGGGGCTCGAACCCATGAACCGCGAGATCATGACCCAAGTGAAAGTCGGACGCTTAACTGACTAAGCCACCCAGGCGCCCCGAAACAGAAAATTTTAAAAAGACAAATTACCAGCAAAGAAATTGAATCAGTTATCAAAAAAAAACTCCCAATAAACAGAAGTCCAGGACCACATGGCTTCACACAGGTGAATTCTACCAAACAGAAGAGTTAACACAAATTCTTCTTAAACTATTCCAAGAAAAAATAGAAAGGTAGGAAAACTTCCAAATTCATTTCTGAGGTCGGAATTACCCTAATACCAAAACTAGGTTGATTCTACAAAAAAATATCTATGGGCCAGTATTCCTGATCCATGCATGCAAATATTCTCAACAAAATATTAGCACCACAATCAAGTGAGATTTATCCTGGGTTGCAAGTGTGGTTCAATATTTGCAAGACAAAACAAAAACCAAAAACCAAAAAACCCAGCTGATAGATCACATTAATAAAAGGAAAAGAATCAAGGTGCTTAGGTGGCTCAGCAGNATCAAGTGAGATTTATCCTGGGTTGCAAGTGTGGTTCAATATTTGCAAGACAAAACAAAAACCAAAAACGAAAAAACCCAGCTGATAGATCACATTAATAAAAGAAAGGAAAAGAATCAAGGTGCTTAGGTGGCTCAGCACAGCCTCATTAGGATTCTCGGTCTCTCTGCCCTTCCCCCATTTGCATACTCTCTCAAAAATAAACATTTAAAAAAAGGGATACGAACAATACGATCACTTCAATTGACACAGAAAAGCATTTGGCAAAGTACAAACTCCATTCAAGATAAAAACCCTCAAAAAAGTGGGTTTAGAGGAAACAGATCTCAACAAAATTAAAAGGCCTATGAAAAACCCACAACTAACATGATACTCAACAGAGAAAAGTGGACAGCCTATCCCCTAAAGTTAGGAACAAAACCAAGTATGTCCACCCTTGCCACTTTTATTCAGATTACTATGGTAGTCTTGGAAACAGCAATCAGACAACAAGAATAATAAATCATCCAAATCAATAAGGAAGAAATAAAACTTCCGCTATTTTCAGATGACCTACTTTACATAGAAAACCCAAAAGACTCCCACCAAAAAACTATTAGATCTGATAAATTCAGTAAAGTCACAGGATATAGAATGTACAGAAATCTGTTGCATTTATATACACCAATAATGAATAATGAATCATTAGAAAAAGAAATTAAGAAAAAAAATCCCATTTACAACTATACTGAAAATAAGATGCCTAGAAATAAATCTAAGAGGTGAAAGACTTGTACTTTGAAAACTATAAAACACTGATGAAAAAACATAAGGAAACACAAATGGGAAGAGTTTCCACGTTCATGGATTAGAGCAAAAATATTGTTAAAAAGTCTATACTGCCCAAAGCAATCTACACATTTAATGTGATCCCTATCAAAATACCAACAGCATTTTTCACATAGCTAGGACACAAAATACTAAAATTCGTATGGAACCACAGAAGAGCCCAAATAGCTAAGCAACCTTAAAGAAAGCAAAGCTGGAGACATCACAACTCAGGACTTCAAGTTCTATTACAAAGCTTTAGTGATCAAGACAATATGGTACTGACACAAAAATCAACACATAGATCAACAGAACAAAATAGAAAATCAAGAAATAAGTCAATAATGGTCAATCTTAGACAAAGCAGTAATGAACATAGAGTGGGGAAAAAACAGTCTCTTCAATAAATGGTTTTCAGAAAACTGGACAGCAAAATACGAAATAATGAAACTGGATCACTTTCTTACACAGAAACAAATTCAAAATGGATTAACAACCTAAATGTGAGACACAAAACCATAGAAATCCTAGAAGATAACATAGGCAGTAATGTCTGACATTGCCCTGAGGTAGATCCACTGAGGCAAAGGAAACAAAAGTAAAAATAAACTATTGGGACTACAAGCTTCTGCAGAGCAAAGGAAACAATCAACAAAACTAAAAGGCAATCTACAAAATGGGAGAAGATATTTGCAAATGACCTATCTGAATAAAGGGTAGTATCTAAAATATATAAAGAACTTATCAAACTCACTTAAACAAATAATCTCATTAAAAAACTAGGCATAAGACATGAACAAAAATTTCTCCAAAGAAGACATCCAGACACATGAAAAGATGCTCAACATCACTCATCATCAGGGAAATGCAAATCAAAACTACACTAAGGTATCAATCACACCTATCAGAATGGCTAAAATTAAATACGTAGGAAACAGGTGTTGGCGAGGTTGGCGAGGATGTGGAGAAAAAGGAACCCTCTTGCACTGTTGGTGGGAATGCAAAGTGGTGCACCTACTGTGAAAAACAGTAAGAAGATACTTCAAAAGTCAAAAATAGAAATATTTATGATCCAGCAATCAAGAACACTAATTCAAAGGGATACATGCACCCCTATGTTTTCAGAAGCATTATTTACAATAGCCAAGAGCTGGAAAGCAGCCCAAGTGTCCATCAACTGATAGATGGATAAAGAAGTCCATATACAATGGAAATATATTTGGCCATAAAAGGAGTGAAATCTTGCCATTTGCAGCACTATAGATAAAGCTAAAGAGTAGAATGCTAAACAAAGTAAATCAGAGAAAGACAAATACCATATAATTTTACTCCTATGTGGAATTGAAGAAGCAAAACAAATGAGCAAAGGAGAAAAAAATAGAGACAAACCAAGAAACAGACTCTTATTATTAGAGTTTACTAACTGATGGTTACCAGAGGGGAGGCTTGTAGGGGGGTGGGTTAAATAGGTGATGAGGACTAAGAGTGCACTTGTGATGAGCACTAGGTAATTAAAAACTTAAAACATCAAAAGAGTATTTTAACTTCATATTCAATATTGTAGCATTATGAAACAATCAATTTTGTAGAAGTATTCTAGAGAAAATTAATTTGATTAATCAAATTTCTCTAGAATTAAAATTAAAATTAATCAATTTTCTCTAGAATGTATATTAATCCACCTATCTTTATTCATTGTGATATAAATTCAATCTTTCAAGAAAAATGTACTGTTATCTCTTATGTGCTATGTACTCTTCAAGGTACGTGGACAGAGTAATGGATTAAGTAGTCAAAGTCATGGTCCTTTTTTGTGGAAAAGAAAAAAAATCCATGAAAAAAAAACATGAAAAGAATGTCAGTGACATTCTACTTTAAAAAAAAGTTGTAAAGCAAATCAAGGGAGTCACCAGTGACACTGCTACCATGAGGTGATTAAGGAAGGCCTCTCTAAGGAGGAACCCACATTAGTCTCGAAGAAAGTAAATATGCCACGTGAAGTTCTTGGGAATAAAATTTTAGGCCCAAGACATACAGCCAAGAGTGCTGAGGCAGAAACAAGGTTCATGTATTTGAGAAATACTCTCTTCCAATCACACTACTCTGAGTAAGAAGTAAAAACATATTGAAAATTAGTTTGAAGAGGTACTCAACTGAGACAATGTCTAAAATTACATAGGGTTGAAAGCTATTGGTAAGAAAATTACATGATTTGATTTAAGAGCATTAAAGAGGGATCATGGATCCCACAGGGATCCTCAGTTGAGATAGATTACAGAAGTCTGACTGGGAGCTGATGGTCCTTACCCTAGAGTTAAGAGGTAGGAGTTCTAGGGGTGCCTGGGTGGCTTAGTCGGTTAAGCGTCCGACTTTCGCTTAAGTCATGATCTCGCGGTTCGTGAGTTCGAGCCCCCCATCGGGCTCTGTGCTGACTGCCAGCTCAGAGCCTGGAGCCTGTTTCAGTCTGAGACTCCCTCTCTCTCTGACCCTCCCCTGCTCACGCTGTCTCTCTGTCTCTCCTAGAAATAAATAAAACATTAAAAAAAAAAAAAGAGGTAGGAGTTATAAAAGCTGTTTAGATTCTTTAATTTTTTCCAAGGCAGAGACCATGTGGCTGGTCATAGGAGTGTCTGTACAGAATAGAGAAAGTCAGAGGTCAAAGAGGATTCCTAACATTTTGGTTGTAAAGCACCATTTAAAGACAAAGCTGTATATAATCTGTAGAACACTGGTGTAGGAGGTTTGGGGGTTGTTTTTGAGGGTTTTTTTTTTGGGGGGTCTGTTTTGGATGTTAGGTTTTAAATGAATGCTACATAGTCATCTAAGGGGAAATGTTGCTTATAGATATATCAAAACCAGGACATCTGGAGAGGAATTAGGGCTGGAATTCCAGGTTTAGGAGTCACTAACTTACAATGAACCCACCGATCTTCATTTAAAGGGTTTATTCTCTTTTCTTTCTTTCTCCACTGTTCACATACTATTCTACAAGTCGCAGATAGTCCTGTATACTACAACAATCCACTCTGGTTTCTTAAGTTTCTTATTCTTTATAATATAACACTATCTACATTTCATTTCAATAGTTCTATCAGAAGTTTGCAACAAGAGAAAGTCATCAAGGAACAGATTGGTAAAAACACTGATTCAACACGTAAGAGTTTATTTTAGGGCTAAGCAAACAATGGTTAATCAATTTATCAGTGATATTTTCCAGATATGAAGATTTTTTGCTTCCCTGTAACTCGGTAACTTCAGAAACTGAATATAAATAACCCACTACCATATAAATATCCTAAATTTATAGATTGAACAGTTTATTCAAAAATATTTACTGGCCCGTTGCAATATGCAGCATCAGTCTAAATGCTAGGTACATAGTTAAGAATACAAACTCCCTTCATGGAGTTTACACTCTACTGCAGAAGATTTAATTTAAATAAGTAAAATATAAAGTTAGTTTAAAACCTAGGTCTCCTTGGTATATACATTCACATATACATGTATGTCTGTATGTACACAGATACATGGTATCTATGTACATTATCAAGGGGCAAAGAGGAAATGTTATGAAGTGGATGCCATTTCTTCTAAGCTACCCAGAAAGTCTCATTGAATAGGTGATTTCTGAGAAGAAATCTGAACGAAACAAGTTTGAAGCTGAAGATTACATAACCAGGGAGGGAAAGCCTACCTGATTAAACTGCCTAGATATTATCAGGAGTTTGATACATTTCATGTTTTCATAGAAATCTAAAAGGCAATTCTTCCTCTAAATTTTAGTTAACTTTCATTCTTCCTAAATGAAAAATGGTAGGCTCTTGTAATCTCACAATACCTATACTGCTTGAATTGTGTAGGGCATAATTATGAACATATTAAGAATTCAAATACACACACACACAATCACACCATGTTTAGTAAGTGTCAATGAAATGAAAGAAGTGAACTTTCTTTCACCTCAGAGTAGTGTCCTCAGGAAAAATGTTGGAAGTATTTCTAAATGTAGCTTGGCATTTTAAGAAGTTATGGGGGAAAGAACAGAAATGACTAGATATAATTTTAACTTTTTAACTTAAATCATGGAAAAAGCTTAAGATATTTGAATTTTTGAGGTGATCATATTTATCCATACCTATGTATTAAGGTAAATTGTCATTAATTGTTATATACTGCAAAGAGAATATATTCCTTCCATGAACTACTTTCAACCATCCAATAAATCCAATAAATGTTTACGGAGTACTTATAGAATGCAGAGAATTCGTAGAAGTGAATACTATTATCCTAACCATGTTTTTGTTTTAGCATTTTGTACTTTTCTTTGGTAGGTTCTTCCCCCAGGTCTTTGCAAAGGTAGTTATGTCTTAGTTGCAGAGAGAGATCCACTTTCACATCATAGCCAAAACAAGAGCTTTGCTAACTCTTCCCCTCACCATTAAGGTTTATGATCTGATATTATACTATATTGTGTAGTATGTTACATTATATATTTTTTATGATGACTGTATTCTATTGATTTACTGATTTCCTGATAGGGTTACTCCATTCCCCAGTAGAAGGGAGCCCCAAGATGAGAAATAATTTGTCTGACTGCCATTTACAGTCATTTATGTATCTTGAGTAGTGCCTAGGGCATGTAAGAAGTTCAATAAATGTTAAATGGATTAATAAATGAAAAAGGTCATAGCAAATGTCATCAAAAGGCCCATTGTTTAGTAGAGCATCTTATACATGTAGCCTTCAGTTTAAAACAGCTTAGAGTAAGAAGAAAAATTATCTAAATAGCCTTAAGTTTTACACTGAAAATTAGATTCATAACAATCAAAACCCAGAGAGAAAAATAGTTAATAGGCTCTTGACCAGAACGTTCTGCTTTCATCAAATTTTATGTTAGGAAAAAAAGGAAAAAGTCCAGGTGTTCAAAGAATCTAGTTACACCAATAAAACATTAATACATTAGAAACATTAAATAATGACAGTATTATGTTAAAATAATAAGCATAAAAATAGTTTTGATATTCAAATATAATTGAAAATGTTAAATATTTAACAATCACAATCTGTTAATTGTCATTGCCTCACTTTATGAAATCATTCCACTTATTCTTCAATAGAGTCCTAAGTGATGTCCAGACAACAAAATCGTTTTCTTCTAGAACTTTTATTCATGAGGACAAGAAATCAAAAGCAGGAGTTAAATACAGACTGTAAATGAATAGGATAAAACTCAAATTTAATGCACCAATATGGCAATTGAGTTAACATCTTACCATAGTCTTTATTTCCTGTTTCCATTTAAGATTCTACCAAAAATGTCATTTATGGTATAAACTAGTATTATCCAATTTTGAAACTTACTGAACTGTTTGAAGTCATTCTCTTTCATCTCAAAATAGTTTATATTTTAGAATCTAAGCCTTTTCTACATGTATTTCTACAGCAAAAAAGTGTTCATTCAAAAATTCCAGTGCCTTACGATTTTACAGATAAACTTATTGACAATGATTCTAAATAGAAAATTCTCCATGCCTCACCAATATGATCTCCCTGGACATTTGTCTTCCTTGCTTAAAAATTTTCAATATCTTTCACTGTCTCTAAAATAAAGTTTACCTTCCTTTCAATAGCATAAACATCCAACTTCAATCAACCAAATGCTATCACCAATTATGTTAGGTTCCCTCAATGTACTTTCCAGCAAATTATATATTAAGAAAAAGAATCCTCTCAACACACACCTTCAACCTTTTGCAAAATCAAATTACTTTTCTCATTATAATCAGTTTTGTTCTTCACATGTAATTAAGCCTGTGTGGAAGCCTGAGTTTTACTCCTTCCTGAAAATAGAAAAAATTTCCTGAAGAGGTCTCTGTATTCTGAACTCATACCTTAATTCATACTTAGCTATGACTATTAAAATGTAAATTTAAGTAAAATTACAAACTCCATTCTTTAGTCACATTAAACACATTTCATTTCCTCAAATGGTCACATGTAGGTAGTGGCTACCATAATGAACATATGGGCCAAGGGCTGCCTTTTGGAGAATGTCAACAGAACTGAAGACTTGAATTTTAGAAAACAAAGGGGTCAGATAGGTACAGACATTTTGTCATGGGTGGCTGGCCTTTAGGAGGAGATCTAACTTTGTATCCCCAAAGGTCCAAGTGAGGTAATAGCTAGTAACTGTAAGAAAATGGATTTTGGCTCCATATTAGGAAATGATTTACAGTTAGCCCATAAAAGGTGGAAGACACTTCTTCAGAAGGATAAAATGGATTACTAATGTAGTAGAAATGTATACAGGAGATTTGAGCCCTGAAAGAGTGGCTGAGTTATGTGACTGTAAGGATGCATCCTACCACTGGTACTGTTAGTGTCCTGAATCAGTGAAAGGCAGTAGTATTTCTATAACTTCCCTAGAGAAAAGTTCTGTGAACACTGCAACATATACTCCTAAGCACTTGCTCACTACTATTGAACTAGAAATTCTGGGAGAAAGATCCGATTATCTATTATATTTAATACATGCGCAAGTGATTTTAATATTCACAAGGAGACTGGGAAACTGAGGTATGTGATTAAGTATCCAATTCTATCACTAGAGGAAACCTAATAGCACTATTTGTGAAAGGCTAATAGAAGGACCTATAGCTGCATATGGAAAAATAAGCAAAATTGAAAAGGCAGAAGAAGAAATGAATTCTAGGAGTCTTGAGCTCAGGAATGACTACAGTGTATTAAGGAACCAGTAAGAGATAATGTTGCCTTTTTAAAATATTTGAAGTGTGATGAGATACCACCTTATGCCAGTCAGAGTGGCTAAATTGAACAAATCAGGAAACTATAGATGTTGCTGAGGATGTGGAGAAACAGGAGACTTCTTGCACTGTTGGTGGGAACACACACTGGTGCAGCCCCTCGGGAAAATAGTGTGGAGGTTCCTCAAAAAATTAAGAATAGAATTACCCTATGACCCAGCAATAGCACTGCTAGGAATTAACCCAAGGGATACAGGAGTGCTGATTCATAGGGGCACACATTCCTCAATGTTTATAGTAGCACTTTCAACAATAGCCAAATTATGGAAAGAGCCTAAATGTCCACCAACTGACAAACGGATCAAGAATACATGGTTTATATACACAATGGAATACTACTTAGCAATGAGAAGGAATGAAATCTAGCCATTTGAAGCAACATGCATGGAAATGGAAGGTGTTATGTGGAGTGAAAGAAGTCAGAAGGACAGGTATCATATGTTTTTACTCATATGTCGATCTTGAGAAACTTAACAGAAGTCCATGGGGGAAGGGAAGGGGAAAAATGGAGGGAGGCAAACCACAAGAGACTCTTAAATACAGAGAACAAAATGAGGATGGATGGGGGGTGGGGGAGAGGCAAAAATGGGTGATGGGCATTGAGGAGGGCACTTGTTGGGATGAGCACTAGGTGTCATATGTAAGCCAATTTGACAATAAATTCTATTAATAAAAACCATATATGCTTATAAAAATAATTTAAAGTCTGAAAATAAGACATTTTCTTCCACTAGATGTTTACATTTCAAAAGTACAACTAATTTAGATGTTTACATTTCAAAAGTACAACTAATGAACATAATAAAATGCTGATGACATCTTCATAGAACACTCCCCAGACCATCTGAAGGAAGGCGGGAATTATTAGATTGATTTAAGCTTGGAAGAGCATATGTATAGGGGATCAAATATATATGGCTTTAAGAGCAAAGTAAGGATTTGAGGATAAATGACGTATTTTCAAGTGACTGAACCTTGGTACATATTAAGGAAACCATGTAGAATTTGCTTAACTGGCATAGAGAAATTTACATCGTGGTTATACAAGATAGGAGTAAGAAAAGATGTCAGAAATGGAGATAACAGGCTATTTATTAATACTAGACTAGTATTAATGGCTTTAATTCAATAGATAAGTATTTATTGAGTAACTACTCTATGTCCAGCAGTGCACTGAATGTCAGTAGAGAAGAAATATTTCATTATATCATAGCATTTATGTGCTCCTTAATTTGAAAGTGGAATAACAGTAAGTGTTCTTAGGTGATAATTACCATAATTGTGGGGTATGAACATAAGGATGGAAAGGTTTCCTGTAATTCAAATCATGTTGTTCTAAAAGGCATACCATTTAGACTCCTCTCTTGAACCAGAATTTAATGATTAGGACCCATAGACTGCATCTGCACAAGAAAATTGAAATATAAAATAGAGCCACCACTCAAAAATTTTAAGGTTATAAGGTCATCGAGATTTCCCAAGAATGTATTATATCCCTATACCCCTACATTATTCAGGTTTTTAGATTTTTTTTTTTTTTTTTTTACACTTCACTAAGTCCATGCAGGTCTGAATTACATAAAATGATGAAATAGAATAAGCATCATGTATATTGATAATGGATCTGAGACATTAGCTGAGAAATGATGCAAGAAATGCAGGAAGAGGATCAAAGACAGCTTAGCTCTTCCAAAAGAGGCCCCAGCACTTTAAGATTTCCACTTTCCCTTCTGACTCACAAGATGCAAAATTAATCTGGAAGACGACTTAACAGACTCTGAATCATAACTTCTAGAAAGTCTTCTTTTATATGCATAAACAGTTCATTAGACATTTTCATTAAAGGCTGAATTCAGTTGTGTCTCTTACAAAATGTATTATACACTAGGCATTATATAAAACATAGGGATACAGAATTAAGACATGCTCCCTAACCTTTGAATTTCATAATCTAGAATATGGAATTGAAAACTAATAACTAGAATACTCATTAATTTTTTAAATATATAATGTGTAGTAAGTATGTGCTAGGAACCATGCAAGATGTTGTAGATGCAACAGTGGGTGGGTATGGTAAGCAGAATAACCCTTCAAGTAGGACTTATTCAAACCCTAGATCCTTCAAAGAGGACTAGGTCATAACCTACAAAACTTGTGAATTTGTTATGTGACAAAAGGAACTTTGTGTTTAAATTAAGGATATGGGGTGAAACAGATTATTCCAAATTATCCAGGTAGAATCATATAAGAATCTTAGAAGAAAATGGTCAGAGTTTGAAGATGTCACACTGCTGACTTTGAAGATGGAAGAAGGAGCCATGACCCAAGGAAGGTAAGCAAGCCTCTAAAAGCTAGAAGGAAATAGATTCTCTCCTAAAGCTTCCAGAAAAATAAAATATATAGCCGTGATAACACTTTGATTTTGGCCCAGTAGCATTCATTTCAGGCTTCTAACCTCTAGAACTGTAATGCAGTAAGTTTGTGTGGTTTTAAGCCATCACACTTGTGATAATTTGTTACAGCAATAACAGGAAACCAATATACTCCCTACTAGTGATTACAAGCAAATAAAACAGGAGAAAAAAAGATGTAAAAAAATACCATATAGGGCAATAAATTAAATACGGAGAATTCACATTAAACAGTTACAATTGTGAGCCACAGTAGTCTTTGAAGAAAATAGGTGTAGTTTTAACTTGATCCTGAAGAATGCCTAGGACTTTAAAGATTAAAAACAGTAAAGTCTTCTCAATCAAGAGCATCTGAAAATGGACAATAGTGTAAGATAAATACCAGAACTTGGAAAGACAAAACTTAGTGCAAACTTCAGTGTAAGATAATGAAGAGAATGATAAGAAAAAATGTTACAGTCCTTAACTCCAAAAGGCATCCTCAGCTGTAGCTCACGTCAAGGTCTGTACACTGCACAACCTTATGGAGACTACAATGTGTGTTTTGGTGCACAAGTGGGGCCGTGAGGATGCTCTGGTCAACAGGCTGAGAAAGGTTTGTCCCAGGTCAAGAAGGGCACTGAATGCCATCTTAATAGTGTAGCTCTATCCCATACTCACTTGGGTCCTATAGGTAAATTTTTAGAAAGAAGCATCCCTAATAGATCTAAATTTAGAAAGATAACAGAAATAGGAGTTAAGGCCTAAGCTATAATTTTATAAATATACACATCCAAACTAATCTGTTAGAAAAGGTACATGGGAAATACTATCAAGAATTTAAAGGCCCCAACCCATGCAGCTTATGCATTGAGTTACTTGGTATTAACTTCTTTAATGTCTAGTTAAATAAAACACTAAGGTGGTAAATTAGTTAGGTTTTCCTTTCCTAAAACACTCATGAAGCAAAGCAAATTCTAAAGATCTGTTTTGCTTCATACCGGAAGATGAAATTATCAAAATGAAAGCAACAAGTGTTTTCTGTGATCCTTATTGACATTTTGTATGGAGAGTAGAAGTTCTATCAACTTGTCAAATTCATACTTTACTGATTGCTCTTTAATTTACACTTCTCATTTTTGACCTGCATTGGACAATTGCCAGATGCTTGTTAGAAAGTAGCAA
Organism: Crocuta crocuta; assembly: GCF_008692635.1. Classification (NCBI taxonomy): domain Eukaryota; kingdom Metazoa; phylum Chordata; class Mammalia; order Carnivora; family Hyaenidae; genus Crocuta; species Crocuta crocuta. The sequence continues at coordinate 3,096,461 of NW_027532617.1, read as the reverse complement.
AATTCATGAATTAAGCACCAGCTAATGTCTCAGGGATTCAAAGACTTGCTTTGGCACAATTCATTTAACTCATCTTGTTCTCTTGATCTTAAAAGAGAACTAACCTCTGTAACCTTACAGGAATAGTCAACACTGACAAGTATATGGCAATAGAGGAATATTTCAATGTAATTATCTTTAGTGTCATTTTTATATTATATAGTCATGAGAATGTTAAAGTAGTATGCACTTTTGATGGGATGGCCAAAGAATGAGGAGAAACTTGGGGCACCTGAGTGGCTCAGTCGGTTAAGCGTCAGACTTCGGCTCAGGTCATGATCTCACGGTTCATGGGTTCAAGCCCTGCATTGGGCTCTGTGCTGACAGCTACCTCAGAGCCTGGAGCCTGCTTCAGATTCTATCTCCCTCTCTCTGACCCTCCCCTGCTCACGCTGCTGCTGTCACGCGCGCCTACGCGCGCACGCGCTCTCTTTCTGAGATAAATAAGACATTAAAAAATTTAGAAAGAATGAGGAAAAACTTGATGATAAACTTAGATTATCATTTGATTTTGGCATTCATGTATTGATAGTTTTCCTCAGGATAGAAAAGAATGAAAAGGATACCAAAATATATTAAAATTACCATGCTCTGCAAAGGTCTGAAAGTATTTTCTCCATTCTACTTTAAATTCATCTGAGCCTTATCAGAATATTGTGCACAATTTATAATATAACTGAAATATAATACTGACATTGAAAATAATAAAGTCAACAAATCGTGCTAAATAGGGTAAGTGTTGAAAACATCAAAAAAGGAAAACTAATCTAGTATTTTCTAAAACATTTTTCATGGACTATGTATAGAGGTAACATGAAAAGTGAAGCCCATGGTGAAATAAAATTGAGAACTTCTAAGTCAGATAAAGTTAAACCACGCTTCTTTGCTTTAAAGCTTTAGAGAGTCATTAATAGGTTGGTAAATGGGTATCCAATAAGAAGGCAGGTTTTGTAGCAGTGACTCCATTCATTTCACCACAGAACATTTTTGTTTCTTCCCTTCCTAGCATTGACAAAACCATTGTTCCATGGAATAACAGGCACTGAAAAGTACTGTTCTGGAGAAGAGCAGGCAATGTAAAAAAAAAAAAAAAAAAA
>NW_027532617.1:3076683-3094720 GCF_008692635.1 Crocuta crocuta | reverse complement strand
GAGAAAAAAAAAAAAAAAAAAAAAAAAAAAAAAAAAAAAAAAATTAGAAAGAAAGATGAGGTCAGTTAGTAGTTGGTTATTGCTTATGTCTTCAAGGATTCAAAGAAGAGTAAAAGAGAGTCAATTAAGCAAGAAACATTTAAGTTAGATGAATAGGAACATTTCTCATAGGGGAGTTGGACTATTCAAATGGGAGTGCTTGAAAATGGCATACATTGCAGCAAGTACGAGAAAGAATTGAACATGCAAATTCTCCTCTGTTTATGTCATGAGCATACCAACTGTTGACATTTCAAAAGCTATAGAAACTGATGGATTACACATATAACAAATCCATTAGAAGAGGAAGACATTCACTGTAAGAATGATCAGGAATGAGAATACTCTATTTTCAAGAGGCTTGTGGATAAGGATAATAATATGACACTCTCAAAGAATGAGGGCAATGGTTTCTGTTAAGTGATTAATATTTTGTTGAAGGTGATTAGATTTGAAAGGAACTACTGAAAATTAAAGACCAAACAGAAGATGCCAAAATTAGTAGGGTTAAAGTGATGAGAAATCTAAGAGAAGGTCAAACTAGACTCAAGTTCTTCCCAGCAGAGTTATTTCCTTGGTGACTATAAAGAGACCAAAATGAGGAGATTAAGAGGTCTTGGAGAAGATAAAAAAGATAGTAGTCATACTTTTTCACAAACCCATTTTAGGAATCAGTGAATGCAGTATTCCAATCTAAAGATTTAGAAATACATGGAATTTAACAGACCTCAGAACTGAAGGATTCAGCTCTCCATGATAATGTTTGAGTTAAGACTTTTGCACAAATCTTTTCTCTAGGAGAATATTTAAATAAAGGGACAGTAGAATAAAAGGCAAGGTATATTTCCAGAAGAACAGCCTATTAAAGTTAAGTCTGCTTATGTTTTTGAGCATGCATTACAAAATTTTTTAAGAATCATGCAAGTTCTAAGTAAAAGAGAAAATACATGATTTGAAAAAGCTTAACTATTTGAAAAATTTCTAAGAAATTAGAACTGTCTTCAAAAGGAAAACAGGGAGAATTCTAATCTGTTACAAAAATGCAGAAACAAACTTTTTCAAGATCATTTCTTCAAAAAGCATTCAGAGTGTCAAAGCTGTTGAAATATCTGAAGGAATTATAGAATTACAGACTTCATTTTTTAACATTTATTTATTTTTGAGAGAGACACAGAGACAGCGAGTGGATTAGAAGCAGAAAGAGGGAGACACAGAATCCAAAGCAAGCTTCAGGCTCTGAGCTATCAGCCCAACGTGGGGCTTGAACTCATGAGCTGTGAGATCATGACCTGAGCTGAAGTCAGATGCTTAACTGAGTAAGCAACCCAAGAGCCCCTAGATTTCTTTAAAATGAGTTTTACATGTTTGCAATAATCAGTTTACAAGCAGTATTTACTCACTAAAGAGACTCAGTTCAAAGGTCAACTGCTACAAGGAAGGTTTCTCTCAATTCTCCTTTGCCCATTTACCTCCTCATCCTAGAAAAGTAGGAGCTACTCCCTTCTAGGATTTCTGTATTTTTGACACTGAAAACATGACTTTGAATTCATTTATTCAGGAAATATGCATTTTGTTTGAGGGCTACCATGTCGTGCACACTGTTATGCAGAGGGAAAGCAAAGCTAAAAAAAAATCAGATATCTGTACTCAAGAAGCTCATACTATATATTACCTCAACTACTTTCTTGCCCTGCGAACATTATTTTCCTTAATTGTAAAATAAAGAAAATAATATGGTGCCATAGATTGTAATGATTACATAAATATAAATTACATTGAGCCTAGTCCATAGGAGGAGTTCAACAAAGGTTTCATTGCTTCCATTTTGGAAGCATTGTAGTTCATATACCCAAGCCTTGTTATATTTTAATGACCTATTTCCAAGGAGTTTTTTTCATTTTCATTGTGCTTTGCTTGTTTTTCTTCTCTACCAGATGATTTTCATATAGACAAACTAATTTTTTATTTTTTTCTCATACACCTAACTCAATCGTTAGCCAAGAGCTTAAACTCAATACTTGTGACAGAAAGCAAAAAGAAGGGGAAAAAAAGAGACAGGCAATCAGGAAAATATATAAACAATAACCATTGTAGATGAGAGATAAAAGTACTTCAGTGAGGAAACTGGTTTCTCAGAAAAACTGTTAACAAACATCAGTAAATACATCTCACTCTCTCAAAAATAAATACAACTTAAAAAAAAATCATACATCCTATGTGATACTTTTTTTTAACATTACAGGCAGACAAAAGTATTTCTTCTGTATTCATGTCTTGTCAATACGTCCAATAGAGCAGTTGTATTATCAATTTACAGTGATTTTAATTTGTAAAAATAGCTAGATTTGAGTCCTCACAAGAAACTTTTCATAGATTACATCAGTTAATATTCACAGCAATTCTGCATAGAAGGCATTATTTGATGATTAGGATGATTTTTATTATTTTTGTTTACAAGATCACCTAGTAAGTAAGTGGTAGACTCAATAAAAGTCTGGAAAGAAAAAAAAAGTTGTTTTTGACACTTAAAATCTTTGGTATTTGTTTCTCACAGTAAGAAAGATATCTGAATATGCAAAAATGATCTTATTCTTTAGGACCTCATGACTCAGTAAGTATACAGTGGAAACACATCCATATGTATATGTACTTATATAAATATTTTAATGGCAACAAAAGTGATAGCTTGTGGATGAGGTAGGATTTCCTACTAGAACTTTTTAATCATGGTTTAGAAAAGACAATTAAGTAGGGATAGCAGACTTAACAGTTTCTGGTTCAAAATGGAAAGTCTTTACTCTCATCTTTCTTTACAAGAAAGCTAGAAAAACTAGAAATCCCTAACTTTTTGTAGACCAGAGAACAGAGGTTGCAGGGTCAACTGCTACCTTGAAATTAGGGTCAGGCATACCCAGAGGATCACAAACAAGACCTGCTTACCTGGAGGAGCTTCTAGAGCCATTAACAAACACAAACATTTGAATGGTAAGTTGGGTAGATTCCTAAGACTGAGTGTACACTAGCATGAGTCTAAGAAACCCATTAGGGCTGCAGTCTTCGGGAGAGCACAACATTTGCTGACAGTAGCTCCAGAATCCTTTGAGGGCTGGGGAAAGGCCTTCCCAGTATGAACATTTGGGTTAACAGCAATCAAAACCCAGCAGATTCAGTAAAGGCTCATTATGCCCCTCAACAACTTGCTTGTACCAGGAGGAGTAATTAATAGATTCCTCTTCACCTAAAAACACTTATCAGCATAACAGGGCAACCTAAGAACCTTCCTACTAATGGCCTTTCTTTCCTTTGTATCCTCAGATCCTTGGTTCATATAAGGATAATGTTGCTAGTCTTTGGAATTTCCATGTCTGTGTGGATTCCCTGTACATAGGTTATTATATCTTCCATTATTCTGTGTCATGTCAACTTGATCCTTTGCCAGCTAGAAGGACCTTGAATGGCAAAGGAAATTCTTCTTCCCTAAGAAATTTAAATCTTGAAGATGCCAAAAAGATCCCCTCATGTCAGAAAGTAGAGTGGAAGAGTCATCACTCTTGGCACATCACAGTATGTGCCAAAGCTTTCTCCACAGGGGAAAGATGGAAGTCATCTTATCCCTCTGGAGGAAGTGAACAATTCCTATTTCAGTCCCCTCTAGATTTACCTCAAAGGCCAGAGCAGCAGGATGAGCTGGCACACATCTAAGGGTGGTGAATGGGAATGCTACAGCTATGAAGGGAATTAGGAGAACTAGGAAAATTAGGAGAACAGTACTATACTACAGGGGAAACACTTGTGAAGAACACAGCCCCAAAACACAGGTCCATTAAAAGATGGGAGATTTTATCTTATAATTATGGAAATCTCCCTCTCACCTGCACCTCACTGCCATATCTACAAGTTTGCTATACTATGACTGACTAGCTGAAAGTGTTTTTATGGATATAATAAATTGACTCTTCAGTTCATATGGAAAGGCAAAAGACACAGATGGAAAATATTCAATACTGAAAAGAATATAGACTCTTGAAGAATGAAGTTGGAGAACTGATGCTACCTGACTTCAAGACTTACTGAAAGTCTACCATAAGCAAGGGCATGTATTGTGTATCAACCATACTCAAAGAAAAAAAAAATACAGAGAATGTCAGACTGATTAAACAATAGACACATAGATAATGGAACTAAATCGAGAAATAGACCCTCATGAATATAATCAACTGATCTTTGACAAAGGAGTACAGGCAATACAAGGAACAAATACAGTCTCTTTGAAATAATACTGGAGCAATTGGTCATTCACATGAATGATCTAAACACAGACCTTACAGAACTACACAAAAATTTCCTTCAGATGGATTATAGACCTAAATAGAGAATACAAAACCATAAAGTCTCTAGAAGAGAACTCATGAGAAGACCAAGATGACCTTGGGTATGATGGTGACTTTTTAGATAACACTAAAGACATAATTCATGCAAGAAATAATTCATAAGCTGAAGTTAAAATTAATAATTTCTACTTTGCAAAGATGTTATCAGGAGAATTAGCCAAGATGAATTTTTCTTTGTTTAACAAAACAAAACCCATCTATCAAAGAACAATTACTGAAAATATACAAAAAACTCTGAACACTGAGAAAACAACCTGATCAAAATATAGAACAGAGATTTTAAATATGTTAAAACAAGATATACAGATGGCAAGTATATGAAAATATGTTCTACATCATTTATTAATGAAAATTGAGATGAGAAGTTCTACTACCTACCTAATAGAATGGCTGAATTCCAGAACACTGAGGATACCAAATGCTCGCAAGGATGTGAGCAACAGAAGTTCTCTTTTATTGCTTGTGGGAACACAGAACGGCACAGCCATTTTGGATGATACTTTGGAGGTTTCTTACAAAACTAAACATACTCTGACATAAGATTCAGCAATTATGACCCTTGGTATTTACCCAAATGAACTGAAAACTTAAGTCAACACAAGAACTTGCACAAAAGTGTTGATAGTAGCTTTATTCATAATTGCCAAAACCTAGAAGCAACCAAGATGTTCTTCAGTAGGTGAATGGATAAGTAAACTCAATGGGACTTCCAGACCGTGAAATATTATCCCAAATCAAGGATCACAACACTTCAAAATATTCTAGAGAAAAACCCCATATACATTTTAATGTCATGCCTGAGGCCCAATTTTGATCATACTGAAGATTTCAATAATCTGTGACCTAACAGGATCCACTTGACAAAAATATCACCAGAAAGGGATTATCAAGTTGTAACTGTAAAGACACTCTGAGGCCCCCTCTGAGGCAGAGAATAACCCTAGAACCATGGTGTTAGAGTTAGACTGACTTATCTTTGCCTTCCACCTAATTTAAAATTACTTACCAAAATATAAAAAAGATGCCCATTAAAATAAACTCTGTAATATAACTTATTGAGAAAGTTAAAAACAAAAATCCAGAAAGAATGAAATGAAACCAAGATTAGTTATTGATACAATATGCATGTTCTAGTGTCAGGCACATGCAGGGAAACATTTGCTGACAAATGTTTAATAACTGCATCTCCAGAACAATTGTGTAAATATTACATGTTTGACAATCAACTGGCAAAATTCTTGAAAACAATTGGTTCTTGTCAGCTCATATGAGCCAACTCCAGCACACCAATTAGTCTGAGGTGCCATATCATTTTTTGTAAGTGATAAATGTCTTAAGAATCAACTCAAACAGGCAGATACCCCCAGTTAACGACTGATAATAACTAACCAAAGATAACAGAGTATTTGAAAGTCTAGTGCATGCCTATTCTACAGAAGTAAGTGATACAGGTTAAATAATATTTAGATGCAAAAAAATAGAAACAAATGTGTTATTGTTAAAGTAAAAATTTATTGGGGCACCTGGGTGGCTCAGTCGGTTAAGGGTCCAACTTCAGCTCAGGTCATGATCTCACAGTTCTTGGGTTTGAACCCCATGTCAGGCTCTGAGCCTGTTTCAAATTCTGTGTCTCCCTCTCTCTCTGTATCCCTCCCCCACTCGTGCTCTGTCTCAAAAATGAACTATAAAGTAAAAATTTATCTAGTGAGCAGCTAGACACTTATCTCAGGGATATCAAGCAGCAACAATTAAAAGTCAGTCACATTGGGGATGTCTGGGTGGCTCGGTAAGTTAAGCATCCAACTCTGGATTTTGGCTCAGGTTGTGATCTCATGGTTACAGGTTAGACCTCCAAGTCCATACCTAGCATGCTCTCTCTCTCTCCCTCTGTCCTTTCACATGATCATGTGCACGCTCTCTTGAAGAAGGAAAAAAAAAAAAAAGTAAGCACATGGAAAAGTGAGGTTTATCCATTAGTTCTTCTATTCCTCTTTTGACCCCTCACTGAAATGGAGTGGTCTCTTCCCTTTTTACCATCTAGATTAATACTGTGCACTCATTATTGGGTACAGTACTGGATATAATTGTCTAGATTAGTTTGTCCACTTACTATTGGGTACATTGTTAGATAGAAAATAAGAATTAACCTTAAACCCCTAAGACTTAAAAAGCCAAGTATCTACCATACCCTGAATAGTACATTTTTTCCGCTTAGAGAAGGGTAAGCCTATAGTCATTCCAAAAATGAGAGCAAGCTAAACATACAGTAGAAGAATTAGGCTAGGGCTTTAAAAGTTGCTAAAATCTGGCTATAGATTAATGTGCCTCTGTGTTAGGATCTGTGGGCAGTTTCAAAACTCCATGGTTTATAATCATAATCTGGCCTACTACTGCCTCAAGAGCCAGGCACAATTTACCCCCAAATCAATGGTAATTTCTGAGAAATAAAAAGACCAGAATGTGTTCCATTTTCTGTGTTTCAGTCTCCATCAGTTAGCCGTTGTTGCGTCCCTACCCCAGAACCTACTGGCTTAACAGACCAATTATTTGTCTGACAGTAGATCTGAGCTTCTAGTCTGGAATCAGCTGGGCTTCCCTGTGCTGTACATTGAACAGGTAACTTATTTAGGTGCTATCACTTCCTTGGAGACTCAGGTGGCACAACTAGCCTAACTTGGTGCCTGTCACCACCAGTCATTTTCAAGCAGGCTAGCACAGGCTCCCTTCATCTTATTAGGTAGGGTTTCAAGAGGTGTGCACAACTTTTGAGGTCTAGGCTCAGAACTGGTACTATGATCACTGCATTCTATTGGCCAAAGCAAGTTCCAAGGACAGCTACACAACAGGGTGCGGCAATGTACTACACTTCTTAATGGAAGAACTTGAAAGTGACATTGCAAAAGATGGAGTACCAAAGAATTGAAGTTTATCCATTCTTATAATCTACTACACAGAATTTAGTAGATACAAAGGTTTCCAGATTTCCTTCTGGCTGACCTTTTAATTGAAACATTAATGCCAAATTAGTATTCTGATAATTAGAGAAGACATCCAATGGCTATTAATTGACCACTAATTAAAATATTAGATTTGGGTGCATTTTTAATGGTTGGCTGTCACTAGGTCATATGTAAAAGAAAACAAAACACCTGACCCTAAACCATGTATTTGGTGGAACAGATCTGAATTCTTAACAAGTTATTAAACACAATGGTTTGAAAGAACCTTTGTTTTCAATCACAAATATGTGACTTTGGTAGGATACTTGGAAATATGTAGAAGACAAATTCACTTAAGTTCTGTGTAGCTCTTAAAATCTTAAATTATGATGATAAAATCAAAATATAGAAGATACCTATATATATTATATACTATAGAAGATATCTCTATATATTAGAGATGCCTGGGTGGTTCAGTCTGGTAAGCATCGGACCTTTGATTTTGGCTCAGGTCATCCTACAGTTGGTAGGATCAAGTCCCATGTTGGGCTCTGCACTCAAAGTCTGGAGCCTACTTGAGAGTCTCTCTCTCCCTCTCCCTCTGCCCCTCCACTACTTTCACTTGCTCTCTGAAGATGAACATTAAAGAAAAAAACAGGCATTAATTTGTAGCTCATGATAATAGCAAATTCAATTAATTCTAGCAACTATTTAGATTTTCTAGGTTAACAACTTTTTAGTCTGTACTTTTTTTCTGTATTTCAGTTTATTTCTTTTATTGTTTTATCTAATTGGTTAATCATTCTAGATTTTTATTAACTTATTTTTAACATTTATTCATTTTTTGAGAGACGGTGCAAGCAGTGTGGGGCAGAGAGAGAGGGAGACTGTCAGCAGAGTCCAACACAGGGGTCAAACTCACAAACCATGAGATCATGACCTAAGTCAACATTGGCTGCAGGCACCCCATTTCTAGATCTATTGTAAGGAGTAACACTTACTAGTGGAGACCATATATTTTCCTGATTTTAATGGGAGCATTTCTGCTATTTCACCATAAGCAAATTCTTCATTGAACAAATGTTTACTGAATGCCTGCTATATATCATATACTGTCTTTTAAGTCTTGCATAACACTACTCTTAGGATAAAAGACTTTTCTTAATTTTTTTGATGTTTAAAACTTAAGACTATATGTACAATTTTAATAAAAACATTTGTTTGCATTCTCTGAAATCTTATTTTCTTTTGGCCCGCTAATATGATTATCTTAAGGATTTTAAATAAATTTTATCATTAAATTTTACTTTTTGAATATATAAAGCATGCATACAAGTTAAATATAATTTACAGCTTTTACAAAAGATGAACAATAGTTAAGAGTAAAACATTCAATTTTCTGTCCCTCTGCCACCCTGAATTTACTCCAAAGGATATTTACTACATACCCTTTAAAAAACACCATTCATATTTGAATAAACAAATGTCTGGGAGCATATGCACGCGCGCGTGCGCACACACACACACACACACACTCTTCAAGGGAACATTAAACAATCTCTCTTGCTGTTTCAATTTTCAAGGATGTCTTGGTCACCTTTCCATACCATTACAGACAAAGCGAACACATTTACTTACTTTTTTGTCTATTGTATGCATACACCAAAAATGAATTTAACCTAAGGAGCTTCTCTCTTTAGCTATTACAGAATAAAACAGGGGAATACGAAACCCTACCATAGGTCAAGTGATACTCTCACATAGAACCTAGATCATAACCTTAATCCCCATTGTACTGCTTGGAAACAGTACCAAAGAAAGAAGAATAATTAAGTACACTCAAACACAATGGCTATGATTCTCACCTTTGGAGTTAATAACAGAGCCAAAATTGATAATTATAAAACCAATTCTGTGTTCTCCTTACCCACTGCCATTACTTTAGAAATTTTTCTTTAAAAAAAGGGGAACCAAGCCTCCATCCCTATAGGAGTCTGTCTTATTTGGGTTGTTGTAGTTTCCCAATGACTAACATTATGGGAAGAGGGAGCACAAAGAAGAAACCCAGTGAATCACAGCAGTAACCAGACAAAAACCTTTATATACCCTAGTGTAGCAACTACCCACTTCATGATGGTATCCATGATATACCACCCTGGCCAGTATAGCAATCCCTTCCTCTACCTGACTGTAGGTAGGAACATGAAAACAAATGAAAAGTCCTACAGCAGAACCTGGATCTACTACATAACGGTCTTTTGCTCCAAGCCACACAAATAGGCAACTTTACAGGTAACAAGGTAAACTGTGCACAGCAATTCAGCTATACTTGCGTTAAAATGCCTTTCTCTCTCTGCAACTGTTCAATCATGGTACAGGCCTGACTCTTAGATATAGGCCTGCTTTTAGATACAGGAGCTAAATAACCCTTTTAATATTTAACACACAGAAGATCTAATTATCCACCTATGACTTGACTTCAGAACTCAAAACTTTGTTTTCAATTCTCATTGCAGAAGTTTCAGTTTAAGAAGAAACTTGTCTACCCTATAATCATGTTGATTATGGTGGTCACCAGAATGACTTACAGCCACACGCTCTCCTCTTCCCTTGCTTCAGCTAGCACAATTCAAGCCAATATTTCTAACTTGTATAATAGCATTGCTATTATGAGCTCCTGATTGCCTATGATCCATTTACCCTTATCAGAAAGGTCATTCATACGCCTATCAAAATGGGAGTAACTCCGTTTTAGGATATTTTGAGGGTTTCCTGAGACCAATTCAGGTGTTAGTTACTGTGTAAGAATATAGACAGGAAGCAGAAAAAAGGCATACTCAAAAGAGATTATAGCTGTCTAACTGCATTATTTTACTATTTCACTTGTCTATACCTAATAACACTTAGTGATCACAGTAGTTTATGACTTAAATGAGAACCTAGAGTTTTCATATTTAGAATGATGCTAGCTTTTGAGATAACCCTAGATTACTTATACCTATGGACATATATACTCTTAAGTTATTTATCCACTTAAGATTTTTTAAAATCAAGAATGAAGCCCCCATTTTATCGAATGTATTCAACATATTTAGCAATATATTTTATTCTTTATTCCACTGAAAGTTCTATACATTTTGATTTTTTTTTTGTTTAGAAATTTGTATTTGGATCTTTGATTTTATAGTGGACACTGGATAAACCACATACCAGAAGTTAAAAAAACTAGTATTCTCATTATTCTCATGTAGACAAATCTCTCTTCTTCGACCAAGTAGTTAATTAAATTTGTAAAGTCAAAGAGATTGTGATTGTTTATTCCTTAATTGATTTCAAGGGTTCTAAACATTTACATAATAAGGGTATTAAACATTTACATTTTTACTGCATCACTGGTCCATATATTTATGAAATAACCTAAATTTCCAGAAAGCGGAACAAGATTATTCTTCCTGAACAACACCTTAGAACTGTCACCATCATGGAGATCAGTCAATATACTTAAACTACAAGTGAGAGTAAGTTCAGTCACCACCACCAGTCTTCAGAAAAAATATAAAATTCATACATTAGAAAAATTTGGTAAGTTTTTGTATTACATTCCTAATCCCATATAGAGGCAAGTATGAATTATATGTATTATAGCATATACTTTTTATATGCTAGTACATGTGTTTATACATCTAATTGATCTTCTGTGGTCTTGTAGAGTCTACTACAATTGTGCTTTTGTGTCCCTTTTTTTTTTTGGCCACAATCTTTTATGTATATTCACATGTTATGTGGTACCTACCATTTCATTAAATCTATATCTTAGATTTTTTCTTAGTCTCCATTATTAAATATTCACTTCATATTAATACATATTTTTGGCCTTAAATCCAAACCTTAAGTTTGAATGTATAGTATATAGGGAGATTTCTAAAGATGGTTTTTAAGCTAATTGTATTGTAGGACACAATTCATCATTCACCTTCCCTCCCAATTGCACAGATCCTATCTTTCCAAGAGATGCTCACTTAAGACCCATGTTACTTTTTGATTAGTATATTCTGTTATATTTAACAATGGTGGTATATTTTAAGGTGAAGACAAGCAGCACTCAGATAGTTCCCTTCAAACCCATCTTCCCCAACAGGATGTGAATTTCAAGAAGGCAAAAACATCATTTGCCTTGTCATTTACTCTAGTTTCTAGTTCTGTGCCTGACACACAGTAGGTGCTTAATAAGTATACAGTTAAATGAAGTCATGCCAGAGTTACATTTGAAAGCTAGAAGACTCTCTGCTTTGAATCCTTCAGTGTGTCATAGTGGTAATAAGGATGGTATTAAACTCCTCAGTTTAGCATCTAAAATTTTAGTACTTCCTACTTCTCTGGAAATAAATCTCAAATCATTATATGGACTCTACAGTTTTACACAGTCTGGCACTTGCAGGTCACTTCAAGTCCTACATTAATACTTTCCTCCTTGCCCTCTAGTGGCATTGATTTCCTACAATCAGTTCCTTAAATATTCCACTCTTCCTCCAAACACAGAACTTTTACAAATGCTATGTATTCTTCATTTCCAAGTACCCTACCTCCATTCCCTTTATCCTTGGTTTCTCTTAATCTTCTATCAGCTGAAATTTCACTCTTAGGAATTTCTTTCCTGATAAATCAAATTTTGTTTCCTTGTTCAACTATCAATCTATCATCACAATTCTAGTTTGCAAATATGTATCAGTCAACATTCAAGTCATTTCTAGAACATAAACCTCTTAAGGGCACAGCTGAAGTCCATCTATTTACCCCTACTGTATTCCTGTAGAGCACAGTACCTAATTGATGGTTTATTTTGTTGAATAAGAGTTGCATAACTGGGTATTTACTAGTTATCTAATCTCATCTTCAATTTCCTCCACATGTATTTTCATTATATGTAAGAAATTTGCTTCAAACAGGCCATTTTCTTTCACACTTGTGCTTCTGCAGGTATTGATCCTTCTAATGTAATGGTTTCTGCACCTCAAACCAACATACCTCACATTTCCTTATTTTATGGTCTCATACTATATACAAGTCTTGAGTAATTTAGACATTCAAAACAGTTTAACAAAAATGGCAGGATTTAGTTAAGGCAGAATTATCATTCTGAAGAAGTCAGTCTTCAAGGATTAACTCTTTGGATTTCTTTATTATTCTTTCACAAAACTAGATTCTCTGTTGAAAATAGATTTCAGAAGTATCATATGAATTTGAGTGTAATAACTCCTTTTTTGCCCCTTGTGCCTATGATCTCCGTATTTGTTATCTCCATATTTATCAGTGATTCATGTGAACAGGTTATTTTTCTGATAATTTCCCATCACTCATGGAACAAGGTGCAAACATCTTTGTAAATTGAGCTTTCTGGTGCTAGGTTATATAGCCTTTCAAAAGTTCAAGTCTTATTGCCTTCTATCCATCACTTACAATACTTAACCATATGTATTTATGTAGTAAATATCTGGGAATCTGGTAGGTTCCAGAAACTGTTTTAACACTGTAGATGGAGCAGAGAATAAAACAGACTGGAAGGTGGAGGCATGCTCTAGGTTCATTCAGCTTACATACTAGCTGGAGTTGGGGGGTAGGAGAAGGAAAGTACACGTTAAGAGAAAGCAAAAGAATTGAAACAATAAAATGACAAAGATAAGGAGTACAGAAAGAGATGCAGTTTTAATATGGTCAGGAAAAGTCTCTCAGACACTGGCACAGCGACCTGGAGAAAGTGAGCTCCAGTTTTTGGCTAACAAACTACTCCTTTAAGGCTCAGCTCTTCTGCTAGTGTAAAATTTAAAGCTGACACCTTGTTCCCCTCATGATAGCTTTGGGTTTGGTGTTCCATTTATGCACTGCCATAGCATTCGGTGTTCGTCATTCTCCTAGTATGCACTCAGTAAATTAAGGATAGTTCTGAGTCTGTCAACCTTCCTCTAACAAAATGTTAATCTCTCAGGCTAAGAGACCATAAAATTTCTAACTTCTGTATACCTGTCTTAGCAAAGGTGCATAGTAAATGTTTGTTACACTGATTTGACCTACTTGGACTGGATGTCTTATAAGCTATTCTACAATTATAGTCAAGTCATTTCTCTTTGCCTTCGTTTTTTTTCCCCCTCTGTAAGATAAAAGACACTAAGCTTCTGCAAAACTTACAGGGTAGTGGTAAAATTCTACCATTAAAATAAAGTGGGATTATATCAGGTGGCCTCCAAACTGCCCTTATGAAAAGTAAACCCTCTCAGGGGAAAGCACTATAAACTTTCTTCAGATTATCATTTCTTTTATGTTGAGGATGAAGTTGGTTTTATTTCCAGATCACTGAGCCACACAGTAGTACAAAATAAGTCAGTTTGAATTTTATTCACCAAACTTAAAGATGTCAGTTTACTTATTAAAAATTCATATCCTTTAAGTCCCATTTCTGGTATAGCTGAGTGGCTCCTATAAGACCCAACCTTCTACAATACAATAGTTATAAAATTAGAGAAGGGGAAACAACCACCTCACTGCTAGAAAAGTATGATCAAAAGCAAGCAGATCAATAAGGCAAGTGACACATAGAAAAGGGAACAGGTGAGATATCGATTCTTAGGTCTTTTAGCAGGAGTATGGCCTGCAGTAGAGGCTACTCTGGCAATACAACTCCAATGACAAGAGTTCAAAACAACCAATGCTGCTAAAAAGAGAATCCCATAAAAGGAAATAAACAGAGGATACTACCAAATTCTCCATATCAACTTTGAGTCTCTAACCTCTAGAACAGTTGTATGTGTAGTGCAGTTGTTAAAGCTAAGGATAAAATTAACCATGAGGAGAAGTATAAATATGGCCACTATGAGGATTGTTGTTAATTAAGCTGCTGAAAAACAAAGAACAAAGAGGCTGTAAAAAGGATGACATTTCTATACAAGAGTAGTTTTTAAATGAATGCTGACTTTATAAGAAATATTAATTCCAGAAAGCATTGGGAAATTATTAAAGTGAGGAGAGAGATCAATTCTCAAAATGTAATCTCATGTGAAGCAAATATATCTGTTGACACTGATGATGGAAAACATTTCTCACATTAAAGGTAATAGAGCATTTGTTCCCATTGGAGCAACAAAATAGAAAAATCTGATGAAAGTTCTTTAGGCTGGAAATGAGCTTCAGAAATGGTAAATATATAGGTATAGGTTTTTTATTTCTTTTAAATAGTTAGGATCATTTAAAGCAAAAAAGGACGATACTGTCTTTATTGTCTTTCCTGGTTTATAATGTATTCAGTATAACAGAACTCTAGCATAAAGAATGAGAATATTGAATGAGGTCGATGTTTATAAGGTTAATACGTATTTGATAAATTAAAAACTGCAAAGAGCCCATGAAAAATTAGAGATGAAAGGCTTATCATCCAGATCTTACCCCCCAGGCAGACATTAAGGGAATACTACAATAGTGGACAATCTTTTGCCAATAAGTTTGCCAGTTCAAATATATAGGGGACAACAGCCTCCCAGTAGCAAAAGGTATCCTGAGTTTGTTTCCCAGCAATAAAATATTTGGCATCCATTCACAGACAAAAGTGCCTTCGAGGGAATTGGAGGATCCAGTACCATATACCAAGGGACCCAGAACCATCTTGGCCATCCACGTACTGGGAATTGACAGACTAATCTTGGTCCTAGCTGTGCACCCCACCAGTCATCTATGAACCAGTTCCAATCTCTTTATCACAGGCCAGAAGTCCCTTTCTAGAAACCGCTATCACTCATCAGTGAAAGACTTTTGTAGAAGTCCAGGTTTCCAAAAGAGTTCCAGTACACTGTTTGAGCAAAGGAGGAGGAAGGGGGGGAAAAAAAAGAAAGTAAACAGCTTGGACACACTGTAGATGTTAAAAGGAATGGTCTTACTTGACATACACAGCATCCTCCAGATGCTGGCATAGCTTGGGAACATGGAAGAATTCACAAGCTAAGGAAGATCTCTCACACAGGAAAGGGATAATAAGGAAATCAATACCTGGCTTCTTCATCTGTACAGATGCTACAGAAGGAGATCATTTCTCTTGCCCCATTCAGAGTAACTACAAATGGATTTACAGACTTTGTACTTTTCAGATATTATATGTGCAATTATCCTATTTGAACATACATTTATGAAATGACTCAACAAGTCTATTTCCTAGAATTTTTATAAACTTTTTCAAAACTATTTATAAAAGATTTTCACAGGAGCTTTATAACAGTCAAAACCCTGAACCAGTTCAGTAACCATCAATAGAAAAATGACTGATATAGTCATACACTGAAAACTCAACTCAGCATTCAAAAGGAACTACTGACATATTCAGCAACAAGGATGAATATCAAAATTTAGAGGTGTTTGAGTTACCTTAAGCATGCATGCTATACAGTTTTGATTTCATGAAATTTTAACAGAGGAAAAGCTAATTTTGGGGGAGACAAAAATCATGTGATTACCTCCAGCTCTGGGAGTTGAGGGGTTGAGGAGGAGTCTGATATAATTTGAAGTATTTGCCTACTTCTGTGGAGTAAATGCTACCCTATGGCCAATTTCAACTAGAAACTTAATGTCAAACAGAATTGAGAAAAGGTGTATGGAATCAGTTCTTGTAAGTTGCTTCAAGTTGTCTCTAGAACGTAATGGAAGATAGGGGAAATTTCCAGAAGATGGTAACATTCTGTATCATGAGATTGGAGTTGCACAGTTGTAGGAATTTGAAAAACTTTAGCAGCCACAATTAGTATATTTGACTTTATGTAAATGTAGTGAAAAAAAACTTCAAAGTATGGAACTGTAGCTAATGATAAGCAAGCTAAAATATTTAAGGTAGATTCTATTGACATCTGCAATCTCCTTTGAAATGTATTAAAGCATGAATGGATGACTAGACAGATGAATAAACAGTTGTGTGATAAAGTATGTATAACATCAGTGACAGAATCTAAGCTGTGAATTATTCATGTTCACTCTAAATTTAATTCTGTAACATATTTAGAAATAAAGATACCTTCTTTATTTTCAGCAGTTATAAATTCTATTAAATATATGATCTTAAAGGTTACACTAGAGTTCCCAATTTCTATTTAAGACAATTTCATGTATACTTTCTATTTCTTTCAGGAACTTCTAGATCTAGTTTCTTTGTATTACATATTAAAAACCAGAAGCAATTTTCCTTATGTAAAATCTACCTAACTGCCCTGTTCAAAAATCTTCATTAGCCCTCTATAACCTAATTTTTAACCACATAAATGTCTCTTGACATTGTGTTAGTTTTATATTGCTGTTATAACAAATTATCATGATGTTAGTGCTTAAAATATGAATCTATCAGCTTTACAGTTTTGTGCATCAGAAATCCCAAGCAGGTCTTGTGAGTTAAATTCAAAGTATCAGTAGGGCTGTGTTCCTTTCTGGAAGTTTTTTTAAAGCACTTAATTCATTTTTGAGAATTAATAGGCAGAGAGAGCACAAGCAAGGGGAAAGAGAGAGAAAGGGAGACACAGAATCTGAAGCAGGCTCCAGGTTCTGAGCTGTCAGCATAGACAGAGCCTGACCAGGGCTCAAACCCACGAACCATGAGATCATGACCCAAGCCTAAGCCACGCAGGTGCTCCACTTTATGGTAGCTCTAATGGAGAATCTGCTTCATTGTCTTTTCCACAGCATTTTAGAGGCTGCCCGCATTCCTGGGTCCAAGGAGCTCTTCTTTCATATTCAAAGCCAGAAACAGCAGGTGTCTCTCTGATCACATTAAGAACGCATGACATGGAGTTGTATTTATCCAGATAGTCCAGGTTCATCTGCCCAGCTCTCAATTCCTACTCTTAATCACACCTACACAATCTTTTTCCTTCATGTGTATAGGCCCAGAGACTGAAGATGAGTGAGGCTGTATCTGGAAGGCATTTTTTTCTGCCTCCCACACCCTACAATCCCATGCCAATTAGAATTATGGGCTCTTTTCTCAACTTACACCTTTATACTTCTTGTGTTCTAGCTTAATCAGCTCATTTGCTGATTATGTCCTCCCTAGTCTTGGGTCTTTGAGCCCTTTCACTTTACTTGCCTGTTCAGAGACATCCCTGGCAGTCAACATTTATTAATCATCTACAATATACTACCTCAATGCCATGATCAATTCAAATGTCTCTTCTCAGAAAGTCACACATGGCAACATTTTTTAAAATCTACATAAAATTTTCTGTCTTACATTGAACCTTATAGCACTCATCTTAATCAACTTTGAATTACAACTATGATACAAGTTCTTTCCTTCGAATACATCTTTTCCTCCTTGAATCCTGATATTCTGATTTTGATGTAAAAACAATCTAGGTTTTTTTTTTTTTTTTTGAGTCACCCAGAGTAGACACTCAACATACATAGTTGATTTGAATTGTGTTGAATTACATACAGATTGAAACACATGTTGTATGCTGGGCTAGATACAAGTTCTGCAAGAAGTCTGAGCTATGTTGGCATTGAAGCTTATAATGAAATACAGGGAGAAAGGACTTCTAAAAATAAAACATAAGGTAGCATATGCTTTGCTCCAAATGAATGATATAAACAATAAGTGTTAAAGAGTTATGATGGCCAGGATTTAAAACATCTGTGATTCCCCCCCCC
>NW_027532617.1:3012102-3076658 GCF_008692635.1 Crocuta crocuta | reverse complement strand
TGACCCAACTCAACTGGACTGGATAAAAAAATGTTTTATCTAATTCAGAACAGCTGTCTGTCTACAGTTAAGCCATATTAAAATAGCACTTCCAAGAGTTGTTTTTCATCATTTTTCCACAATAAGAAACAGTTGACAGGGAAATGGGTGAGGAAAGAGAAAGATAAGAGAAGAAAGAGAAGACGAGGAAGAGAGAGAGGCATAGAGAAACTTTAAGGACCAGATGGGCTATACACTAACACAAAGTCTAAGATTCTTTAGAAGTTTGATATGGTTATAATGCTATGATTATGTCTCTAATGCTTTGCAATACCATCTCAATTTAAAAACAAGCAAAAATCTACTGCTTGAAGTTAAAAAATTTTAATCCTAAAAATGCAAATATTTTGCTAGATGTTTCTGTGAGGAAAGTTTTATAAGCATTTAAATATTTCATTTCACGATTTGCAAGTCAGAAAACCAGGAGATTTTGGAATTATGTTTTTTCTAATAAGTGATTATAAAACTACTAGCTAATTAATTCTTCATGGAAAAACCACTTCAAACTTCATTTTGTTTTTCTAAAGTTAAAAGGGGGAAGGGCTTCCCCTACTTTGCATGAGTACGATTTTATATAAAACAGGGATTAAAGTTCTAACAGGGAGGTTAGTTTTTCTGACCCTTCAATTTAAAATATCAGATTTGAATATTGATCACTTTAATTAGATATATGGGTATGATGAAGAGACAGAGTAGGATGTGGATGGGCCTGCTGACCTTGGCAGCATACAGACCTGGTTCATAATAAACCCTTGCTTATTTGCTCCTTTTCATCTCCATTTCCTCATCTATAAATGTATGCATATATATATTTAACTCACAGTAAAAGTGTCGTGTGTGTGTGNCTTATTTGCTCCTTTTCATCTCCATTTCCTCATCTATAAATGTATGCATATATATTTAACTCACAGTAAAAGTGTCGTGTGTGTGTGTGTGTGTAATAATGGCAGCTGTGAACACGTAGGTTAATAATTTTAGCTTAAAATCACAACTCCTTTTCCACCACCAAGTTGTCTTTTAAATTCCATAGTAGCTAATTTTTTTTTTTACAATAGTTTATTGTCAAGTTGGTTTCCATGTAACACCCAGTGCTCATCCCCACAAGTGCCCTCCTCCATGCCCATCTCCCCCATCCCCCCGCATACCCATCAGTCCTCAGTTTGTTCTCAGCATTTAAGAGTCTCTCATGGTTTGCCTCCCTCCTTCTCCCCAACTATTTTTCCCCTTCTCCTCCCCCATGGTCCTGCGTTAAGTTCCTCCTAATCCTCCTATACGTGCAAATATATGTTATTTGTCCTTCTCTGCCTGACTTATTTCGCTCAGCATAACACCCTCAAGGTCCATCCATGTTGCTACACATGGCCAGATTTCATTCTTTCTCATTGCCATGTAGTAGTCCATCGTATAGATAAACCACATCTTCTTGATCCATTTGTCCGTTGATGGACACTTAGGCTCTTTCCATGTTTTGGCTATTGTTGAGAGTGCTGCTATTAGTAGCTAAATTTTAAGTTACATTGAGAAGATAAGAACTGAGGAACAGAATATACTCCTGGATAATGAACACCGAATAGAATGATTCATTTACACATTTTCTCTTGAGGACTATAACATTGCATTTTAATGGTTTGGTCATCTACATATAACTAGTTAACTGAATAAAAGTAGAGTAAGAACATATATAAACCATGCAATATTACACCAGCTTCACCAAAGTAATAGGAATAATTGTCCGTCAAGAAATAAAATCCCTATTTTTTTATCCCATGCTTCTTGCTTTAAAAAAAATATAAGTCACCTCGCATCAATCTACAACTATAATGCTACCAAAAGCTACACTAGGACTTGCACATTAAAGTTTTATTTTGTACTCACCATGTCTTACAACTTCAATAGTCAAGTTTATAAAATAAGAGTTACATTTTTGATATCCTACATTTTACCAATAGGTACATATGGATATCTCTCAAGTATAGAGGTATGCTGGAAAAATGGAAAGACAGTAGAGCATACTTTAGTTTTATCAAGTATCATGAAGAAAATTAAGTACTGACATTTGTTGCTTTTAAACAGATTACTGACAAACAGATATTGGAAACTGGAATTACTCTCCCCACTTTGAGTACCTTCTACCTTTACCAAATTATTTCACAAATATGTGAAAACACTTGATTAGTCAGAAAAAAAGTATGTATGTGGAAAATAAAGAAGTAATAAGAAACAAATACACCAAAAACTGTATTTTAATTTCTCAACAACTATAAACTAAACCTACAAATAACCAAATAAAGAAACGGAAAGCATAACCGTAACTGACTTTGCTGTGTGTCCCAAATACTGAAGATGGATCTACATCCGAGATGCTACAATAGCATTTTAGAGAAGTAACTTCCCAAAGGGAAGTGGGGTGGGGGATTGTGAGGCAGTCATTTGGAAACCAAATTTAGTTTGGCCTAGTTTGTGGAGTTTTTTGTAGTTTGGTGTTTGCCTTTTTAAATACTTGGGATAAGTGCAATATTAGTATAATTATAATTAAATGCTATTTTTATCCCAAGGACTTCGCAAAGGCTATGAAACCTTGGAAGTTTAACCCTCAGGTTGACTGACTATATAGATAAATTCAACAGTCTCCCTGAGGAAAACATGAAGAGCTCCTGACCTTTCATGTAAGTCAGACAACTCAGGAACCTTTGGTTCTCTAAAATACAGAAGAAAGGCTTCACATTCCTGAAGGTACAACTGCTTAATTAAATTCTCAATTTGAGGTAAGAGGAGTTTACTTCCTACTGGGATGATAAGGTCATTTCCTACTGAGTGAAATCTCCTAGAGAATGAATGTGTAACTGATGCTAAGGAATCTAGCAACATGGGATTTCTTTTAAAAAGTGTCTTATTAATCCCTATTTAATATGCTATTTCAACTCCATCCTTATTTGTGAATTTTAAGATTAAAAAAAATCACCATCTAATAATAAAAACTGTCAGAATATCCAGGTCTCTCAAAATGGTAGATTTGTCGATAAAACACCCACATGTTTTGCATTAAGGGCTTGACTGGCACAATGTTACAGCTGGGGAAGATTTTGTGTAGACAAAGTTGGGGCTTACTGGTTCACCTTAAATGGTATTAAGTTTCCTGTTTCTCTTGACAAGGTTTCTTTTCCAGGATAGGATTTAGAGAAGGCAGGATTATGGTTTGCTAGGCTGTGGCATTAGCAGCTAACACAAGAAGAAACAGATGATTTTACACAAAGTGGAAAATGCAGTACTTTTATAGATTAATATACCTGTGGAGAATTACATGAATATTTGGTGCTGACTTGTTGAGCTCCTAGAAAGCTGAATTTATAGTCTTAGCAGAAGAATACCTCAACTTGGTTTCAATGCAGTTCAAAGAAAATAATATTGAGGCAGCAAGTATTTTAAGAAGCTATAAGAATATAACAGGTATAGGTTCTACAAATGGGAAAGAAGATATGGAGTACAAAAGAGGGAAGAAAGGCAGGGTAAATATTTTCTCCCTGGCATCTCACCTATAATCAGCAATTAAGTATGCACTAATTGCTGAACATTATAAAAAATCCTAGCTGTTTCATATTTTAAGACTCAAGATAAATAAGCGTGGTAAAAGCATTTATTCTAAAGTTTTTGACTGTATGAATTTGGGAATGTGATTTTTCATTCCAAACCTTTGGTCTCACATGAAGCATGCAAAAAAATGACCACCTGATAGATTGTTGGGAGTTACAGAATAAACTATAAATACAAAATTTAGCCTGGCCCAGTCTATGGTAGGCCTCGGATAAATTCTAGTTTCTACTCCTGTTTCCATGATCCTGCTGAGGTCTGTGAACACAAATGCATGTATAGTAATTCTCCTTGTGTACATAAGGGGTGTTAGAATTCGGGGCAGGATTGTATTGGTGAATAGTGGTTTTAAAACATTAGATAAGCTTTATATTTATATATTTAGAAATCCTTAAAAGTAGAACTAAGGAGAGTTAAGCTCAATTCCTTTTTAGCTGCTATAAGAATATACAGAAAATAGTTACTCTGAAGGTTACATGCCACTCTTCCTACCCTCCCCAAGCCATGGAAGAATGGAATGGAAGGTAATATTATGGGTTTGGTTTGGTTTTTTAGCACAGAGACCTCTGGTTTCACCCTCAAAATGTACAGAACTTGGATGCTATCACTCTTAGTCTTACAATCAAAAAATGCTGGTCAAAGTGAAAGTCAACACATTTTCCTAGGGTAGTCAGGTAACCTGAAAGGGTTAAAACACCACTTCAAATGCTGGAAACACAGGCGCTAATATAATCACAACTGAGTTCTGCTTATCTGGAAAAGCTGTGCAAACCAGAAATTGGTAGTATCACCTAAAAGGTAATTTTAATGACTTGCTGAAGATTCATTGTGGAATACAGCTTGAGGAGGAGAAATGCCTGGGGGCTATAGTCTTAAGGGGCTCTCACACTTTCGTGGGTTTTAGCTCAAAACACACCCACCAAGTCCTCATAATGAGAAGCCCAGAAAGATCCCCTCCTAGCTTTGGCGGCAGAGAAAAAAAGTGAACATTTTGTAATATGTTGAATGTTCATGACAAAGGCCTACTCTAAAGAGAATGCTGTTAGAGCCTCATTCCACATAAGGAAAGTACATTTCTCCAAATTGTTTCTCCTCCATCTTTCCTGCAACTAAAGAAAAAGAAGAGAAGCAAAAAAAAAAATACAACAACAAAACTCCACACACTTGTTAATAAATTCACAGCTCAGGATATGGGTCCACTAAGTAAAATATTTGATAAAATTACAGAATGCTTCCCCTCCCCCACAACTTACCAACACACCAATAGGTTTAATATATTACACCTGGAAGATCTGAAACACTGAGGATGACTTTCTAGGGAAACTCCGAAGTACAACCCAACTCCTTACCAGACTGACATACATCTTTACAATAAAGGCCTTCTAATCTCAGTTCAAATTACTAGATATAGCATACCTTTCAACAAACGAATAACAAATATAGCTGGAAATCCAAAAATGTTGGAGCTTAAACAATATTTCCATAACACACTGACCAATATAGAAGTTTCAAGAAAACTACAAATAATTTGAAACTAAATGACAATAAAAATATACTTTATCATAACTTGTGAGAGGCAGTGAAAGCAGTGTTTAGAGGGAAATTTTTATCATTGAATGCACGTATTAGAGAAAAGGTCTAAAAGTCAGTAACCTAAGCTTCCATCTTAGAAAGTTAGAAAAAGAGCAAGTTAAATTCAAAATAAGCAGAGGAAAAGACATAAAAATTAGACCAGAAATCAATGGAATTGAAACAAAAAAATGACATTAAAAACTAGTTGTCTGAAAGTATTAATGAATTGGAAAAAAAACAAAAAAAACCTACTTCTAGCCAGTCTAGCCAAAAACGAAAACAAAATAAAGGTCACAAATTACCAAAATCCAAAAACAAAGAGTCGTCACGGAGGCCTGAAGACACTGGCCAATAACGTACTGTGTAATCATTCTGGTCCAACCATAAGCAATTATACGGGCTTACCTGGCAGGCCTCACTGGGGAAAGCCATCCTCCCGACTCTGACGGTGCATAGCCCACGTACTGCCGTCTCAAAAGGAAAGTAGTGCAGTCAATGACTCGGACTGCTCTGACTGGCCCTGGTCTTATATATATTTAATTCCTAGCTCAGGTGCCTCACTTCAGGGGCCACTTTTTCAAAGACTTTCAGCTGAGGCTTTCCTCTGGTGCCTCTACCAAGACTCCGAATTCCCCCTTCTGTGGATGCACCTTAAAGAGAGTCTTCTCTTCTCAGACTCAGTATTAAGTACTTTCCTACTCTGAGCCTTTCCCTTCACTTCCCCTCCCAGTCCCTGTGACCCAGAATACTTCAGAAGCCCTTTGTTAGGAGTTCCCCTGGCATTGAGACAATTCCCACCTGTGTACTAATCCACCTGATCCTTATCCAGCGCCATTCTAAGGAGAAGATTGGAAGGAGGGATGGGGAGGAGTTGACACTTTCTCAGGTTTAACCTCTCACTTATGTTATAACAGCAAGTGACTAAAGACTTGGCTCTTATTGTACTTTCATTTTGGCTGTTGTCTTGACTACTCTGACACTCAATAACTCAGTTCTCTTAAGGTCAGCTCAGTTCCTGACAGTCATAGCTACTGAAACTATGAACATTTAAAGTATGAAAAAATAAATGCCATGAACAACTCTATGCCCACAAATATGGTAACATAGATGAAATGAAGTCAATTCCTAGAAGGACAAAATCTACCAAAATTCACAAAAGGGTTAATAAAATAATCTGAAAAGGTCTAAATTTATTAAAGATATTGAATAATTAGTAACCTTCTATAAAAGAAAATACTAGCCCCAGATAGTTTCACTGATGAGTTCTATTACACATTTAGGTAAGATACAATACCCATTCTCCTCAATCTTTTCCATAAAAATATAAACACATTAGACATTTCCTCCCTCATTCAATGAGGCCAGCATTATGCTAATATCAAAGCCTTCTCCCTGATCTTTGAAAACTCCTGATCCTTGGGATAATCTCTCACACTTTCTAGTTTTGAGAGGAACCCAAGTTAATTCAAGTAGGTAACTGTTACTGTTGCTTTCAATCTCAGCTTAAAAATAGTTTCTTCAGAGAAAGCTTTCTGACCTCTTCCTCAGAATTCAAACTAAATTTTGCCATGAGTCTCAGAGTACACCCTTTACATTACAGCCAAAGCACTTATTGCAAATTTCAATGGCACATCATTTTAGAGATACTTACTGGATTTTGAATCCATGAAGAAAGAGACCATGCCTATGTGTCTACTGTAGCCACAGCCTTACAATATCTGACATGTAAGGAGTCTCCATAAAAATACACCTAAATGAACCAATAAGCTATATCCAAGGAGAAAATATGACAGAATGGAAATTATGGCAGGACCTATTTATATATGAAAGACACACAAAAATCTACAATGGTCTCAAACTAAAGAATTTAATTGAAAAACACAGGAATATTTTATAAAGAGATACAATTAACTATGTTCAATAATTTCATTTCAGAAATATTGAAAATGACAAGAAAATATGAAATATCTGAAACAAAAACTAAACTGGGAACAGATGATTCATTGCCATACACTTATTTCCTCTGTATTATGTGAATATGAACTATGATTTATAGTTAAAGGAGAAGTCCAAATGTAGGAACACATTTAATGTGTTAACTTTTGTTTATACACAAGATAGAGCCATGTCCTAATTTTCCTACACGTAAGTATAAAGTAACAAATTAATGCTAAGGAATATCTTGAGACTAATGAAGGAATAAAGAAGTCAATAAAGGAGAAAATTAAGGTAATAGTAACCTGTAGTATCATATCTGGGATAAAAAAAAGTCATGAGATGTTTATTTATTTATTGTGTAGAATAAAACAAAAAAAAGAAGAAGAAAAATTGGGGCATGTTTCAAAGTAAATTAATGTTCAGTGTTCCCAAAGGATTTTGTTTATGTGTAACCTAAAAGTAAATATCAAGGAAATTTTAAAAAATCCAATATGGATGAAAAATGATTTGTAAAAAGTAATCACGTATATGAGCAGCTCAGATATGAAGTATAAAATATTGGTTATGAGTAACTGCAGGAAAGAGACAAAGGGCACAGTCACAAGTGCAGAATGAAAGGGAAAGCCAGAGTGAGGAATGAATGAAAAATATCACAGGAGGTCAAAATATTATAGAAAATGTGTTTCAAGCATATAAAGGACCAGAGGTCACTCTGAAGAAGCCTGCAGAGTAAAAATTATAAGAATAAATTATTGACCAATGAAATAGATATTGCTAAAATATTAAATTAATTCCTTGCTTCCTTGTCTCAGTTTTCACAAAGAAAATAAGGGACAAATGCTAGGAACAGACATTAATTTCCCTTGGGAGAAAAAAGAAATATTACAGGAAATTGTGACCATGCCAGAACAGGTAATCAAAAATAATGGTTGAAACCCCACACACAAAGAATATAAAAACACTCAACAGTCAATGGCCAGGTAGCTCTGGATTTTACTGGAGAGATCCTAAAGAAAAAAATAACACAAAAAGACAAGAGGAGAAATGAGGAATAAAGTTCCTTTATAGGCAGTCTTTATTAAAAACCTCCTTAGAGATAGCCTGCCATTTTTTTTTTAATTGGAAAGATAAGAGATCAGAGTAAAAAGTCCTTTCCCTCTTGAAACCCTCAATTCTACTCACATATAAAATCAGTCACAAACATTTATATAAGTATTTATTATGCTCCTTACAAATATATACACCTGATTTTGGCATTATACTGGAGAAAAGGGATTGGAGATAGACAGGGCTAAGTACCTATTTAATTCTAAACAAGTACACTAAGTCTGTTTATTACAGCATTAATGAAATGAATAGGATCTCTCTTTCAAAATAAAACAGCCAAGTGAGAAAAGATCAAAATTTATTTCTAAATTATAAATTTAAAAGTGTATTTACTGTTTTTAAATACAATACACAGAAATGAGTAATATGTATACTCAATTACATAAGAAATTCATCCACATACCGCATTGGTACCTGGGTTCAAGATTGAATCAAGGTTATTTTACATATTCATTCATTCACTCACTCAGTGAATAAATATATGGCCTGTTTTATAAAATCAACTTGTCAGTCTCATGGGCAAAAACAGAAGTTACAGCCTCCATCTTTCAAAAGCTTATGTTTTTGAGCAAAGAATGAGTCATACGTAATCCGACAGAATCCTTTATGAAATGTGTGAGATACAAATGGGGATATTTCCAATTTTGTTTAGAGTAAGGAGAAAATCAGAACAGGTGTCATAAGGCAGCTACAACTGATTTAATTTCGTAAGAAGAATAGCCCTGTAGATGGAGATGGGGCTGGTGGTGATTTGTGAAGAATGATTTAGGCAGTGCAAGAATTATGGATAAAGTGCATGAAAGTAAGAATCGGCGTGGCGCCTTCTAAGAACTGAAAGCAAGTCAGGTCAGCTAGAAGAAGCAGAGAAGAGGTGATAAGGGGGCTGAGATGGGAAGAACAGGTATCAAGCTACAAGGAGTCTTTTACTTTCCTCACTTTTATCATTTTATAATATTATATTAAAAATAATATAATTAGCATAATTAAAATAAAAATAATTAAAATAATATAGCATAATGCCATATCCCAGAGAGCTTTATGTGTTAAAAGCAAAGATTTTTTACATGATTTCTGCTTTACTAAAAGTGATCATTGTTACAGTAAGATTCTACTATATGACTTTTTATAAGCGGTCATATTAGCTAATGTAACCATTTTACAGATAATTGTTTTTGAGATGAATAGAGAAATAATGATTTTTTTCTTTCTTAAACATCCCTTTCAGAGAAAAGACCAAATAATGTATTCAAGGTCATATAGATAAAGAATTTTAGAAACAATGAGCTAGTGCCTAGAACATTTAATACAGGAAGTGGTTAGCCTAGTACATCATCCTTTCCAATATTATCTTTGTTATTTGAATATTGATAAGTTTCCAAAAATAGCCCAAAAGGAAATCAGAACACCCAGAACCCAATACAATCTGAATGAAACTACAAAACACCTAAGAAAGAAAGATATAGGGAAGAGGAAGAAGAGGAGGAAGGGAAAGAGAGAGAGAGAGAGAGGAAAGAAAGAAAGAAAAAAAGAAAGAAAGAGTCAGCAGATTTTTTAGTTGCTCCTGTTCATATTTACATTATTAAATGTCCTAAATATTCAAGGAGCCCTGAATAAAATGACATGTTCATTTAAACTCAGTGAATATGGTAGACACATGGACAAAAAAAAATTTCTACCGTAAAAGATTTGTTCTTTCATGGATCCATTTCTTATCTAGGTCTAAGAGTCTAGATGTAGAAATTTTAAAAAATGTAATCTCAACACAATTTTCTATAGATTGAAAAAAATGTCAAATTATAATCAGCTTTTAAATGGAACACATACATTTTACATTGAAAACAATAACTCCACTGGAATTAANAGAGGAAAGAAAGAAAGAAAAAAAGAAAGAAAGAGTCAGCAGATTTTTTAGTTGCTCCTGTTCATATTTACATTATTAAATGTCCTAAATATTCAAGGAGCCCTGAATAAAATGACATGTTCATTTAAACTCAGTGAATATGGTAGACACATGGACAAAAAAAAATTTCTACCGTAAAAGATTTGTTCTTTCATGGATCCATTTCTTATCTAGGTCTAAGAGTCTAGATGTAGAAATTTTAAAAAATGTAATCTCAACACAATTTTCTATAGATTGAAAAAAATGTCAAATTATAATCAGCTTTTAAATGGAACACATACATTTTACATTGAAAACAATATAACACTGTATGTTAACTCCACTGGAATTAAAATGAATGAATGAATGAGAAAGAAAGAAAGAAGAAAGAAAGAAAGAAAGAAAGAAAGAAAGAAAGAAAGAAAGAAAGAAAGAAAGAAAGAAAAGAAAGAAAGGGACAGAGGGAGGAAGGAAGGGAGAGAGAGAGAAAGGGAACATTATAAACTAATGTTTATTTGGGAAAGAAAATGTGCTATAATGAATAGGTTTTTGAATAAGAAAATTGTGACTTAAGCACAGGGCTATGCAGACAGCAAAATATAGAAATATTTTAATTACAGAAATATATTAAATATATTAAATACAGAATAAACTAATATTTCAAAATGGATATCACTATATCTACATTATCAATTGCTATGTAACTAACAATTCTGATACTTAGGACTTAAACAATTTATCTTTTTGGTTCTATGAGTTCAGGGAGCTCAGATGAACAGCTCTCATTTAAGGACATCCATGCCCCTGCAGTCAGACGTCCACTGGGGCTGTACCTGAACACTCAGGTAGGGTGTAAACTCAACGTGGCTTACTCACATGGGTGGCATTTAAAGCTGATGACTGGCTTAAAGCTTAGCTGGGGCTGTCAAAAGGAACATCAGCAGTCTTTCCATATTGTTTGGGCTTCTAAGATGAACTCAGCTGGATTTTGAGAGAGAATATACCAAGATCACAGGAAAAGTTTGCAAGAAATTTTGGGACATAAACTCTAATGTCCCAGAATGTTAAATCTACTGCATTCTGGTCAAATCAGACATGAGGACTAACCCATATTCTAGAAAAAAGGAATCAGATCTCATCTCTTAAAAGGAAGAATGTCAAAAAAATTGGAGAATATTTAGCTTAAAAAAAACATAATGGAGAATCTATTGGGAGATCCAGTCATATATGAAAATATAAAATATTATAAAAATATTATGAAAAAGAAAACAATATAACAAATATTATTGGATAACTCAGAGATATATTTCCAAAAAAATAAGTTGGAATACCTAATTACAACAAATACAACTCTCAAAGGTTTAATATTTTCACAATTGCAGAGTATGAAAAATGTTTCTAAGCAATATTTGAAACGTAAAAATCATAAAGAAAATGCTCCACAGATGTAAATACATAAAAATTAAAATTCTCTTTGTTGAAAGATAACATAAAGTAAATATTAACAAAATTGCACAAAATATTTACACTTAAAGAATAAGATTTATACCTGTAACAATCTTTTATTTAAGAGGCAAAAGTTTCCATTTAAAATTGGACAGTATGCAGAGGAATGTTCTTATAAAATCAGAGTGGATATGGGTCAGGTAGTAATAGTTGAAAATATTTTATATTATAAGCCCTAAAAGCAGCGTTTGAAGTTAAATTGTTTAGAAACATGTGTTTCTAGGATCCTGATATACAAATCTCATATCCTCTATTTTGTTAACATTTGAAATATTTATTTTTTAAAAAATTTTTAAGTGTTTATTTATTTTTGAGAGACAGAGAGATACAGAGCATGAGTGGGGAAGCAGCGGAGAGAGAGGGAGACACAGAATCCAAAGCAGGCTCTGGGCTCTGAGCTCTCAGCACAGAGTCCATCTTGAGGCTAGAACTCAGGAACTGCAAGATCATCACCTGAGCCAAAGTCGGACACAAAACCGACTGAGCCACCCAGGCTCACCAACATTTGAAATATTTAAATAATTAAGTACTGATACTTCACTTGGTATATGGTGTAAAATATATTAAATATTTTTTATTAAATCTGCCTTAATTTATTTATGACCTTGAGTTTTATTTGAAAAATCTGTGGGGCACCTGGGTGGCTCAGTTGATTAAGCATCTGACTTTGGCTCAGGTCATGATCTCACCTTTCATAGTTCAAGCCCTGCTTCAGGCTTTGGGCTGAAAGGAAACCAGACAAAAATACCACAAAATTAAAATTTTTTTTTTAAAATTAGAAAAGGAAAGAAAACTACAGGTCAATATCCCTCATGAACAGATGTGAAAATCCTCAACAGAATATTAGCAAAATGTATACAGCAATACATTAAAGATCATTTACCATGATCACCAGGGATACAAGAATGGTTCAATATTCACAAATCAAAGTCATCCACCACATCAGCAAAATGAAGGATAAATATCATAGGATCATCTCCATAGAAGAAGAAAGAGCATTTGACAAGATTCAATATTCATTCATGATAAAACTCTCAACAAAATGGAACTAGAGGGAACATAATTCAACATTATAAACACCAGCTAACATCATACTCTATGGTGAAAAATTGAGAGCCTTCACTCTAAGGTCAGGAAAAAGACAAGGATGTCCACTCTTGCCACTTTTATTCATCATAATAGTGGATGTCCAAGCCAGAGCAATCAGACAAGAAAAACAAGTAAGAGGCATCCATCCCTTACTGGTAAAGAAGAAGTTCAACTGTCACAATTTGCAGATTACATATACTCTATATACAGGATCCTAAAAACTCCACCAACAAACTACTGGAACTGATAAATGAATTCAATAAAGTACAACAATACAAAAATAATACTCAGAAATTGGTTGTTTCCATACACTAACAACAAAGTCACAGAAAGAGAAATTTTTTAAAAAAATACCATTTACAGTTAATGCAAAACAAATAAAATACCAAATAAACTTTAACAAGGAGGTAAAAACACAAACAAAAAAACCTGTACTCTGCAAACTATAGAACACTAACAAAAGAAACTGAAGATGACACAAATCAATGTAAAGATATTCCATGCTCATGGATTGGAAGAATTAATATCATTGAAATCTCCATGTTACCCAAAGCAATGTACAGACTCAATACAATCCCTAACAAAATACCAACAGCACTTTTGGCAAAAATAGAACAAATAATATAAAAGCTGTATGGATCCACTGAAGATCCTGAACAGCCAAAGCAATTCTGAGAAAGAACAAAGGTGGAGGCATCACAATTCCAGATTTTAAAATATATTATCAAGTTGTAGTAATCAAAACAGCATGGTACTGGCACAAAAAAAGATAAGTAGATCAAGAGAACAGGACAGACCCCAGAAATAAACTTGCAATTATAAGGTCAATTAATCTTTTACAAAGGAGGCAAGAATACACAATAAGGTAAAGACAGTCTTTTCAATAAACTGGTGCTGGTAAAACTGGATAACTACACGTAAAAGAATGGAACTGGATTACTTTCTAACACCATATACAAAAATAAACTCAAAATAAATTGAAGACCAAAATGTGAGAAAGGTAACCATAAAAGTCCTAGAAAGCACAGGCAGTAATCTCTCTGACATTAGCCATAGTACCACTTTTCTAGATATGTCTTCTACAGAAACAGAAACAAAATAAAAAATAAACCATTGGGAGTACTTAAAAATAAAAAGCTTCGCACAGCAAAGGAAACTATCAACAACACTAATAGATAACCTACCGAATGGGAGAAGATATTTGCAAATGATACATCTGATAAAGGGTTAGAATCCAAAACATGTCAAGAACTCATATAACTCAGCACCAAAAAAAACAAAAAAAAATGCAATTTAAAAACGGGCAGAGGACGTGAATAGATATTTTTCCAAAGAAGGCATACAATAGACACAGGAAAAGATGCTCAACATCACTAATCATCAGGATTAGCAAAACCACAATGAGCTATAACTTCACACCTGTCAGAATGGCTAAAATCAAAAAGACAAGAAACAAGAGTTGGCAAGGATGCAGAGAAAAGGGAACTTATGTGCATTGTTAGTAGAAATATAAACTGGCAACAGCTGCTGTCTAAAACAGTGTGGTTGTTCCTCAGAAAATTTACAACAGAAATACCATATGATCCAGTAATTTCACTATTGGGTATTTACTCAGGGAAAATGAAAACACTAACCTGAAAAGATATATGCACCCTTATGTTCACTGCAGCATCATGTATAATAGCTAAAATATGGAAGCAACCTAAGTGTCTATTAATAGATAAATATATAAGAAAAATGTGGTGTAGAGATACACAAAGTAATAGCACACAGCCATAAAAAAGGATGAGGTTGTGCCATCTGAGACAACATGGACGGACCTGGAAGGAATTATGATAAGTGAAATAAGTCAGACAAAGACAAATACCACATAAATCTCACTCATAAATGTAATAAAAATAGATAAACAAACAAAAAGCAGAATCAGAACTATAAATACAGGGAATAAACTGATGGCTGCCAAATGGGGGAGATTGTGGAGACTGGGAAAAATAGGTGAAGGGGAGAGGGCAATAGAAGCCTCCAGTTATGGAACGAGTACATCATGAGAATAAAAAGCAGAGTATGAAGAATACAGTTAATGACATTGTACTAGTGATATAATTGGACAGATGATAGCTCTACTTATGGTGATCATAGCATAATGTATAAACTTGTCAAATCACTATGTTGTCCACCTGAGACTAATGTAACATTGTATGTCAACCATACTCAAAAAAAAAAAAAAAAAAAAAAACCCAAACATTAGAGGGGCACTTAGGTGGCTCAGAGAGTCAAGCATCTGACTCTTGGTTTTGTCTTAGGTCATGATCTCATAGTTCATGAGTTCAAGCCCCACATCAGGCTCTGTGCTGAGACTGCAGAGCCTCCTCGGGATTCATTCTCTCTCCTTCTCTCTCTGCTCCTCTCCCACTTGTGGTCTCTCTCACACTCTCTTTCTCTTAAAATGAATAAAATTTTTTAACACTTAGAAACTAAGTAAATTAGGTAGTCTGGTATGTCTATATTTATACTTAAATATAGTTAAAATATATAATTAGGAGCACAATGAGATTTCAGTGAAAATAATAAACTCATGTAAAATTTGTGAAATATTTGCACAAAAATGTTTTAATATCAGTAAATCACTGTGTACTACTTGGAAATACTAAATAAGAATATAGAATCCATGCAACTAACAATGGAATATTTGTTTACAAATACATTAAATAAAAACTGATATAAATGAGAGAAAACATAGACAAATCCACGATTATAGGTGGAGATCTTAATCTTCTTAGTAATCACTTAACAAGTAGACAGAAACCACTAAGTAAATAGATGATCTGAACACCACTATGAAATAAGTCGACTAAACATACATTTATAGAAACCAAGAAAAGTATAATACACATTTTTTTCAAGGGTACATGGAAAACTCACCAGGATGCACCAAATTTGGGCCGTAAACAAACTTCAACACTTTTAAAAGAACTGAAATATTATGAAGTACGTCTGTGGCCACAATGGAGTTTTAACTAAATCTCAGTAGCAGGAATATATCTAACAAATCTCAAATATTTGGGAATTTAAAAGAAACATGCTATAAATGACCCATGGCCAAATAAAAAGATACATTAGGAAATATTTTGAGTTAAATGGAAATAAAATATAATATTTATAATTTGTGGGATTTGTCTAAAGCATTGCTTAGGGTGAAATCTACAGCACTGCATGCTTATGTTAGAAAAGATCAAATGTCTCAGCTAAGTTACCTAAACATTCAACTTGAAAAACTAGAAAAAGCAGGTAAAATTAAATTCAAAGAAAGCAGAAAGAAGAAAATGACAGAAAACAGAAATGATAATGAAATCAATGAAGCAAAAACCTTTTTTATAAAGATCAGTAAATTAGTAAATCTGGATACAGTGAATGAGAAAAAAAAGAACAGATAAAAATATCCAATATTAGGATATTTAGGATACTAAAGATTCCACTGACATTAGAGTATAACATGGAAACATTATGAACAACTTTATGCCCATTAATTCATCTGGACAAATTCCTTAAACACAACATTCCAAAGCTCATTCAAGAAGACATTTATAACTTGGACAGTTACATATCTCTAAAATAATTGTCATCTTAAGATTCTCCAATAAAGAAAATAAGAAGCCCTACTGGGCTTCTGCCAAATTCTACCAAACATTTAAGGACAATATAGTACCAACTACAAGTAAAATTAAATAAGGAAACACTTTTGAACTCATTGTTCAACGCTATCATTATCTTAATATTAAAAGTAATTTCATAACAGGGGTGCCTGGGTAGCTCAGTTGGTTAAGTGTCCGACTTCGGCTCAGGTCATGATCTCATGGTTCGTGGGTTCGAGCCCCGTGTCAGGCTCTGTGCTGACAGTTAGCTCAGAGCCTGGAGCCTGCTTCAGATTGTGTCTCGCTCTCTCTCTGACCCTCCCTTGCTCACGTTGTGTTTTTCTCTCTCAGAAAAAAAATAAAACACTAAATAAATAAATAAAAGTAATTACATAATAAAGACATTACAAAAGATATTACAGATCAATGTTATTAATTGGTATGGACACAGAAATCCTCATTAAAATATTTGCAAATCCAATCCCACAAAAAATGAATAGAATAGTGCTCTGCACAGATAAGTGGGTAAAGGGCAGTTATTGAAGGAATGTATGTCTGGTTAAACAATTGAAAATCAATAGGTGTAATTCACCCTATCAACAGACTAAAAAAGAAAAGAACATATGATAATACAAAATATGCAAAAAAGGAGGTGCCTGAGTGGCTCAGTCGGTTAAGTGTCCAACTGTGGCTCCAGTCATAATCTCTTGGTTTGTGAGTTCTGGCCTGGCGTTGGGCTCTGTGCTGACAACTCAGACCCTGAGCCTGCTTCAGATTCTGTGTCTCCCTCTGTCTGTCTCTCCCATGCTCACATTCTGTCTCTCTCTCTCTCAAAGATAAATAAACATTAAAAAAATTTTAAATATACAAAAAAGCTATTCATGAATTTCAACACCTATTCATGATAAAAACTCAAAGCAAACTAGAAATAGAAAGGAACTTCCTAATCCTGATAAACCATCTACAAGAACTATTGTGAATATCATACTTAATGGTTTAAAAATTGGTTGCTCTCTTCTTAAGACTGGGAACAAGAAAAGGATGTGCACCCTTTCAGTCTTATTTAGTATCATACTAGATGTCCTAGCCAGTCAGAGCAAAAAGAATAAAAATATAAATCTCACATATATTGGAAAGGAAGAATTAAGATGATTTGATTACCTACATAGATTTTCCCAAGAAGTTTATAGGAATTAAAGTTAATGGAACTAAAAAGCGAATTTAGTAAGAATGCAGGATACAAGATCAATATATATAAATTAGTAATATTTCTATATGCTGGCAATAAACTGGAAACAATTTTTTAAAGTAAAATCTAAAATATCACCAAACCATGCAATGTTTACATATACAATCTGCTTTGTACCAATTCATTGAGCAAAGTAGTTATGGAAGGTTGTATACTACTATGAAATTTTGAATTTAGGAAATCTATAATGTTGAAACGACAAAAAATAACCAATCACCTCTTGGTCTCACACTTGCCTTGTAATAGAGACACTTCCCATTGCGATGGTAGTGTAATTAATCAAGAACAGCCATGCAACAGCAAATGCCAGAGGACAAGAAGCAAGTTGTTTATAGATATCATGGATATCACAAAATGAAATATTAGCTCTATACTCAAATTATATTCCAAATGCAAATGCCATGGGAAAGATAAAGAATTTTGTGAACTTACACCCAGAGTAAATTACTTATGTATATATTTTCTCTGAGATAGAATGACTATAATGCACATGTCTGTAAGGAGCTGCTAAGGAAGCTAGCTGGTCATGAGGAAGGTGTAAGTCTCAGTTACTGGGATCTCAAAGACTTCTATTTTAATATCATGCCTAGAAAGTTCTCTTTAAAATAACATAAAACTATGAGTTGATATCTTAGCAAAAGACAGAATAAATGTGCACATTAAAAATTATCAGAGGGGCACCTGGGTGGTTCAGTTGGTTAAGCATCTAAAACTTGATTTAGGCTCAGGTCATGATCTCCCAGTTCATGAGTTTGAATGCTCATCAGACTCTGCACTGAACAGCATGGAGACTGGTTAGAATTCTCTCTCTTCCTATCTCTCTGCTGCTCTCCTACGTGCATGTGCACACATGCATTCTCTCTCTCTGTCTCAAAAAATAAAAATAAACTTTAAAAAAAATTTATCAGAGGGGCACCTGGGTGGCTCAGTTGGTTGCATCTGGGCTCAGGTCATCATCTCAAGGTTTTTGAGTTCAAGCCTCACTCACATCAGGCTATTTGCTGTCAGTGCAGAGCCCACTTTGATCCTCTGTCTCCCTCTCTCTCTGCCTCTCTCTCTCAAAAATAAACAATAAAAATAAATAAAATAATTATCAGAGTTCTTAACTAGAAAGTCGTTCTTTACTCTCTACCTCCATTAGATCCTCCCACCCATTCCATCTATAGTTAAATATAAAATCAAGATTGAATGTTGTTACTTTACAGATAATTCCTTACAGAGATCTATAGCAAATTCTCATAACTAGATACAACAGTCTTCATAATTAGATACCAATTTAATTTCCCAGACATCTTTCATACTTTTAGCCCCTTCCACTTTGCTTTCCATCCCTCAACTACCTGGACTCACCAATACCTCCTTTGCCATGTTTCACTGTATGCCTGGGCATTATTTACTTGCTCATGCATCTATGGACACTAAGTGTTCTTTCTAGGAATGTTCATTACTCTTTTCTCTGACCAAGTAAAACTGATTCCTCCATAAGCCACAGTTCAAACATTTCCCTCTTGGTGGAACTTTTATAAACAATTGCTCTGTCTTTGCTATTTTAATTTTTTGTTCGTAATTCTATTGTAATGCCTACATAATTTCCATATACTTAATTACTGAGGTTTCTTTTTTCTCCTTACACAACAACACTTATATTTACTCAAGTAAGGGGAGAATCTATGCCATATTACTCTTTGTAAACTTACTACCTAACACAATGTATGTAACTTGGTAAATGTTTAAGAAATTATTATTACAATAGTTAAATAGAATAAATCATGTATTGAGCATTTAGTGTAAATCTATTTTCAAATATATGGTAAATATATCTACATTTGAAGTCATTAGTCACTTGTTGTAATATTAGCTGGATATCTTTCAATATAAGAGATGAGTTATAATTTACCAATGCTAACTGCATTAGAAACAGCATTAGATCAGCTGTTCAGTTTCTATACAGTACTAAACTCAAGAAGGATATCTTTATTATTATCTTTTAGTTCTAGGCTTCATGCTTTCTGTGAACAGGGACCATCACTTATTTATATTTGTATCCTCAGAGTTTAGTGGTTCTTACTGATTGCAGTCAATTAAGTGTTTTCACATTTTAATTTAAACTAAATGTAAATATATTTCTAAGTAGTAGTTTCTAAAGCTGAGTCAGCATAGACTTGAGTGAATTCCAAGCCCATTTTCCTACATGGTTGGCTATGTCAGCTTTTTCAGTCCTAAGAGTATTCGTATAATTGTTGATTTAATTTTTTTAAGAAATGAAGACAAGAAAAATGTTATACCACAGTTAGTATACTATCATATTTATGGTTAATTAACATTTATTATTTGTTATTTGAGTAAAAATGGCAAGCAAATATTCTACTGGCATTTCTAGCTTCCAGTCTTGCATTACAAGGAACATTATGACAAAGCATAAGCCCAGATAAAGTGATGTCAGCACAAATGACAGATAAGTTGACATAAAAATTCTGAAATCCTTCAACCAAAAAACTGATAACTGAAATACTTTCATAAAATAAAAATTTATACTAGAATCTACCCAAAGATAATTTTTAAAATTAAAACTACCATTATATAAATGTATAATTATCATAAATTATATTTAATTTTATAAAATAATGAGGGAACCAAAACTATGTCACAACTAGATTATGGGGGAATCCAAAGGACAGACACACATGTAGGCAATCAGGAGTACTGAAAATAATTTATTTAATAAATGCAAAATTGGCCAATATCCACAGAGCAATAATAAACTGTTTCCACTGGATAATCTGCATTTCTAGAAGTAAAGATCTGTTGTGATATTATCAGTTTTCTATGTCTTATAGAGTTGTAAAATAGCATAAGACAATGAAAGGTGGAGATAATCTGGGAGAATGTGCTAGACAGAACACCCAGTACACTTTTTTCATTTTAAAATCACTCACATATTTTCTTGGAAGTGTGTCTATAAAACCATTTAGACTAATCCAACACTAACTATCACACATATTTGTTTTATGATTAAATAATGTATGTATATTCCTAAAAGGCCATCTAGTAGATGGCCGCATATATGTTGACACAGACTTCAGGGACACTCAATAGAAGATTTCAGATTATTCAGTATAAAAGAAATAATTTTGAGAGCTACTAGGAACAGTTCCAAATTTTATGCCATAATTCAGTTTAAAAGAACTGGACTATTTCACATTTGATGTGATAACATTGTGTGTAAAATTCTTGGCAATATGAAATCAATTTTCAAAGCATTTCAATTGGAAAACAGATCTTTACTTTTACTCCAGAAAAAAAGGCAATTACTGCTTTCATACCATCCTGCAATCTGAGATTTGAGATGATCTTGTAAGTGCATTTAATATTTTTTGCGATGTATGTTGACAGGTGATCACCAGTCTGTGCTTAGAAATGTTTTACAAAATAGAATTGGAAAGGAAGTGGATCAAGATAATGAATTGGTTATGCAAAAGTTTCATGTCTTAAACACAAACAGTTAACATATTTCCATCAATCCCATGAGGAAAAAAATCATGCCTGTGATAAAAAGAAAATACAAGATTTGCCAAGAAAAATTGACGAGAACTGATGTAATTGCTTGGGAAAAGGGCCACTGAGTTGGAGAGCATGATAAAAAGAACTGTGGTGCTTGGGTGGAATCCAGCCCAGCAGCCCAGCAGCTATACATTCTGTACAATCTGTTGCTGATTATTAGCGAGGGAAAGCCAGGTATAATCATTGGTGTCCACTGTTACGAACACGTGAATCAAAATTATAACAGCTTTTTTAACAATTTGATACAAAGTGGGATATGGCTTTCTGAAGCCATCTTGATATTCATTAGTATTCAAAGAATCATGTAGCAATAAATTAAGACCACATTTACACATGTTGTCCCCTAGTAAAAGGCACAGCTATATAATACCCAGAGACAATTTAAGTTTAAACCAGCTTTAAGAAGAGTTTCCAATACTTAGGAATTGGCCATTAGACTTACATAATAGATTCTTATTAGGTTGGGATGAAAACTGATAAAACCTACGTGTAGAGTTTGAAAAATGTTGATAATGCAGGTGTGGAGGTAGAGAGGTAAGGAATCCCTTTAGGCCTGTTCCAGGGGAGGCTTTCAACTCTTTTAACACCTGAGGGTCACAGATATACCAACATATTAGGTAACAGAACCTCTACAAAAGTCAGATTAAATGGGTGGGTGACAATGCTTAGAGTAATAAAAGAAAAACCATATTTGTTCTGTAAACAGCAAAGTGGGTGATCTCAGAATCCAGCCAAATCTACCATTCAGTATTCTGTACACAGGAAGCATATAAAGGGAAGAAAAAGATAACACAATAGAAACTGAAAAAGACACCTGTGTAAATTTTGTACCAGGTTTGGATTGAACAGCTCCCCTGTAGGACTCCTGTTACCCAAGCCTAACACACAGAGAGAGAAGAATGCTCCTGTCACAAATCATGAAGGGCAAAAGTAGAGGCCATTAGAAAATCTAACTGCACTTGACCAACCATTAGATCATCTGAAAGAGCATACTGATAAAGGAGACTAGATGGAGTACACTTGGGAATGAGGAGGAAGCCGTAACAAGGACAAAGTTCTGTGTTGAAGTATGCAGTACTGCCCAAAGGTGGGCAGAAGTAATGGCAACTCCTCTCAGAGAAAAAAGCTCTCACTCTTTTGTGTCCCAAGCAACCAAAAGTGTGAGGTAATGTCTACTCAGCTCCCATTGCCTTCTGGAAATAAAACAGTAGATACATACATTTTTTTTTCAGAAGTAAATCAGCAGGAATCTCTCCCAATGTAGAAAGTAAATTTTGTAAGGCTAAAGAAGAACAATAAGCAGAAACAAACTGAAGACCAGTTTAAAATACCCTTGATGATTACCAGAAGCACTTGGGGAAGGTAAATCTTCAAGAGACAAGGTTTCTTAAATGAGGGATAGGGGCATGAAATTATTAATATCTGTAAATTAAAATTTAATATAAATTTGTCTTGACTTAGCGTCTGGTAAATCCTGGGAGATTGAGAATATGTCTTAGGCAGTTACTTTTGAACATTTTAGAGAAAAACTACATTTAACATTGTAATCTAACAATTATTTCTGCTTGAAATCAAAACCTCCGGAGACTAAGCTGTCCATTCCCTGAATGGATGAATGGCTTACAGTAGAAAATGGAAGTGAAACCAGCTCCTCAATCAATAATAAATATTAAATGCGCACTGAATGCACTGCTACTTCATTTAAATGTTAAAGGACTATACTGAACCTAACATATGAGTGAGGTCACAGTGCTTTATCAAAGGGTGGGACATTAAAGATGTGTTGTTGACACTGGTTTGCCATTCTGCTGTAAGAAAATAGAAAAATGGATAAAATATATGGGGGGAAATTGTTTATAGGCATTGTACAACAGTTATCACAGGAGTCTGAGTCCTTAGAGAAGAGGAAAAATCAAATGGACTCTACAAAGGCTCTGGTTCGATGCCAGGATTCACTTTCCTGAGGGCAGCACAGGGAGGAGCAGCACAAGAAGGAAGGACACAGCGATTTTGCTGAATTACCAAGACATAAATTGCAGTCTGAGGGGGTTAAAAGTGCTGTGCATAAGGGATAACACGAATCGGTCAAACACTGAATCATGCTTGTGTACCTGGAGGGGCGCCTGGTGGCTCAGTGGATTAAGCACCCGACTCCTGATTTTGGCTCAGGTGATCATCTCACAGTTCATGAGTTTGAGCCCAGCATCAGACTCTGTGCTGGAGCCTGTTTGGTATTCTGTCTCCCTCTCTCTTTGCCCCTCCCCTGCTTTTTCTCTGTATCTCTATCAAAATAAATAAAAAATAAACTTAAAAAAAAAGAGAGAGTAAAGCACCCAGAGCTTTGCTGAGAAGAGAACTACCAGAGAGAGGTAGTGAACAATTCAAAGAGCATACAAAGGTTTGGAAATTGTTCAAGTGCAACCAGTCAGAATGAACAGAGCTTACTGCATAACAAAATACATCTGACAGAGATTGTACAATGGTAAAACCTTAGTACTAGAGCTAGATTTGTCCTAGAATAAAGGCTATTATAGACCTGACCAAACCAACTAAAAACAAGGCACAAAAGCATTCAAACTAATCTATAAACAAAAAACTTCCCAAACATCAACACTCTTCAAATAAAGGCAGAAAAAAATCAGACTCTCAAAACTATAACAATATTTTTAAAACTTTTTTAATGTTTATTTATTTTTGAGAGAGAGAGAGAGAGAGTGCGCGTGCGCGCGCAAGTGGGGTGGGGGGGGAAGCAGAGAACGAGGGAGACACAGAATCCGAAGGCTCTGAGCTGTCAGCACAGAACCCGACACAGGGCTCAAACCCATGAACTGCGAGATCATGACCTGAACCAAAGTCGGTGGCTTAAATGACTGAGCCACCCAGGCACACTTTATCTCACACATCTTGACAAAACTGTG
Organism: Crocuta crocuta; assembly: GCF_008692635.1. Taxonomy (NCBI): domain Eukaryota; kingdom Metazoa; phylum Chordata; class Mammalia; order Carnivora; family Hyaenidae; genus Crocuta; species Crocuta crocuta. The sequence goes on along the minus strand of NW_027532617.1, from coordinate 3,052,580 downwards.
CAAACCATAAAATAGTAGAACGGTATCTGACATTAGCATGTGAATTAGTTGTGCTAAATCGATCAGGAGAGATCGTAGATTTATTCTAGAAGATCTACACATACTGCTGGGAAAAAAATGTCACTTTCTCTGCATTCTCTGAATACGATAACATACATACATACACATGCACACATGGGGAGTGTATATCATGGAAACAAAAATGAAATTCCTCATGTTTGATCCTAATTGCAGCACACCAATGTCAGGTGTGCCCATGTACATGACCTTCTCAAAGGAAGGGTGCTCTGACTTTTCCTTCACAGTTCTGGTTACTCAATTTTGCACCCAAAGAAAACACAAAAGAAATGAGAACCAGAAAGAGCACAGTATTACTTGTTCTTCCAATGGGACTCATTATTCATAGAGGTAGGCCTTTCCAGAGACACTCTGAAAGTAACATGACTATTTTAAGGAAAATATCAAGCATTTACTAAATATACATCAGACCTCAAGCTATGTGCACAGGATACAGGGATGAGGCACATCCTTCCCACTTTTTGTCGTATTTCATTTGTTGGATTCTTAGAAGGCAAACTTAATAGTAAGTATTTTAAGCACCTACTGTACTCTGGGCAGTGTTGCTGGCATTTTAAATGAGCCATAAGAGGAGTGTCTGGGTGGCTCAGGTCATGATCTCACCATTTGTAAGTTCAAGCCCCACACTGGGCTTGGTGCTGATAGCTCGGAGCCTGGAGCCTGCTTCGGATTCTGTGTTTCCCTCTCTCTCTGCCCCTCCCCTGCACCTGCTCTGTCTCTCTCTCTCTCTCTCAAAAATTAATTAAAAAATTTAAAAATTAAAAAAAAGAAATGAGCCATAATGAGCAGCTATGTATGTCATGACCAGTAAATGGGCATTTCTTCGTGATGGCGAACTGCAACTAAAATCCATGGTATGAATTTTTTCAACCAGGAGGAAGAGGCATGTTCTTTTATTATTTCTACATCCTGAGTGCATCTATTTCAAATCTGTTTTGTCTGACAATGTCCCTTTTTCTTATTTGCATAAAGACATTAAATGTACTAATAAGGACTCTAGTTAGCATGGGTCAATTAACATGTGAATCCATTGCACATATTGTTTTGACACTCAGTAGATGATTCTCTCTTTTAGTTCTGTTTACAAAGCCTGGAAATCTGGCACTGGATGTATCTTCAAAGAGGGTTTTGTAACAGAGAGCTCATCTAAAAACGTTTAAGTACCGATTAACAGGGAATTGTACAAGAGAAGTTTATGTATTTTTCCCCACTCTACATCCCACAGCAATAATCAGTTAAGAGCCTACCAAAGGAATATTTATAAATTTTAATAGTTGGAAGATTTTCAAAAGCTCAGGTCTTTATGATGGCAACAGAGGGACTTTTGTAAGAATTACTAAACTTAATTAGAAAATACTACATGGAATCCTATATGGGAAAATACATATATGTTGCAATGTAGTAATTAGTCAGGACTTAACACTGCCCAAGATATTACAAGAAAGAAGGGAATCTTGGGTCTGCCAAATCACTAGGTGTCCTGATGGAATGAAGAAGTCAGGGCCCAGCTCTGCCCTATTATGTTCACGGGAACTTTGCTGGGATTATCACCCAGAGATCAGGAGGCTGCAGTGGCTTCTGCTGCGTCCCTCACCACTGCCTTTGAAAACCATAAAGCCAGCAATGAAAATATGGAAAACGGAGTCTAGATGCTTCAACTGGTTCGACTTCTGTACCTATAACCCTGCTTGCCAGCAGAGATGCTGGCTTCCACCTTCCCTCCTTACTTGCTTTTAAATTTCAGCAGCACAACTAATTGGTAGATCTGATTCACAGCCAATATCACAGCCCTGAAAGTCTGGGAACAAAGTTTTTGTTTTTCATCTTTTACTAACTTTTGTTAGTTTAATCTTTACAATTAGAAAGGAAGTGTAGTGCATGTGACAAGAGCTAATCTACAATTGTCTATCCCATTTAGTATCCTGAATTACATAAACTGAGGAGCAGTATATAAAACAAAAGAAAACACAAAAGGGTTTTGATACATGTACAATCTGTGTCGTTAAATGAATACTTTCAACTTAGTTTGGATTGCCTTCTATATTCTCACATGCTTCTTATTAACCACTATTTGAATATAGGCTGAAATCAGCTGACTTCTTGGTCACAACTGTCATTACTAACCACTTTATATTATTTGTCTTTAGTTGTTTGTTGCTGTTTTTTCATTTTATCCAAAGTTTACTTTGAAATTAATAGATGCCTGCAGTTGGCTTTGGTTACCTTCACTGTGTTCTGCGTGTTACTCTCTGTTATTTGCTCATTTACAGACTCAGGACTGTGACCCTACACCCATATCCTTCCTTTTCACTATCTGCCACAATAATATTACATGCTCTGTGTTTGGTGATGGGGGACATGGGAAACCAAGAATGGGCTTCCTTAAAAGGTTTGCCTCCAAAAACCCCAATGAAACCCAGAGTGGAGGTTTACCTTATTTAATTTTGATCTAACTTACCACAAATTTCACACTTTGCACTTTCAATCTCTTATAAACATAAAACACATATATTTCTTAATGTTTTTTTCCTGTTAAAACATAACCCATCTTTCCCCATGGAGTCCTCTGAGAAGGAAGTATTCCGATCAAACAGGATATCAGAAGATTAAAAAGACCAGATATCCTCAGTGATGGCAGAGAACCTGTGGGGAAGACACTACTCGGTGGAAGAAGAGAAAGCACTGGATTCAGAGGTGGGTCCAGTCTGGTGCTTACCTGGAGGGTGGCTCTCCTTTCGTTCCCATCAGAGACTGATACCTTCAAGGGCTCTTTGTTCAGGCAAATAATTATATATCTCTCTGGGTGAGGTTCTGGAATAATTACATGCATTTATTCCATCAGAGCAATACTCTTGCATTGCTTTGGGCAACCCTTCAAATAGCAATTATGAAGATTAAAGGTGAAATAAAAGAACTCTTTTGAGAAATGTATTTAGTGGGTAGTGTTGCCCAACATTTCAAACAATTCTGAATACCCGTGATGTAAGAAACTAACATGTTTAACCTACTTCTTAAAAAACGTATTCTTCCCCATTTAGTTTGCTATAGTATGATTGCCCTTTCATATTTAGTTCTCAGAGTTATACTGATAGGAGAACAATACAGAGGCAGGAATTATCTTCAGTGAACTGATTTAAAATACCACCTAGTTTTCTGAATACATTTTTTAAAGTGAGCCTATTTCTGAGTTAGCCAATGTGTGTGGGGGGCATGCAGCATGTAATATTTATCTTTTTATCCTTTTTTTTTCTTTCCAGTACATCATCAAAGTTGCTTGTTGCTATTTTCTAATGTCTACACATTATGATTCTGTGGAAATAGCCTTCAGAAACAACATTTTTTTCCATCAAACTATCTATGTTAAATTCTGTTTCTCTCCCATTTCCACAGCTCCAGGGCTAAATCAGGTGGGGGAGATCTGCTACATCATGACAGAGGCTCCTCTCAGGAAAATCCTGTGGACACGAGATGACTTCATAAAGAGAAGTGCACTCTCAGTTTGGGAAGTTCTCCAGCAATGCAACAAAGTTAAAAAGTGTTCTGTGGAATCTGAGCTACACTGATGAACTGGCAAGCAAGACAATCAAGAATTTATCTAGAAGTGGTGATTTAGAAAGCAAATTGGGGCTACTTGTGTTTGCTTTCATTGACTGCAGTGGAAGTGAGGGCTGCCACATGAAACCTGCTCTTGGATTTGAGTTTAGAGCCTCACATCCTAAAGTAATCCCAGAGAAATCACTGGTTTTATTTTTTCCAATTTCCAATTATCCTAAATGTGCCATTGACTGCAAAAGGAAAAAAAAAATAGTCTGTTAGACAGTTGGATCCAGAATTGTGCATTGTGTGTCTTTTTTTTTTTAATTTTTAATGTTTATTTATTTTTGAGAGAGAGAGAGGAAGAGAGAGAGAGAAGGGAGGGGGGGGGAAAGAGAGACACAGAATCCAAAGCAGGCTTCAGGTTCTGGGCTGTCAGCACAGTGCCCAATGTGGGGCTCAAACTCATAAACCATCAGATCATGACCTGAGCTGAAGTCAGCCACCCAGGTGCCACATGTCTCTTTATTCTTTAAGTTCTTTAGCCTTCCTTGTCTTTCATGACATTGACATATATTTTTTAAAAACAAATGTCACTTTAGTATAATTACAGATTTACAGAGTTACAAAGATAGGATTGAGAGTTCTCATATGTCCTGTACTTAGTTTTCCTTATTAAGATTCCACATTAGTATGACAGATTTGATCCATTAGTGCTTGACTGATACATTATTATCAACTAGATGTGCATATACTTTAAGATTTCATTAGGTTTTACCTAATGTCCCTTTTCTACCCTTCCAGGATAGAAAGGATACCTTCCAGGATAAAACATTACAATTAGCTATCATTTCTCCTCAGACTTCTCTAAATAATAACAGTTTCTCAGACTTACTGTATTTTTGATGACCCTGACCATTTTGAAGATAATGGTCAGATATTTTGCAGAGTCCTTCAGTTTGAGTTTTTCTAATGTTTGTTGCCTAATTACACTGATGCAATGGGTATTTTAAAGGAGAAACAAAGGTAAAATTACATTACATAATATTGAGAGTACATATTACATAATAACATGAATTATCACTGGTGATATTAACCGTTATCACTGGCTAAGACAGTGTTTGTAAGATCTCTCCACTATTAGAGTATACAACTGTAAAGTGACTGCCATGTACCCTCACACACATTCACACATGTACACAGTTTTTATATGGTATTCTTTGGGAAGGATTCCTCGGCATAACCCATACTTAAGAAGAAGAAAGTTATATGGGTGGTTCCTGACTTATGACTTCCAACAGTTCACCTTACAATGATGCTAAAGAGATACACATTCAGTAGCACAGTAGAATGTGCTAAAGAGTATGCATCCCATACTTTGAATTACAAATTTTGGGCTAGTGACACGTGATGTAATACTTTCTTCTGATGCTGGGTGGTGGCTGTGAGACACACCTCCCAGTCAGCTACAGGATCACAAGGGTAAACAACTCATAAACTAACAACAATTCTGTACCTATACAACCATTCTATTTTGCACTTTCAGTACAATAGTCAATAAATTATATAAAATACTCAACACTTTATTATAAAATAGGCTTTTTATTAGAAACGATTTTGCCCAACTGTAGGCTAATGTAAGTGTTTAGAGAATGTTTAAGGTAGGCTAGGTTAACCTATTATGTTTGGTACATTAAAGTGTATTAAATACATTTCATCTTAGGATATTTTTAACTTACAAAGGGTTTATCAGGGCATAACCCCATCATAAGCCCAGGCAGGTCTGTATTGCTTGTCCTTAAGGGTAGGGTATTTACCTATATTATTTAGAGTTCTCCTATATAGAGATTTGTCTACTCTCTCCATGTATTTATTTATTTAACCATTTATTTATATTGTTATGAACTCATGAAATTTATTTTTACTTTAGATTATTATCTAATCTATATTATTTATTTTATTGCTCAAAAGTTTTTGCCTTTGACTGTTGGGAGCTCTTTTGGTCGCCTCTTGTGTCCCTCTGACATACCTTTATCATTGTATATTTTTCACTTTTGTAAAAGAATTTCCAGGCTTGTCTTGAATATTCTCTGGTCTAGCACTTGAATGAACCACTTCTTTAAAGAGCCCTGGTTTTTATTATTTTGTTTTATTTAATGGGAGAGTGGTAAACCTTGACATTTTTGAAGAGTGGCTCTTCATTTGGACTCATGTGGTATTTCCTCATGATTATATTCAGATTATGCCTTTTCACTGAAGAACCAACCACACAAGTGCTATTGTGTTCTTCTCAATCTATATAATATTGGAAGATACATGATGTGGTTTGTTCCACTATTGGCCATGTTAACTGTGATCACTAAGTTAGTTTGCGCCAGATTTTTCCATTAAGAGTCATTACTGGGGGAGACACTTTGAGATCATTAAAGATCCTATTTCTCGTCAAACTTGTATACCTTAATTTTACTGTATATTGATGATCCTTGCCTGAATCTATAAAACCTATGTAAGCTGGCCAGTTCCTTTCTCAGGAAGCCCTGGTTACATACAGTTAGTGGAGAATGGTATGTAGAAAACAAGATAAAGGCATCAGGTGTGCTCACTGCTACTAGGATGTTACTATTCATATTCTCTTTCTGAGGACAGAAGTTGAATGCAGAATCTATATAGAATTTCCTATCTTATTATAGTCAAAAGCCAAATAGTCAATAACAAATGCGGAAGAAATTATGGAATTAGAAAATCACCATTTGTTGAACCTTCATGGTAATAACTGAACAGGCAAGGAACATCAATGGAAGTTAACAAGGGACAACATTTTGATGATAGAAAGGAGATAGATAGATGATAGATGGATGGATGGATAAATAGATGATAGATAGGTAGGTAGATAGATAGATAAACACACATATGTACTATAAAAGTTACTACTGCACGCTATGTATATGTACATTTAAATTTTTCATGCCCATCTATATATATATTGAAAATCATGAATTTCTACTAATTGCTCCAACTTCATTTCAGTGTCAAAGCATTTATTCTAGCTTTCCTGTCTATATTTGTCACTTCTATCTCCAAAGTGAGAAACCTGATTCCTTTATCCACAATATATTTGGTTATTTACACAGTCCTAGAATGCACAGAGAATGTTTCAGAAATTTTAACCCGAGACATTGAGGAAAACAACCTTACTAACAAGGTTCTCTATAATTATTATACATCCAGCAAGCAGTTTTGTAGCTAAAATACTCTTTTCAAATGCTGCATAGCTCTTTTTTATTTCTTTCAGTGTAGTTATGTTATTCATATGAAATACAGCAAGGTTCATTTGTTTCTGTTTATATTCCAAGTTTTTCTTCCTTTTCCTTATTGGTTTTAATATTTATTTTATGTTCAGATTCCTTTTAAAATTATACATATTTATCAAGCAAGTTTAGTTTTAAATCTATTTTGATCTAGTTTTTAAGTTGCTATCCTAAAGAGTCTAGGGCTTTAAAGTTGATGACAATTAACTTATGGTGCCAAATTTTGGAGGAAAAAAAAGGTAATAGTTACAACAAACACCTTAACACTAAGTTCAAGCTGAACTGGGACTGAGATGTGTCCTATATATTTACTTGCTACAATGACTAAGATTTCTTTCCAATAGGAGAAATGCTTATACAAGGAATTAAAGCTCTTAATTTAGATTTCCTCTAAGTTACACACTTTTAAAAATCATCAGATACACAACAAGGCTAATCTTATATCTAGAAAATGTAGAATAATGTATTGCTTTGCTTTAATTTCAAGTCTTGGGACAAAATTTTATGGCAATTCAGCTGAAGAAATTACTATTGTCTTCTTGGAAACTTTAAATCATTGCTTACTACTCACAAAACTGTCTTTCACTCAAGTAAAAGAATATTTATTGACCAAACTGATTATAGCTTGTGTTCATTAATATATTCCCTTCCCAAATCCAGAATCTTGTTCTCAAAATTATATGCATTATTTTTCCCCTAAGGCTGTAATTTTAAAAGAAAGATAATTTGTCCTATCTTTCCACTGAAAAACTAATATGAAACTTTGACCTAAACTGATGCTAGTAGGATTGAAGTTAGATACAGCAGACACTTTAATAGAATCTTAGAGAAACTTTCAGTATCTTCCAATCAAAACATTTCCATTTTAGAGATAAGGAAAATGGAAAACAGGTTTAGGAAGTTAGATGGTATACTCAATACCACATACACAGGGATAAAGCTATTGTTGAAACGCAATTATAACAACTCTCTATATAGTGTTCTGTGCATTTATTTACATATTGCTAAACATTTAAAGGAAGCACTTGAAGAGTTTATGGAGTCCACATTTCTTGAGGTCACCACAATGAAACACACACATACACAGACATGCTGAAACATTTTTAACAGGATCTACTTTAAAGGCAGATGAGTCAGGATACCTCAAGGCAAAGATATTTATCATTTTCCCCTTTTCATTTCCTCTTAGAACTGAACACAATTTATAAACTAGGCTCTTCATACCTATGTATGAGGAATGAGCACAAAAAACTATTAAGAAACTATTAAACAAATATATTTATGTAAAGATAATTAACGTAGCAATACTTATTTCCACAAAATTGGAGCAGAAATTGGGGGATAAATTACTTCTCCTTTTAAAAACTAACTTGATCCTAAACTGATCATTCAGTATTGTCTAACCTTCCCATGCCTCCATTTCCTCAACTGTAAAATGAAGTTTCTATAAAGGAAAATTGTTTAATACATAGAAATATTTTAAGTCTAATGCCTACTGTAATGTCAGAGTTTATTAAATTGGACCTTCTTCCGATTCCCCCATTCCACCCATAAACATTTATACAGAGAGCACAGTGTTTTAATGTTCAGTTTCAAGGAGTGAAGGCCTCCTGAGATCTTCTAGACAGGACGTATTGACACATCCATAAAATATCAAACCAATGAGAAAAAAAGGTCAATAATACATTCATCTTTAAAAAAAAAAAAAAAGGAGAAAATGATGTCTTTGGAAATTACCGACTTGCCAATTTAGCTTTGCTATGAGAAACCTTAGCAAACTACGTAAATTACTGGAAAAGTGATAACACCTTTGAGACAATGACAGGTCATTGCTGGTTTTAAAGAAACAGGGAAGGCCTTGGAAGATTCAAAAGTAAGATCTATGAAGAAATTCCAGTTACTATTTTAATGTTCCTGAGAATTTATGTTGCTCAGTCCACTACAAGAGCTTGATATATGTATTTCTAAGAAAGGAAGGAGGGAATGAGAATAGTTGGTGGGAGGATGTCAATAAGGCAGAAAGAGAAGGCGAGAAGGCAGGGGGAGGAACAGAGGAAGGTTCTATGACATGGCTTAGCAAGCTTTTAAATATACGGAATAATGGTTATTTAAGCCACAGTCAAAGCCAGGGAAATGAAACAAGGGAATACAGAGCAATTTATTGAATATTTCCTGTCAGCCACTATGCGAAGCAGGAAATAACTCAATGTAACCTATTTAGGCTTTGTGCCATACTTAACAGAACATCACTACTGCAACCAAAGACATTTGAGAAGAAACTTATATCTTTATGGCAGTTTCTGCCGAAAAAAGGAAGAAAATAATATTTTTCATTATTACACTGCACAATTCAGAAGTTCGTGCTCCCCCTCTTGTTCTCAGTGTAACTTACAAACGCAGCAGTTAATCAAAAACTCTCATCCTAAATCCCAGATCCCCTTAAAACTGCTCAAAAACTCAGTCCACATAGATTTTTTTTTCTTTTTCTTCTAGGTCAATTTTTATTATACAAGCCAACATGTATAAGATTATTTGATTAAAGCCTGGGCTCCCCTGCATCAACAAAAGGGACCATTTCAGATTTACCTTCAAAACATATGAAAAAATCTGTCCATCTCATCACTTATGTGTTTATTTGCTTCTTTTTGTATCCACTGGCTAAGATGGATGTTCTAACAGGTAACTCATCTGTTTGTTCCCTGCTGTATCTCCAAAGTCTAGCACAATGTCCAGTGTGAGTCAAAAGATGTTTGTCAAATGAAGAACTTTAAGTTATCCTCTATTCCTTTTTTTTCTTTTTTGGTTTCTATACCAGAAAAGAAGGGAATGATGACTCTGGGACATAGCCAGAAATGAAAATCCTTTTTCCTTGAAGAGGTCTTATGGCAGAAAGAGGTGTAGACAGGTCCTCCAAAAAACTGTAAACACTTGTTTTGTCAAATAAGTTCATAAATGAGCATTGGTGAAATTACTGTTTGCTAAGCAATTATTAGCACTGTCTATATTCATCACCCTCTGCAAAGTTACGATAGTTCATGAGAGGCAAGATATTCATATATCTCATTTTCTTATAAAATGAAAAAAAGTATGAGTAAGACAGCCATTTAAGTTACTATATTTGATTTGAAACTGTACAACAGTTTGTGTTAATGTCACATGAGCTCTACACTCAACAAAAGCTACTAAATGTTGACTGGTAAAGATTATTATAGGCTAGAGTAGTCAGGAAAGCCAAATGGAACAGGTGATTATCTCAATATGTCATACTAAATGCTACTCTGATGATGTTACTGAAAACAGTTTCTTTTATATTTTGTGGCATGTTATTTATAGCAGTCTCTCCTATTACCATTGTTCTTTATATCATATACAATTGATACTTGTTATTTAATGCTGCTGACTAAGAACAATAATAACATCCTACATGCAAGCTCAATTCATGTATTCACCATTTAATAATTATGTTTTGGGCAGTTACAATATACAAGCCACTGTTCAAATATTTATTTCAAAGCAGTAATGAACATAGAAATAGCCTCTATACTGCTGCAGCTCACATTACACTGGGGGAAGTATTTAACAAAAATAAATAAATAAATACATGAGATAATTATTTCTTATGCTATGTTACATGTAGGAAATAAACTGGTTACCAAGAACAGAGTGCCTTGGGGTGGGTACTTTAGTGATACTAGTGTGTGATGGCATTCTTAAACAATTACCCTTATTTGATATCTGAGAAGGGGAATGGATTAGCCTGGTAGACTGCTATGGGAAGAGATTTTTAGGTAAAAGAAAGACAAATGCTAAGTTCCAGACAGAGAAAAAGGCTTAGTTGTCTGAGGGAAGAAAAGGAAGCTAATATGACCAGAGAGTAATGATCCAATCATGGAATGTTATGACCTAAGTATGGAGAAGTAGAAAAAAATTGGTAAGCCATGAAAACATATTAGATTTTACTCAAAGAGGAATGTAATACAACTGTAGAATTTTGTGCACAAATGAAACAGAGAAGTAACATAATAGATTAGTGATTTCAAAGGTCATCTGGGCTGTTGGAGAGTGGATTCTAATAAGGACAGAGAGAAATGCAAAGCACAGTTAAGAGACGACTGATTGTAAGAGACCAGAAATGAGATGACAGTGACCTGGACTAAGATGGGGCACTGGGGATTGGCAACTGTGAGGGCTTAGAACTATCTGGGCCCACCTATGGTCAACTTCACCCAAAGACCATGGTTGCTACACGAGATGGGGGAGAATATATGCTAAGGGAACAACCATCATGTCCACTACAGCATAAATAAAACTCATTTCAGACAAAGGAAAAGAGAGTAAAGTTATTCCAAAAGACAAAACAATGACCCTTAGTTGGCAGAGACAGAGATTTTTGTATCAATATTAGTATACAGAAATGTATAGCTGAACTGAATTCTGATCATTCAACCACATGATGACCTGCTTTACAAGGCAGGAACACCTATCAATATCTTACAAGGTACTAGTCTTTAAGAGAGTAGGTTATAATTCTGAGATACAGCAAACAAATGGTTTTACTTTCCACATCTGAGATTCTATAAAGACAAGGTGTAATCCATCATGAGAGGCTGCAAAGTTAAGAGAGCTAAAGCATCTAACTAGTTATCTAAATATTTTTCACATACCAGGGGTGCCTGGGTAACTCAGTTGGTTAAGGGTCCAACTCTTGATTTTGGCTCAGGTCATGGCCTCCCGGTTTGTGAATTCAAGCCCTGCATCAGGCTCTGCGCTGACAGTGTGGAGCCTGCTTGGGATTTTCTCCTACTCTCTCTCTCCCCTTACCCCATTCTAGCACTCACTCTCTCTCTCTCAAAATAAATAAATAAACTTTATAAATATTTTTCACATACCAATCAATATAATCTTTGTCAATAATTTATGGACTATGTAGTGTATTTGCCACTCCTCTTAAATCTACTATGTACCTGCTATTGAGGAAATTTCTGCTACTGACTCTTGAATAACTTGCTGCCACAAGTTCTACATAGAAAGTACATGTGTGAGTTTCTTCTGATGACACATCTCATCTGAATATACAAAATCTCTTTGCCATTACTCAAGATTGATGATCTAGGTTAGAAGACACTGAATCCATATCCCTCCACACACTTAGCTCTGTTTAATAACCTCAGACTGTAATTCTGCCCTATCTCTCAAGTTTATGTCAATCATTGTAAGAGAGTATAGAAGAATTAGCAGAAGTCCAGTACTACAAAATCAACTCATGATTCTTGTGTCCCAGCAAGTGAGCCATATGAGCCATCTAAAAATAGAAGAATCTTGTATTGTTTCAATATGAGATGATGCATTCCCCTTATTTCCATGCTCTTCTGCCAGTGTCTGAAGTAATTAATCAGAGATTTGAATCTAAGCCTCACCACAAGTTATAATTAGCATGTACTGAATGATTTAAAGTTTCCATTTATTTTTTCAAGTATTCGGACATCAAATCTGTAAAGTGATAAGAGACTATTTTGCAATTTTACCAATGAGGACACAAAAGATCAAAGAAGATAATAAACTCTCCCTAGACCAAAAAGGAGTTTTATCTTTCCCATAAGGAAAATCTTTTGCTTCCAAAAGGAGACTGATGCAGGATTTATTTAGCCTGACACTAATTCAAACTATTAATACAATATTAGCTATGAAATATGAATATTCATCAATGAGAAAAAGGCAAAAAAATAATTTTTTAAAATTGAAAGACTGGCAAATATTGCAACAGTCACAAAGTCCAGAATAGTAAATGACACTTTAAGTAGTTACTCTTGACACACTTCTCTAATATATTTATTCTGCATTTTTATACTTATTATTTGATCATATGTCTATATGACAAAAATTACAATAATTTCTCAAGAGCAAATTAAAAGGTCATTTTTAGTGTTTTTGACCAAAGTGATTTATTGATACCTTAGATGTTTACATCCCATGGCAGAAAGGAAATACTTTGCCTCTCAGCATTCCTCTAGAAGGAAACAGGCATCTTGGAGCTGGCAAAAGGGAAAATAAGAGTAGATGTGATACATGTTTAAATTCACAAAACACACAATGGACAAAATTACATACATTATTACAATTTAGCCTAACAAACTGGAAGGGATTACTATTTTCTTCACTTGATAGATTAGGAAACCGGAGCTCAGAAATGTCAGGCAATTTGCCAAAATTCACAAGATTACTATATGGTGGATTCAAGTCCATGTTTCCTGACTAAAACTCTCATGCTTATCCACTATACCATTCTGTTGCATCTTGATGTGAAATAAATTAAATGGAATTGGGGGTATTATATTTCTAAAGAAGTAGAATGAAGCACCCAACTTCTTATAACCTAAACATTCAAGTCTGTCTTTCGTTCTTATAGCCTATGCTTTTGCACTGCAAATGAGGTAGTAAGATTAGGTCATGTGTGTTCTCTTTTGTAGACAAGACTTGATGATTTCTATACCATTTTGGCTACTGTTTGTCCTTTTTCTCATAGTCTGTCATTTGGACTCTTCCTGCAGTGACTTTTATCTTTGACAGAAAGAACAAGCATATTCTCTGTATTCTCAAATTGCCCAGATTCACATTCCTAGGGAATTTGAAGTTCCCCCAAAGGATCCATTTGATGGAAATGTGCCCAATGTGGTCACTTTTAAAATACCTCTATCATGTTTACTAATTAACTATAGCCAAAACTATGCTAAATAATAACCACATACTTGAATACACACACACACACACACACACACACACACACACATACACACACACACACACACACGAGGGACAGAGAGATGGAAGAAGGGAGGGAGTAAAAGAGGAAGGGAGGAAGAAAGAGAGAGACAGAGAGAAAAAAGACAAAGAAATGTGTTTTCTGTTGCTAAGACAGAAGTCACCATATACATGGGGCGCCTGGGTGGCTTAGTCNGAGACAGACAGACAGACAGACAGACAGAATCTGAAACAGGCTCAATGCACTGAGCTACCAGCACAGAGCCCAATGCAGGGTTCAAACCCATGAACCATGAGATCATGACCTCAGCTCAAGTTGGACACTTAACTGACTGAGACAACCAGGTGCCCTAGAGGGAAATAATTTTTAAAAGTAAACTCTAAAACTATATACTTTTCAAGAAAATATTTATATTAAATAATTACAAATACATAATTTCATAAATCATTATATTTGGATAAATCCTTTGTTCTTAAAGTGGTTTTAGAATTACTGAAGGAAAACTCCTTTTGAAGTATGTTTTACAAAATGCCTTCATTTTCAATTTTATTAAGTTTTAGCTCTTCTCGCTTTCTGATTTACTCCTACATTCACAATTGGTGCTTTCTACAGCATTACATTTAAAGCTGAAGGTCCCCTCTGGGGAAATATCTTCACTGATTACAGAAGTCTTAAATATTATGTAAATTATGTTTCTATCAATATTCAATTGCCCTAAAAAAAATGAATATTTGGAGCTACTGAAATTTTGAGAATTACATCTGACTTTAACAAGTAAGAGAAAAACAGTTTAACAGAAAGCATAGTTGTTGTTTAAATCAATATGGTGTACCAACAACACAAAGTCAAAAAAATAAACTTTCTTAAAAAATGATGAAAACAAAATATGTGAGCAAGATGAAAAGGAAGAATTTTTTGCCATTAAAATATTTTCTTCCATGGGCAATGGAGAGCCATGGAGCCTGGTTGAGAAAAGGGGTTACACTGTCATAGCTATTATTTAGCAATACAATTAGAAGGAAGTTGTAGCAGGATGAGAACTGGGGAGAGGCAGAAATATTGGGAGCTTATTAAGTGATTTGATAAAGACAAAGAACTCAACAGATTAAAAATATATATACCATGGCCTCAGTTTGCTTAGCTTCTTGAATCAAGACTTGTGTATATTTCACTAAATTTTGGTAAATGTTCTACCATTGTTCTTTCAACTATTATTTTTAAACCCTGTTCTTTATCCTATTCTGGGGTGCCAATTACACACATATTAGACCTTTGATATGATATTACTGAATATGTTCTGAGTCTAAATTTCCTTCCTTTTAAAACTTTTTCTTTTGCTCTTTCCTCTGTTTCTGGTTCAAATTAAATGATTTCTATTTATATGTCTTCAAGCTCATTGATTTTTCCTTTGTCATATTTATTATGTTATTAGTCTCATCCATTAAAAATTTTATTATAGATACAATAGTTTTTTAACTGTAGAACTTTCATTTTAATTTTGGTATTTTCCATTTATTTGCCACAATTTCCTTTTTTTCCCCATACAATGACAGCATAATTTCCTTTACCCTACTGAACATGGTTATTTTAGCTGCTTTTTTTTTCTTTTTTTCTTTATTTCTGAGAGAGAGAGACAGTGTGAGCAGGGGAGGGTCAGAGAGAGAGAGAGAGAGAGTGAGAGAAGAGATAGAATCTGAAGTAGGCTCCAGGCTCTGAGCTAGCTGTCAGCACAGAGCCTAATGCCAGACTCAAATCCACGAATCATGAGATCATGACCTGAGCCTAAGTCAGATGCTTAACTGACTTAGCCACCCAGGTGCCCTATTTTAGCTGCTTTAACATACTTGCTGCTAGGGCACCTGAGTGGCTCAGTCAGTTAAGAGTCTGACTCTTGATTTCGGCTCGGGTCATGATCTCAGGGTTTATTAAGTTCAAGTCCAGCATCAGGCTCTATGCTGACAGGGCAAAGCCTGCTTGGGATTGTCTCTCTCCATCTCTCCCTCTCCCCATTGTGTGCTCTCTCTATACTCCCTCTCAAAATAAATAAATAAACTTTATAAATATATTTGCTGCTAATTCCAACATCTAGGTCACCTCAGGGTCACAATTTCTTTCTTCTTCATTTGCATAGTAACTTGGATTATAACTTGTACAATGTGGAAGTTACATAGTAGAGATTCTTGATTCTATCATATTCTACATGTTTGATCTCTTGTTGTGTGTTTAAACACAGTGAAGTGTTTAAACTCAAATTACAAACTCTCACTTGAGTATCTGCTCAAAGTTTCATTTGTTATTTTTATTCTTTTTTCTAATTAAAAATGGTTTTAATGTTTCTTTTTGACAGGCAGAAAGACAGAGTGTGAGTGGCAGAGAGGCAGAGAGAGAGAGATACAGAATCTGAAGCAGGCTTCAGGTTCTGTGCTGTCAGCACATAGCCTGACACAGGGCTTGAACCCAGGAACCATGACATCAAGACCTGAGCTGAAGCTGGATGCTCAACCGACTGAGCCACCTAGGCATCCCTCATTATTTTTATTCTTTTCTAGACTATAATTTGCTGTCCCATGCATACTTAGTATGAGAGTTAGAGTGACTTTCCCTTTTGGGACTTCTCTCTCACTTTCTGGCCACTTTTGATGGTCTAAGTTCTATTTTTTGGGTCTTCAGTCCTAAAAGACTGTAGTTTTTCCACTAGGAAGGTAGAGCCCTGTGCATTTCTGACTATGGTTTGCCCTAAGTATAAGAACCAGAAAAATAGGAAAATTTCTTGTCTCATTCCTCCTCTAAATTGACTCCCTTTAAATATCCCTGCTTTAATTCACTATGTATGCCTTTAGAAAATATTCTGGGCTGTTTTGTTGTTGTTGTTGTTGTTGTTGTTGTATTTGTCCAGGGAAAGTGTGGGATTTTTTACAATTTTATTTGGTTGTCTTGTTGATCTATAGTGACTTTAGCACATATGTGTACCTGTTACGATTTAGGTGACTACCATTACCTCAAGCTTGTAGAATTCCTCCACCAAGTGTATGTTTTCCCAGCAACAGCACTAACTGCAGCCAAACATACTGTATGTTTGCTGCTTGGCTACCAAAATCATGCTGACATTATGTATCCCCTACATTGCATAAACAACCAGAAATAATCCTGATTCCTTTGGTAAGTAACAAAAGGTAATATAAACAATGTAGCTTTTGTTCTTTAACACACTTGGGTTGGAAACCTGACTCCAGTGCTCAGTGGCTGTGCTTTCCCCAGTTACACAGGTTTTAACATCTTGGTTCTCATAATTATAAAATAGGAACAGTTATACTTTTCTGATTAAAAAACATATAATGCATGTACAGCAGTACTGAATATATGAACTACTCTCTCCTTAACTATACACATAATGAAATAATTTCTGTGAAATGAGGTTAATGCACAGGTCACTTGCTAGGTCAAAACCAGGCTTAGTATCCTAATCTCCTGATCCCATATCTGATGCTATTCAGAGTTCCATGTTATTTTTTAGATTATTAGATACTTATTGAACTTTGAAAGAGCTGACACCTTGATTTTTAAGCTTTTACATACTATCATTATTTGTAACTTTAAAAAAATCTGTGACTCTTGGGGTGCCTGTGTGGCTCAGTTGGTTACATCCATCCGCCTTTGGCTCAGGTCATGATCTCACAGCGTGAGTTCAAGCCCTGCATCAGGCTCTGTGCTGACAGCTCAGAGCCTGGAGCCTACTTCAGATTCTGTGTCTCCCTCTCTCTCTGCCCTGCCCCAGCTTGTGCTCTTTCTCTCACTCTCTCAAAAATAAATAAACATTAAAAAACAAAAAACTTCTGTGACTCTCAATGACAGTATTAGTAAAGTCAAATCATGCCTCAGTGTTGTAGGAATAGAAATTAAAGTTTAATATATATAAAGTATCTGGATCATTATTGGTACATAACAGTATTGGTTTACTTGATTGAATTTCCGCATAGGTCTTTATAAATATTTGCAAAGTGTTTATCATTGCACTGTCCCTAACTGGATACTTACATTAACTGTGTTGTGATTAATATCATGTGATTCTCCAACCAAGGATATATCACATACCATATTCTATTTGTCAGTAAGTCCCCAAAATTTTCCAGTCCTATGAGTGATAGAGTTCTGCAGCGAATAGGTGAGCAATATCTAAGGATTTTTTTTCTCACATAGAAATTCTCTTCTCTTTCCTCCACTTAATGCATGTAATAGCGCTACTACAGTGAACTCCAATTTCACCCAACCCTGCTTAAAACCAGCATATACAAATATGCCCTCCTTCTGGCAGAGTGACATCTGTTAAAAGCAGACACAAGAATGGCTGAGGCATATGGCGTTTCATGTTTCATAAACAGCAGACAGGTATGGTTTTCAAAGGTTTTAAATATATTCCCCAGGACAATCTTCTTCTAGGTAAAAGTTGTGTTTTCTTAACTCCTCAAAAGTTTTCTCATTTGACCTCACGATCTAAAAAACAATTTACACTGAGGTCAAGCTGATGCTACAAGACAAGTCATAGCACCATCTGAGATTTTCATTTCAGGCTGCCTCTCCAATTTAAACTCTAAGTGCGAGAGTTGGAGCCTTAGGTATAGCCTACTGCTTTTTATCTAAGAGTGTCCTTTGAAACAAAAGAAACATACAAAGACTTTATATTTCTTTTCCTTATTTTAAAAGAAGAAAATCTCAATTATACAGGATAACTCTCACAAGCAGAAATCCTTCACATTTAAAATATCAATTTGGGGCACCTGGTGGCTGAGCTGGTTAAGCGCCGGACTTTGGCTCAGGTCATGGGTTCAACCCATCAGTCATGGGTCTCATATTTCATGGATTTGAGCCCTGCATTGGGTTCTGTGCTGACAGCTCATAGACTGGAGCCTGCTTCAGATTCTGTGTCTCCTTCTCTGTCCCTCCTCTGCTCATGTTCTCTGTCTCTCTCAACAAATAAACATTAAAATAAAATATCACTTTAAAAAGAACGGTTTTCTATATTCTATTAAACTTAAAATTTTCAGGGGCGCCTGGGTGGCTTAGTTGGTTAAGCGTCCGACTTTCGCTTAGGTCATGATCTCACAGTTCGTGGGTTCGAGCCCCGTGTCGGGCTCTGTGCTGACTGCCAGCTTAGAGCCTGGAGCCTGTTTCAGTCTGTGACTCCCTCTCTCTCTGACCCTCCCCTGCTCACGCTGTCTCTCTCTCCTAGAAATAAATAAAACATTTAAAAAAAATTAAAATTTTCAATGAATTTATCCCCAGACATAGTTGGGCCACTTCTAAACACTGTTATGATATGACTTTGAATATGCCACAGATAAAATCAATCAATCAAACTGAGTGATGGTGAGTAGTGGTGATGATGTTAGTGGATATAATGCAGAATGACTTTTCTAATAACTGTTGAGACCACAGAGAACCCGAGAAAAAAAACAAACAAAAATATTTTTCCCAAGGAACCAAATTTCAGATATACATACAGACAGTTATAAAGTATATAAAATAAAATAATTTACTTAATACAGATAAAGTCTAAAGACAGAATAGATCACTTCATAAAGTAGAGAGCATACAAAGAAATGGAGAAAGCAGGGCTGTGTAAATAGTAATGGTTGTGTTCAAAAGGATCCCTACCCATATACTGCATTTTGCACACTTAAGTAAGAAGATGCATTTCTCTTAGGGTCATTTGGTTCAAAAGAAAAAAGGCAAAAAATATTAATGGTAATTCATTTTTTTTTAGTAAACAAGGAAATACCAACTGAAACAACAATGAAATATCATCCCATAAATAATGTTTTTGGAAAAGTTAAGAATCTGATCAGTTCCAATTATTGCTGAGGATTTTAACTAAAGGGAATTTTCCTGCATTGCTGGTTGGAAATTAAGCTGTTATAATCACTTTTATGTACAGAGTTTCATTACCTAGTAAATTAAAGATATTCACACTTTTTAAAAAAATATGTTTAACATTTTTATTGCTGAGAGACAGAGCATGAGCATGAGCAGGGGTGGGGCAGAGAGAGAGGGAGACACGGAATACGAAGCAGGCTCCAGGATCTCAGCTGTCAGCACAGAGCCCAATACAGGGCTCTAATTCACTAACCGTGAGAACCTGAGCTGAGCCAAAGCCAGACCCTTAACTGACTGAGCCACACAGACACCCCTTCACACTTTTAATAAAGCCATTTCAGTTAACAACAATATACCCCAGAGAAACCCAAACATACAAACTCTTGCATATATCTCCTATGTTTTACTCTTACCCAGGCTTAACATGATATTTATGTAAAATTATTATTTTAATATTTTAAATATGTTATACATTACATATATATGATAAATTTATATTTTTAAACGTATGATGTAGTGTTACATATATTTTATTATTTCCAAATATTAGGGGAAATAATAAATTCTGACATAAAAAATAACAATAATAAGATACATTTCATTGCTAAACTCTATGCAAATAAATTTTAAAATCTGGGTTAAAAAGAATAATTTACTCTAAAAAGGTAATTACAAAAACTGCCTCCAGAAAAGCTGAAAACCTATACAAATTACTTAGAATAATGAAAGAAGCTAACGTCTCCAAAGGAAGCACCAGGCCCAAATTAGTTCTTTTAGGAATGGTGGAACTTTTTCATCTTGGAAAGTCTGCTGGTATCATTCTCCATATCAGTAAATCAGAGGAGAAATTAAGATGACCAGCTACCTAAATAACTCTCAAAATCCATTTGGTAAAATAAGAAAGCGATTCTTGGGGAGGACCAAGAAAAAACAGGTGGCTATTTCCTTCCACAAAAAAAACACAGACATTAACCCATAGTTAAAAAGGAAAAAGAATATTCACCAGAAATATTTACATTATTGCTTTTTTTAAAGAAGGAAAGAAAAGATACTCATTAAACAATATTTTTTTTCAGGGCACCTGGGTGGCTTAGTGGGTTAAACATCCAAGTCTTAATTTTGGTTCAGGTTATGATCTCATGGTCTGTGAGACTGAGCCCCACACTGGGCTACATCTGCTTGGGATTCTCTCTTTCTCTCTCTCTCTGCTCCTCCCCACTGTGCACATATGTCTATGCACACTCTCTCTCAAAAATAAATAGACATTTGTAAAAAGTATATTTTTCATTGTGTCTGGAATTATTAGTTGATACACATAACAAGAAAAAATAAGATAAATATAAATACGCACAAAGGAAAGAAACTATTTTTTCTTTGGCAAAGTATATGATTGTATACATAGGACTATATTATTGTATAACATAAACCTCTAGCATAAAGATTGCTCTAGAATCTTCTAAAAATTGTTAGTAACATGCTAACTCAGTGAGATACAGAAATTAATACTTCATAATATAAATCAGAACTGGTTAGAATTTATAAACTAATAAAAAAGTCCATATATAATAGTCTGTAGAATTAAATACAATAAAAGTAAAAACACAGGAATAAAATAACAAAGATACCAGATATCTGTGAAAAATAAATAAGCAGTTAATGTTACTGAGAGTACCAAAAAGCACTGAGCAGAAAGTTTTACCACATTCTTGTATTGGAAGAAACAACCCCATAAATATTTAAAATCTATCCAAGTTAATTAATAAATCTACTTGGCCCAAAATAAATATCAAAGAGACTTTTCTGGGAGGATTAGATAAGTAGTTTCTACAGTTAAAATGGCAGTATTAACATGTAATAAAAATCAGAATATTTCAGAAAGAGAACAGTAATAATGAGGAAATGTGTATAATAGATATTTAAATGCTATTATAAAGTATAAAGTTAAAATAGTTAAAATAGTGATGTTAATATATGGATAAACAAATTAATACAACAGAATGGAAAGTTCAGATACAGGCTGGAATATTTGATAGAACTAGCATATGACAAACATACCACATAATTTGGAAAACCCACATTATTTCAAAAACCATTTATACAACTTGGAAACTGTCTTTAAAAAGAGTAAAAATGGGGTGAAAAATTTAAAACTTTGTAAAAATAAACTCATATTGGAATATATATTGAAACTTAGTACAGAATACATAAGAGTGCTAGAAAAAAATGACGTAGAGTAACTGAGTGATCTCAAGCTGAGGATGGTCTATTTAATGTGGTATTAATCTCAAAATAATACATTAGAAAATTAGGTTTGTAAACCGAATTCATAATAATAAAAATATACATGATAAAAAGCAACTTAAATCAAAACATAAACATGGGAAACATGCAAATCCTTACATGACAAAGGAGAGATATATACACCTATGTGAGGGAATATCTAATAAAACATCCATATAGAAATGGAATAATAGGAAAACAGGAAAAATGTATGAAGATGATAATCAGCAGAAAAAAAGGATGTAAAGGGCCGTTAATAACTGGAAAGACAATCAATCTTTCTCAGTAAAAGAAATCAAAATTTTAAATGCTTCAACATTCCTTTTTTTTTTTTTACCTTACCTGATTGTTAATGATCAAACAGTTGTTAAAATATTACAAGGGTGATTGTGTTAGGGAAAGTAACTCTCATGCATTTCTCATGGGTATATAAATTAGAATAACATCTATCTATGAAGGGCAATTTGACAGGACTTATAAATTAAAAATGCATTCACTCTTTAAACTGCCAATTCCAATTATAGATATGTGTCCTTCAGTGGTAATCATGCATGTGAAATGGCAGTAGAACATTGCTGTAAAATAAAAAATTGGGAAACAACCAAAATGTCCATCAATAACAAGGTGCTTACATAATTCATGGTCTCATCACAATGTGGTACTGTACAGCTGTAAAAACAAGTGGAGAAGCCCATATGGGACAACCTTCAAAATGTACCTTACATGAATTATAAGGTGAATAAACAAAAGTGCAGAATGGTGAATATAACACGCAATAGGGTTTTTTTTTTGTAAAAAGTTATATACATATAGTGTGTGTAGGGGGGGTGCAGAGAGAGAGAATATGTGAGAAATAACTTTTGTAAGAATATATTAAGAACTACAAACTTGATGCAAAGAGGAAAACTGAGTGGCTGGACGCAACAGAGGGAGGGAGAGTTTTCACAAGCATATTCTCTCATGTTTTCTGAATACTTTTAGGCAACTGAGTGTTTTATCTATTAAATAAATAAATGGTTTGTTTATTAAATGCACAAATATAATTTAGAAGACAAAAGAAGGCATGAAGGAGAGAAGAAAAGGAAGAGGGAAAGGAGGGAGGACGGCTATTAGTTCACAACCTCTAGACTTCTAGAGTGAATTTGAAAATTGGCCCATTCCTTAAAGGGAAGGCAAGGAGAGACCCAAGAAAGAAGCAGGCCACTCCAGCTTGGTACGCTGGCAGGTGTAATAAGCAAGGGAGCTGACTTAGAGGGTTGTCTGGGCACCTGCAAGACAAGTAGGTCCTGGCATCTCCCCACTCAGAATCTTAAAAGTTTACAGAGAAGCCTTAACAGGGTTGAGAAATGAAATAACAGAAAAATAGGAGAAATATATGAAGATGAGAGTTAACAGGAAAAAAGGGATTTAAATGGCCCTTACATAATTGGAAAGATGATCAATCTTTCTCATAATAAAAGAAATCTCCAAACCCACCCACCCAGAATCTTAGAAGTTTATATAGAGGCCTTGACAGGGTTGAGGAATGTATATTGTCCAGACGGTTGCAGCAACACATTGCTCAAGGCTGCATTAAGTGGCTCCATTGCTGAACAGTAAGTGGAGCACACACTGCAAGCACAGGGAAGGGCTGAGGGGCCTCTGATTGTTAAGGATAAGCTCAAGGGTCAACCTGCAGTTGCATCCTCTTAATGACTGCCTTCAACAGAAGGAAAAGAAGGAGGAAAAAAGGCTTGCATTTATACCTTCAATCCTCTATGAGATAAAGGGGCTGCTGAAGCTGAATGTTTACTCAGGTTATTATGACTTTGAACTGTCAAATTCAGATACATATAAATAACGGCAGGCTTAGAGAATTCCATCTTGCATTCGTAAAGCCAAATCCCAACCATGTTTTGTAAACAGCTTTTTGGTCTAGAAAACATTTGCAGACAAGCTTATCTTTCTTAGGTAGGTGCCACTTTTTTCCCATTTTTAAGATGATTAACTAGAACCTCAGAAATGTCAAGTGACACAACATGAAGTACAGTTTTTAATTCAAAATGTTCTGAACTTGGCAGAGAAGGACAAATATCACATGTTTGCACGTATAGGAGGATTAGGAGGAACTTAACTGAGGACCATGGGGGAGAAGAAGGGGGGAAATGGTGGGGGAAAGGGAGAGAGGCAAACCCTGAGAGACTCTTGAATGCTGAGAAACAAACTGAGGGCTGATGGATGTGGGGGGGGAGGGGGGAGATGGGCATGGAGGAGGGCACTTGTGGGGATGAGCACTGGGTGTTATATGGAAACCAATTTGAGAATAAACTATTTGTAAAAAAAAAAAAAGTCTGAATGTAAAAAAAAATGTTCTGAACTTACATCCCATGCTCATTACAAACTACCCCATTTTCATAAATATGGAAAACCTTGCTTTATCTTCCCGCAGGCCCTGTACTATAATAATTTGAGGCAAATCTTAGGTATTATAGGTGAGTAAGGAAGGGAATAAGGAAATGATGCATGAATGAATGAACAACTGTTGATTCAAGGGGGATTTCGAGAAAGAGAAATTAAAAATTGAAATATGCTGCATGTAGGAACAACTTTAAACTTAAAACTAAGTCTGTTGAGTTATATAATCTTTCTGGAGGTCAATTAAACCACTACAAAACTCTTAAAATGAATGAACATGCTCATCTAGCAATTTTACTTCCAGAAATTATTCCTAAGAAAATAATAAAACAAATGGACAAGATACATGTATATGCTACTTACAAAATGGATGGAAAGATTATTTTAAATGGATGGAAAGATTATTTTCACAGAACAGATTAAGATTCACTACCAAAAGAAAATGTCTAAAGAATACTTTTGGGGGTTTTTTTGGCTTTACTTCTTTCTTTTAACTGAAACTTTCTTTCACACTCATTAAAATACTCAAGTTTTCCACCAAGTATATCTTCGCTTGGACTCCTTCAAAGTGGCCAAAAGCTCAACACCAGGTATCTATTTAGTCTTAGAGTCCCTCAAAGTTTAATGCATTTGAGCATCAGTGTTTATTTAGAGCCAGATGCAATGCTCCCTTGATAGCCCAAAGATTTAATTGGAATCAGTCACTGTATTTGAGAGAATCATGACTCTCTCTTTTGAGCCTTTTTTAAGATCAAAGCGTCACTGGCCTTGCTTTCAAGCTCAATGCCTAAAGACCTCACTATCAATTAAAGGATTCTCACTCCAAACCCACTAAAGCCCTGCATTCTGTTCCTGAAGCATACATCTAAGGAGATTCCTAAGACTTACAGATTTAGTGTTCTAAAATAGCCACTCTTTCTGGCTAAATCCTTTTCCCTCTCTCTCCACCAGCAAATTGGAAAAAAAATCCTCCTGATACTCAGTTATCAGAAACCTTAACAACAAAAATCAACATTTTTGTGCTGGATAGAGTATCCTGTAATTGTGATTCAAGCCTTTATCTTTCTAAGATCATGGTCATCGTGGTCTGTGTCTCTCACTCCCCCTCTCTATCTTTTGTTCATAAATACAACTTTTTTAAGGTCAAATTTCACATACTCTGTGGGGTCAGCACCAGTAAAGAAAACTACTGCTAGAGAATAAATACAGAAGCAAGTTAATAGTGCTTACTCCGAAAGCAAGAACAAGAATCAAGTATCAAATTCATGGTTGCAATTCACATGGATTTGTAGATTTTTTTAAATGCCCCATAAAATCTGTATTAAAATAAAGATAAGTGATAGTTTGGTCTTTGTCATGTGGGGACCGAATCTGGGGTTCTTTCATGGCTATGTCACGTGGGCCCTTCAGATATAATAACAAACCCAACAGATTGTTAATTGAGGACTTAGTTCAATAATTAGAAGGAGCAGCAAAGTGTATAGAAAATAAAAAAGCAGATTCTGTCCTTGGGAATTGTGAAATGACTGAGCTCATTTTCTTCTATCGTTAAACTACAGTGTCTTACCTTGACAAATTAAGCTGGGACTAACAGACACTCTGTGATCAATGGGATCGAAATGAGTGACATTCAGTCACATCATGCATTATTATATGCACATTTTAATAAGATGAAGGATGGCCTTGCAGCACAGGCAACACACAAGAAATTTTTTTTTTTTTTTTTTTTTTTTACAAATTGTCAATTTCTTGAAAAGAGAGCATACTAAGGAGCTGAAGTACCAACTCTTTGCTCCGCTTTGCTTACATAAAAGAGCCAGTCCTCCTAGTCGGTGATACTGACTGGTAGCTTTAACCTTAGACACGTTGAGTCCCACTGACAGAAGGCAAATTATCTAACAGTGAACATGAACATTTCAGAAACCTGACCCAACGTAGAAATTATTTGACTTTTTACATACATATAATTATTGAGTGTTTTTGCCTCCAAAAACCTGTAGACCGACCTCTCATTTGTAAGTATATAAAGCTAAAGAGAGTATTCACCATATTTTTTTTGGAAATAATTAAAAATATTCATAAATCATACTTTCTATTGTATATTTCTTCTATCAATTAGTAGATATTTGAACTAAAAGACTAGATCAGAATTTCAACTAGTAAATGCTGCTTTGATTTTCTTTCTCTTTGCTTTCTCAAAGCAGATACACATCGATAGCCAAAATACCTTTGACACACTGACAATGTGTCGGTGGTATAATGTTTCAGTCTGCTAAATTTTATGACGAAAGAAACTCATTTTCCTGTGCAAAGAGCATTACAATGGAGTAAACTGAGGTTAAATATTTTATAACTTTTGCCATCTTGTAGTGACAAAAATTCTCAATACACATTCCCAGTTATTTAAGAATCCTAGTATTAAAGTCGCATATTTTACCTATAAGGAATCAGTCTCTTTCCCTAATTGCTTTGTTGGGATTTTAAAACTAGGTTTAACCAATAAACATAGAAAAGTATGAAATAAAATTCCATTAATTAGAAGGAAATCAGTATGAAAAGTCTGGAATTTACAGATGGTTAAGACGCCTGACTGAATTCACAAGCAATGCAAATTGGCTGCAGATGGTGAGGAAACTGGTCCAGAACTTAGAGTTCACACCATTTTTGTTTTTATTTTTATGTTTTAAAGTCCATTTCCCAAATTATTATTTTGACAGGTAAAGTCGTCTCATATGAACTAGATGTTAGGACTTTTGTATTTTGTGATTTCATAAAATTCATTTTTTTTATCCACAGAAAGATTACACTGGACATTATTGTCATCTGGTGATTTGATGCTGTTTTATGCTTCTTCAAAAAATGTATTTTGTAGCCATTGTTTACTTCTGAAATCAGGAGTTTCTAATTCAACATGGCTTTGAACTAATCCATTAAGATTTGACAATAAATATGCTTTGGAAGAATACTAGTATCACTAAGAATAATGAAGAGGAAAATAGCTGATCCAAAACATCAGGATTAAAAATATTAAATACGATTGGCATAATATTTAAACAAAAATATTAATATCAAATAATAACCTAGGATATAGAAAATTTCCATGGACTAAAACAGCCTTTATCTGAGCCTGACCCCAGAGGAAGCTACTGAAAAGTTCCTAAATTTGTCAAGTTTCTACTAATCTGTACATCTGAATGAAAACTGATTTATTCAGTTAAGAGTCTCAAAACTACATTATCAACATTAAAGCTAGTATAAACTTTAACAGAAGAAATACAGTATTTGGTTTAAAATGTGGACTCTCGACTTGAGTCCTTGGGTTCATATCCTGGTTTTACAACTTACTACATATACATGAACTTGAGAATATTTTCTGAATGCATTGTGGCCTGGTCTCCTCAATTTTAAAATGGTTTTATTGGTCAAAATCTTAGTTGCACATAACACAACCCACATTAGCTAGCTAAACCAGAAAGGTATTTACTGAAACAGGGTACTTAAGAAAGCAGGTATTTATTAAGGCAAACTTTTTTTCTCTTTGAGCCATGGATAAATATTTTAGACCTTGTGGCTAGATAGTCTCTGTTGAAAACACTCAAGCCTGACACATTAGCAAAAGCAGCCACAGAAAATGTATGAAGAGGCATGACTCTGTTCCAATCTTTATTTACAAAAATAGAATTACCAACCCCTGTCTTCAAAAGATATGATGCATCGCATAGACTCTTAAAGATTTCAGAGGTACACATGTGGAACCAGAAGTATGAAACCAGCTTCATTGGCAAAAACCACTGAGCAACTATGTTCACACACAAAATCACACCATCACTGCCCTCAGAAAGCACAGTATTAGACAGTGAATACACACAAGACACTATTACTAGGACCTTAACACTGTTTTATAATATTTTCATTGTCCTCTATCTCTTTGCCAGAAAAATGGAGTCAACTGAACACCTCCTACTTTAAACTACCCTCTCCTATGAGTGCATTTAGTTGCAGAAAAGTAGGTCACAGGATGTAAAGAAGGCTAGGAAAGCAAATTTTGACCTTCTACCTTGGGATATTATGATTCATGATGGGAATATTACCAAAATATAGGGAAAATACTTAACATATACTACAGCCAAAAAAATAACAAAGATACATCATATAGACAGATTTGAAAAGAATATACCTTACAGTATTGTTGTGATAATTAAACATAATACATATATGTCATTCAAAACAATGCTTGGCATCATTTTAATTCAAATTGGAGAACTTCTTTAGCATTCCTTGTAAGGCAGGCCTAATGGTAATGAACTCTCTAAGCTTTTGTTTATCTGTTAAAATTTGTATCTCTCCTTCATTTTTGAAGGACAGTTTTTCTAGCTATACTATTCTTGGTTAGGAATTTTTCTGTCTGTTTTTTTTTCAGAACTTTGAATATATCATCCACAATTTTCTGGGATGCATAATTTCTGCTGAAAAATTCAAAAATAATTTTATGGGTGTTTGCTTGTATGTGATAATTCATTTTTCTCTCTTTTTTTTCTTTCTTTTTAGAAAGAGAAAGAGTGCAAACCAGGGAAAGGGGGCGAGAGAGAGAGAGAGAGGGAGGGAGGGACGGACAGAGGGAGAATCTTAAGCAGGATCCATGCACAGTACATAACCCCATGTGGGTCTCAAGCCCATAACCCTGAGCCAACACCAAGAGTCAGCCACACAGCTAACTGAGCCACATAGGTGCCTGATAATTCATTTTTCTGTTGTTACTTTCAAAATTATATCTTTGACTTTTGATAATTCAATTACAATATGTCTCCATGTGGATTTCTTTGAGTTCATTATATATTATTTTGAAACTCATTGGTAAAGGTAAACATGTAGATAAAACACAGAACATTGTATTACTATGATAGTAGTGAGTAGATCGCTTTATTCTAGTATAGAAGTTAAAAGACAAAAGTACTAAAAATAGCTACAACTGAAAATATGTTAAAAGATATACAATCTGAATAGATAAAATCATGGCAACAGTAACAGACTATGCATAGAAGGAAGAAGTTCAGTTGTTAGTTACTATTTTCTTCATTTATTTTATTTTAGAGAGAGAGCATCTGTGCAGGCAAGCAGGGAAGTGGGAGAGGGAGAGAGAATCTCAAGCAGGCTCCATGGCCGGCACAGAGCCCAGCGCAGAGATTATCTCAAAAATGATGACCTGAGCCAAAATCAAGGGTCAGATGCTTCCTGACTGAGCCATCTGGGCATCCATAGAGTTGTTATGGGTAATTCCCATTTAATGTAATTTCCAAGGTAACTACAGACACAAAAATATGCACACACAAATTACACACAAACACAAAGAGAACCAAAGCATATTAATACAAAAAAATTGATAAATTACAAAAGAAGACCTAAAAGAAAAAACAAATAAAAGAACTACAAGACTAACAGGAAACAACATAAGGGCAGCAGTAAATCCTTCTCTATTAGTAATTACTTGAAAATGGTTTAAACTTCCCATTCAAAAGACATAAGAGTGCCATTCATGACAATACAGATGGACCTAGAGGGTATTATGCTATGTGAAATAAGTTAGAGAAAGAGAAATACCACATGATTTCATTTATATGCAGAGATTATAAAAATAAATAAACTTAAAAAATTTATATGTAGAATCTAAAAAGTAAATAAACAAGCAAGCACACAATAACAACAGCAGAAACAGACTCATAAATACAGAGTATAAACCAGTGTTTGCTAGAGGAGAGGAAGTGGGAAGATGAGTGAAATAAGTGTAGGTGATTAGAGGTATGAACTTTCAGTTATAATATAAAGAAATCATATAGATGGAAAGTACAACACAGACAAATATAGTCAATAATATTATAATAACTTTTGTATAGTGACAGACAGTAGCTACACGTGAGCATTTCACAATATAAATAATCACCAAATCACTATGTTGTATAACTAAAACTAATATAATATTGTATGTCAACTGTACTTTAAAAAATATGCTATATTTTAAAAAGTAATTACTAAATAGAGGCATCTGGATGGCTAAGTCAGTTGAATGTCTGACTTGATTTTGGCTGAATTCATGATCCTAGGTTCATGGGACCAAGCCCTGCAGCAGGCTCTGTGCTAAGTATGGATCCTGCTTGAGATTCTGTCTCTTCTGCACCCCTCTCCTCAACTCATGCTCTCTCTCTCTCTCTCTAAAATCAATCAATCAATCAATCAATAAAAATTTTAAAACATTTCTAAATAAATGTATATAATTCTAAACCATAGCACAATAAAAAAAAATGAAATAAAAGGAATTGAGTAGAGTTGCATACACTGACGTAAGATCCTCATGATTTATTACTATGTGAAAAAAATTGGATAAAATATGTATACTATGAAAAAAACACAGTGTGACTGAACAGATTTTTTTAAAGACACAATTTTCTACTTTCTATAAAACCTCACTTTAAGTTTAAGGACATTCATAGGCTGGAAGTGAAGGAATGGTAAAAGATATTACATACAAATGGTAACCAAAAGAGAGCAGGGGTGGTTTTACTGATAATACATAAAATGAACTTATATCAAAAACTGCTATAACAGATTAAAAAAACATTATATAATGATAAAAGGGTCAATCCACCACAAAGACATAATTTAAAAATATATATGCAGCCAAAATCAGAGCAACTAAATATATGAAGCAAAAATTAATATAACAACATTAACAGAACTAAAAATACACTAATAAAACTGAACTTATTTCCTTTTTAATAGAAATAGATATCAATACAATAATGGTAGGGTATTTCAATACCCAGCTTTCAACAATGAATAGAATATCAGCCAGAAAATCAATAAGGAAGTAGAAGACTTAACACCATAGACAAAATGGACCTAAAGGCATATACAGAACATTCCATCCAACAGCAGCAGAATATAAATTCTTTTAAAGTGAACACAGATATTTCCTCAGGATAAATCATATGTTATGTCACAAAATAAGTCTTAATAAGTTCAAGAAGACTGATGTCATACCAACTATCTTTTCCAGGATCAGAGTCAAGATGGCAGAGAAGTAGAGGTACCAGAATTCTCCTGGTCCCACAAACTCAGCAGTATTGAGGTCAGAACACTTGGAATTCTGGGAATGCAGGCGACAGAGGGACAGAAACCTCTCTGGGGGGCATACAGAGACAGCTTGGTAGAACAGAGATGCATGTTTGCATCTCCCTTTCAGTGGAGAAACAAAAGGAGAAAGAGGGGCTGTGGAAGTGTGGGATCATTTTTGGATAAGAGGAAAACCTCTCTGGACTACGGTCCAGGGAATAAAGAATAGGATGAGAGTCAGTTTATACATTGCAAACAGCCTTAGGAGTAAAGATCAGAGATTTCAGAGTTGACAACTATCTCCGGAGCTGCTGCTGCTATGTGCCTGACAGGAAGTAGAGCTAACTACAGGCTTGGTAGCCATCTCAGAGAATCGCTGGGAGAAAGTAGTCCCTTCCCTTGAGCACTGTTGCCCTTCCAATGACAAAAGACTCTACAGGTGCCAGCCAGAGGCCCTTTGTCAACTGGGAGGAGAGGTGCTATTCCAAAATTGGGTCCCTGTGGAGCAGGATCCTTTAAGACATTGGGTTTTGAATCCCAGTGAGTGCCTAGGAGGTATGGGAGACTGTGGGGCAGCGCACACCCGCTGTCCACGTTGCTCTGGGGAGGATGCCTGAACAGCGTGGTTTGGGACACTCGGTCTAAAGAGGAGAGATTGGGGTGTCGCCATTTTCTTCTCCATCACCAACGTGGTGGGGCTTCAGGGAAAAGGACAAAGGCCGCCAGTGGAGATGGGACCCGCTTATGCGAAACCCTGCCCCTCCATGCGTGGTAACTAGTTATCTACTAAAGCTGAACTGACAATGACCTAACAAGACAGCCTCTCCTCCAGACCAGCACAGCCACAGACAACTGTCCTGTGGTTTTCCTTAGATTTGCTGATTTGATTTTTGGTCAATTCTTATTATACACATATTTTTTTCTTTTTGTTTTTCTCTGTTCTGGTTGTTTGTTTGTTTAATCAGGCATTTTCACTCTTTTCTTTTTACACCTTTTCTGTATCTCCTTCTTCTATATTTTCCTCTCTCTCTTTATAGACTAAGCTCTATGGTTTCTTTGGTTCTCTGCCTGGTCTTCTTTTCTGCACATATCATTTCTCTCTTTGTTTGGGATAAGGTTTCTTTTTCCTCCTTTTTTCTCCCCTTTTCTGGGGTCACTTCAATGAACAAATCAAAGCACACCTGGTGGACATTCCAACCTACCACTAAAGTAATGAGATAAAGCAGCCAAAGACAACAAAAACAGAGTCCATGTAACACATTCGGAAAACACTTCCTGAAGTGCCAGGCCCCGGACTGTGTATGACCCCTTTTTAATACAGTAGTACTTGCAGGTACAGGACACATAAGAAGTTATTAAAATATGTAAAGGACAGAAAACTAGCCAAAATGATGAAATAGAAGAATTTTCCTCAAAAGAAATTCCAGGAAGAAATGACAGCCAGAGAATTGCTCAAAACAGATATGAAAAATATATCTGATCAAGAATTTAAATAATAGTCACAAGGCTAATATCCGGCCTCGATAAAAGCATAGAAGACAAGAGAGAATCTATTGCTGCAGAGATCAAGAGCCTAAGAAATAGTCACAATGAATTAAGAAATGCTGTAAATGAGATGCAAAATAAACTATATGCAATGACAGCAAGAATGGGAGAAGCAGAGGAGAAAAACGGTGAAACAGAAAATAAAATTATGGAAAATGATGAAGCTGAAAATAAGAGGGAAAAGGAGAATTAGAGTCATAAGTAATTCAGTGAAATGCAATAAAATCTGTATCATAGGAGTTCTAGAAGAAGAAGAGAGAGAAAGGGGCAGCAGGTTTATTTGAAGAAATTATAACGGAGAACTTATAACATCCAGGAGGTACACAGAACCCCCTTCAAAATCAACAAAAACAGGTCAACACCATGACATATCATAGTGAAACTGGTAAAATAAAAAGATAGAGACAGAATTCTGAAAGCAGCCAGGGACAAAGGGCCCTTAACCTACAAACGTAGACACATAAGCGTTGTAGCAGAACTGTCCACTGAAACTTGGCAGGCCAGAAGCGAGTGGCAGTAAATATTCAATGTGCTGAATAGGAAAAATATGTAAGCAAGAATCCTTTACCCAGCAAGTCCGTCATTTAGAATAGAAGAAGAGATAAAGCGTTTCCCAGATGAACAAAAACTAAAGGAGTTCAAGACCATGAAACGAGCCCTGCAGGAGATCCTAAGGCAGACTCTGTGAGTGGAAAGCAGCAAAGACTCCAAAGGACCAGACACATCAACACAAGCACAAATCCTACAGAGAACACAATGACATTAAATCCATATTTTTCTATAATAACTCTGAATGTAAATGGACTAAATGCCCCAATCAAAAGAGATAGGTATCAGAATGAATAAAAAACCAGGAACCATCTATATGCTGCCTACAAGACACCCATTTGAGATCTGAGGACACCTGCCAATTGAAAGTGAAGGGATGGAGAACCATCTATCATACTATGGGATATCAAAAGAAAGCCATAGTAGCCATACTTGGATCAGACAAACTAGATTTTAAAACAAAAGCAATAACAAGAGATGAAGTACAGGGGCGCCTGGGTGGCTCAGTTGGTTGTGTGCCCAACTTTGGCTCAGGTCATGATCTCATGATTCGTGGGTTTGAGCCCTGCATCAGGCTCTGTGCTGACAGCTAGCTCAGAGCCTGGAACCTGTTTCAGATTCTGTATCTCCCTCTCTCTCTCTCTGACCCTCCCCCGCTAATGCTGTCTCTCTCTCTCTCTCTCAGAAATAAAATATTTTTAAAAATTAAAAAAAAAGTACGTAATATCATAATTAAGGGGTCTATCCATCAAGAAGAGCTAACAATTGTAAATGGTTATGTCCCAACGTGGAGACACCTAAATATATGAATTAACATATCACAAACATAAACAAATGTATAGATAACAATACAGTGATTATAGGGGACTTTAATACTTCATTTACAGCAAAGGACAGATCATTTAGACTGAAAATAAGTAAGGAAACAACAGCTCTGAATGACACATTGGACCAGATGGACTTAACTGATATATTCTGATCTTTTCATCCAAAAACAGCAGAATACACATTCTTCTCAAGTACACATGGAACATTCTCCAAAATATATCACATACTGGGTCACAAAACAGCCCTCAATGAATATAAAATGATTGAGAACAAACCATGTATATTTTCAGATCACAACGCTATGAAACTTTGAAATCAACCACAAGAAAAAAATTGGAAAGCCCCCAAATATATGGAGGTTAAAGAACGTCCTACTAAAGAATGAATGGGTCAACCAGGAAATTAAAGAAGAAATTAGAAAATTTATGGAAGCAAATGACAATGAAAATATGACAGTCTGAACCTCTTGGGATGAAGCAAAGGCAGTCCTAAGAGGAAAATATATCACAATTCAGCTCTATTTCAGGAAGCAAGAAAAATCCCAACTAAAGAAGCTAATATCACACCTAAAGGAACTAGAAACACAGTGGCAAAGAAACCCCAAAGCCAGTAGAAGAAAAGAAATAATAAAGATTAGAGTAGAAATAAACAATACAGATTCCTTTTTTTGGGATTCAGTAGAACAGATCAATAAATCTAAGAGCTGGTTTTTTGAAAGAATAGCTAAAATTGACAACACCCTAGTCAGACTTCTCAAAAAGAAAAGAGAGAGGAACCAAACAGATAAAATCATGAATGAAAGAGGAAAGATCATAACCAACACCACAGAAATACAAACAATTATTAGAGAATACTATGAAAAATTATATGCCAACAAACTGGACAATCTGGAAAAACTGGACAAATTCCTAGATACCCACACACTACCAAACCCCAAACAGAAAGAAATAGAAAATTTAAACAAACCCATAATCAGTGAAGAAATTTAATCGGTTATCAAAAATCTCCCAACAAATAAGAGCCCTGAGCCAGATGGCTTCCCAGGGGAATTCTACCAGACATTTAATGAAGAGTTAATACCCATCCTTCTCAAGCTATTCCAAAAAATAGAAATGGAAGGAAAGCTTCTACACTCATTCTATGAAGACAGAATTACCTTGATTCCCAAACCAGACAAAGACCCCACTACAAAGGAGAATTGCAGGCCAATATCCCTGATGAACACGGGTATGAAAATTTTCAGCAAGATAC
Organism: Crocuta crocuta; assembly: GCF_008692635.1. NCBI lineage: Eukaryota > Metazoa > Chordata > Mammalia > Carnivora > Hyaenidae > Crocuta > Crocuta crocuta. Next base: position 3,017,075 of record NW_027532617.1, on the reverse strand, counting down.
TAGCAAATAAAATTCAACAGTATATTAAAAGAATTATTCATTTGATCAAGTGTGATTCATTACTGGGCTACAGGGCCGTTTCAATATTCACAAATCAATCAGTGTGATATATCACGTTAGTAGAAGAAAGGAGAGGAACCATATGATCCTGTCAATACATGCAGAAAAAAATCATTTGACAAAATACAGCATCCTTTCTTAATAGAAACCATCAAGGAAGTTGGGATAGAAGGAATATACCCTAACATCATAACAGCCATATATGAAAGGCCCCCAGTTAATATCATCCTCAATGAAGAAAAACAGAGCTTTCCCCTTGAGATCAGGAACACAACAGGGATGTTGACTCTCATTTCTGTTGTTTAACACAGTGTTGAAGTCCTAGCCTAAGCAATTAGAGAACAAAATGAAATCAAAGGCAGCCAAATTGTCAAAGGAGTCAAACTTTCACTTTTCTCAAATGATACCTTACATGGGAAACCCAAAACAGTCCACCAAAAAGCTGCTAGAACTGCTACGTGAATTCAGCAAAATCACAGGATATAAAATTAAAGTACAGAAATTGGTTGCATTTCTATACATCAATAATAAAGCAACAGAAAGAAGCACCAAAGAACTGATCCCATTTACAAATGTACCAAGACCCATAAAATACCTAGGAATAAGCCTAACCAAAGAGGTAAAAAGATCTGTATGCTGGAAACTATAGAAAGCTTATCAAAGAAGTTGAAGAAGACATAAAGAGACAGAAAAACATTCCATGCTCATGGAACGGAAGAAGAAATATTGTTAAAATGTCAATACTACCCAAAGCAATCTACATATTCGATGCAATTCCAATCAGAATAACAGCAGCTATTTTCTATTTATCTATTCTTCACAGAGTTAGAACAAACAATCCTAAAATTCGTATGAAACCATAAAAGGTCCTGAATAGGCTCTACAAAACTATAATCATCAAGGCAGTATGGTATTGGCACAAAAATAGATACAGACCAATGGAAGAGACTAGAGAACCCAGAATTGGACCCACAAATGTATGGCCTACTAATATTAACAAAGCAGGAAAGAATGTCTAATGGAAAAAAGACAGTCTCTTTAGCAAATGGTGCTGGGAGAACTGGACAGCAACATGCAGAAGAATGAAACTGGATTAATAGCACAGAGCCTACTTCAGATTCTTTCTCTTCCTCTCTGCCCCTCCCCTACTCATGCTTTTTTTCCCCCCTCTCCCTCACTCTCTCTCAAAATAAATAAATAAACTTTTAAAAAAGTAAACAAAACAGAAAGGAAGAGCTCAAATGAACAATCTATCCTTATATCCCCAGGAGCTAACAAAGAACTAAGCAGAAAGAAGAAAATAACAAAGATTAGAATAGAAATGGATAGAAAACAGAGAGACAATAGGAAAACTTAGTTTGATTTTTGAAAAGATAAAATTGATAAACCATTAAAGTAAGAAAGAAGACTCAAAAATACCAGATCTGTAGGAAGAGACACTACAACTGTTAGTACAGAGGAAAAAAGTATAAAACACTACATTAAACATTATACACCAGCAAACTACATAGCCCAGAAGAAATGGGTATGTTCCAGGAAATATATAAGCTACTAAGACTAAATTGAGAAGAAATAGAAAGTCCAAACAGACCCTTAACTACTATAGAGATTGAATCCTCAATCAAAAGGTTTTCCTACAAAGAAAAGATCTGGATTAGATGGCTTCACTGGTGAATTCTACCAAATATTTAAAGAGGAATTAATACCAATCCTTCCCAAATGCTTCCAAAAAAATCAAAGAGGAGGAAACACTTCCAAATTCATTAGGGCACCCTTACCCTGATACAAAAGCAAAAACAACACGAGAAAAGAGAAAGTGACAAGCCAATAACCTGATTTATATATGCAAAAATGATCCACAAATTAGCAAACTGATTCCAATAGCACATTAAAAGGACCCTCTCTCTCTGCCCTTCCTCTACTCATGCACGCTCTCCCTCTCTCTCAAAATAAATATTTTTTAAAAAAATAAAAATAAATATAAAAATTAGTAAAACCCAACCAACATCTCATAGCATCATTTCTTTTTTATAGAAGTAAAATCAACTGCATCTTCAAGATGAATGCAGCCTGGACCAAATGTAATATGTTCTGAGAAAATAACTACTCTCCATATCCACTCTTCCCCCAGATTCACATACAGTTTTCTCTAGGCCATGTACCTGCTATAAAGATAGATGAAAACACTGGATATTTTAAAATGGTACCTATTATCTTTCAAAGATTTGAAGACAATTGAGAATCATGAAAATATTTATTAATTAAAAAGAATCCACAAACGAACAACTAGTGGAGATCCTGTTGGGAGAGCTGGTCCTCTGTGTATTCCAACCCTTATCTTGGTATAAATGTTTTCCACATTTTTCCCTGCCTTATGTTGCACCCCCTTTTCTTTATTTTGGACTGTTAGTGGATTTCATCAGTCTTACTCTACCTTCTTGACTTTTTCTTCTTGTGTTATTCCTCCACTCGCTATCCTTCAAAGAATTTTTACACCCCACTCAAAGTAAACGACAAAGCCCTTGTAATGACCAACAGGGCCTTATGTGGTATTCTGGGAAGATCGCCTCTCAGTGGTCACCTGTTACTGCTCCTGTTGGACCATTCCACTGTAACCACACTGGCCACCTCACCGTTCTCCAGCATCCAAGGCATTTCTGCCTCAGGGTCCCTTGCACTCCAGCTTCTTTACATGCCATGTTCTGCCCACATCACTCCCACATTTCCTTCAGAGATTTAACTGAATGTCACTTTACTTTTTTATATTTCTCATAGTTTCATCCTCTTTACCTTTTTTTTAACTCCTTAACCCTAATCATCACTATCATTTCTTTCCCCTCTCCCTAATCAAAATGAAACCCTTACAAAAGTAGGGATTTTTGCTTAGTTCATTTCCCCTTGAGTCTCCTAGAAATGTGCCTGACACACAGTAGATCCTCAAGAAGCATTCATTGAGCACATTAAGGACTATACGAGTGCTTATCTTTCCGCTGCTGAACTTAACTCATTTTCCTGAGGACTGATGCTTTGCTTTCTCTTTAGCCTCTGAGTGCTCTTTAATTTAACCTTCTTTAATATAAGTCTCTGACCTATCACTTTTATTAACTTTTCCTCTCTTTACTCCCAGTAGTTGGTTAGACCTCTGGTGATATATGATTTACTCCTAAAACACCAAAATGGTATTTAATCTGAGGATCCATGGATATACAGACTTGTTCCTGTCTCTTTATCATCATCCCTAACAATTTTCCACTTCATTATAGACATTTTTCTGTTCTTCAGGAGATTCTAGATCTGAGAAGATGCAGTAACTAAGAGGAATATATGGATTCAAATGCACAATGATTATATATGTTATATCTCATGTAATTGAAGATGCAATATTAAACAGTGATTTGAAAGGGTGCCTGGGTGGCTCAGTTGGTTAAGCGTCAGACTTCAGCTCAGGTCATGATCTCGTGGTTCATAAGCTCAAGCCTCGCATCGGGCTCTGTGCTGAGAGCTCAGAGCCAGAGCCTGTTTCAGATTCTGTGTCTCCTGTTCTCTCTTCCCTGTCCCCGCTCATGCTCTGTCTCTCGGTCTCTCAAAAATGATTAAACATTTTTTTAAAATATTAAGTGATTTCATGAGGAAACTGAAGCTCAAGACTTTAACTTGCTGATTTCCATACATCAAATTATGCAGCAGAGATCATCCATGCTCTTTCCTACCACACTGCCACTCCTACAATAGAAAGCAGACCCAAATCAATCACAAATATTCACAAGTGCACAGACCATAGAGTTAAAATGTGATGGCATCTGGTTTTGCATCAGTCAGTGGAAACTGAGCAAAATCATTACAGTACTGCGTTGTCCATTTTATTTTCGAGCCATTTTAAATTAATAGGCAAAAGGTGAAACAAGCAAGAGAGATGGCCTTCCTAGCATAAGAATCTGCACATTACACATGGGTAAAATTAAATTCCTTAGAAACGTCAGCCCAAGGTTGTTTTCCAAAGTGCTGCCATTCGGTCCCATCAACTTGCACATTTGTCATAAAACACTTGAGGTTAATATTTGAAATGTATTGATGGACTGCCTCCAATCAACCTCCTCAAATTCTCACAGATGAGTCTGCAGACAAGAAGAAAATGTTTTCCTTTCAATTAAAAAAATGTGACAATATCCCCTGAATGTGTTCATTTGTTCCCACCTCCTTCGAAGAGAACGTAGGTGCTTTCAGCATCCTAGGAAGAGATTCTTTAGGAAAGGACATATTGGGAGAGAGGGACTGGAAGGTTGCAACCAAGCGTGTCTGCAGAGAGAAAAAGAAAACAAAAAAGCAGCAAGAGCAAAGGGCACTTGCTGATCACAGCTCTCAACAGCTTCATTCCAAAACCATTAGGGGAAGACTGGGGACAGATTTCTTAACACGTGGGGGACCCAACAGGACTACACAGCAAATGGAAACATCATGATATTTTTACTTCTTTTGGCCTTTATTTTTGGGAAAGCCATTTTCTCCCAACTGTAATTTTCAATTTGAAAACCTTTGAAAGTGCCACAGCACTTCTTTTGACATAAATGACATAATCAGGAGATACCCAGCAATTTCCACCACACAGTAGCCTCTGTGATTCACAGCGATCTGATTTTTCCCTAAGCAGTGAATTTAAACTTTTTTAAAATTTAAGTCATGTTTGAAAGAAATAAAATGACTTAAAACTTTATTTTAATCCTTTCTAAAACAACCTCAAATTTCTGTACCCCAAAATGGCAGACAGCCAACTTAGATTTCTCACGATATATATTCAGATATAACTGCGACCAAGGCTATATGGAGCCCAGAGTGGCAATTAAAACAAGAAAGGATAGTCATACCTTGATCCTAATTTCCTGGTAAACTGAAGGGTCTGCCCTCCCCCCGCCCAC
>NW_027532617.1:2906122-3012031 GCF_008692635.1 Crocuta crocuta | reverse complement strand
CCACACAGCATTATATTATGGCTGTAACCACTGGCTTTAGATGGCTCCTTTAGTTTGTCTACAGCATTTGTTCACACCTCATTCCTTTAGGCATCACACTCATGAGCTGAGTTCTCTGAAGCTCTGGTGAAAGTTCTTACAATTCTTTACTTTTTTAAAGAATTTTTAAAAATGTTTATTCATTTATTTTGAAAGAGAGAGAGAGAGAAAGAGAGAGAGAACGTACCCATGTGAGCCAGGGGCAGGGAGGAGGAGCAGAGACAGAGGGAGAAAGAATCCCAAGCAGACTCTGACCTGTCAGCTCAGAGCCCCACATGGAGCTCAATCTCATGAACTGTGAGATCATGACCTGAGCAAAAACCAAGAGTCAGACGCTTAACCAACTGAGCCACCCAGGCGCCCCACTTCTATCCCCTAAGTTCTTCCTCTGGCACTCTGCCAAAGCCCATGAGTACCGTATCCAGAGGAGCTTTATGTTCTAATTCATCCCCAATTTTCTAAACTCTTAAATATTTTTGCTAATCCTCTCCCTATGACAATATAGGCCTTTCCCTGTCTTCCACAACTGTTACTTTATACACACTCTCTAAAATGAAAATCAATGTTTTTATGGAAATACACTTATTACAGAATTGGATGAAACAGAAGGACACCGAACACAAAACTAGAAAACTTGTGTTCTTTCCCATTCACTGAGTGGTGGACCTAATTATCTAATCTCTTTGAATTCCATCCTACCCATCCTACCTGGGAATGAGACTGTCCTACCCTAGTGACAAGGGATCAATGGTATCAAATGAGAAGTATGTGGTAGTGCTAGTGGATACTGGAGGAACATACTGGGGGAGAATACCCTTTTCTTTCATCTTAGGAAATGAAAACACGGAAATGCTTAATTATTTTGCATGTATATTTGTAAATATCAGAATTAAAATTATACATATATACACACACATCTATCTCTCTGTCATATCTCTGTATTTTTTAAGAGAGAATAATAAGTAGCCAGTATTTTTCCAGATGGCACAATTAATCAACATGTCTACATTTGTCTTATTCCCACAACTGCAAGACTGATTAGTCAAGACTTGATGGAGTGGAAGCCAAAGCAGTCACCCCAGTGGATGTCTTACAAGTCGGCTGTGCCTCAGATAAGAGTTTTGACCCTGAAATCCTGGGTCTAGGAGCACCTGGAATATGACATAAAATTTTCTTAAGCCATACCTGTCCATTTTTTTTGTATAAATTAAATCTAATAATAAATCTGTCAGTTGTATTTCCAACCTCCAAAAAAAAAACTTTTCAAAATAAATCTATGGCATAATGCTTTTACTGGTGGGGACAAGTAACTCGTTTACTACTGTAGCCAAAATGGCAAGTGAGGGTAATATACAATACTTAAAAATAAATATGGTGGCCTTATAGAAAAGATATTTATACTTAATAATTTGGCCAGAAAAAAAAGAGCTTGAGAAGATTAGTGGGTTTGTTTGTTTTAACGTTTCTGTGTTTTGTCCCTGCAGGCCATTGAGGTGCTGAGTCTGTCTGGTTTTTTTTTTCCTGCAGCTTTCTGTCTTTTCTAAAGTTTGTACTAACACTGTATGACTTTATCCAAATGTTGTCACCATGAGAACATTGGGTCTAGTACACAGAGATATAACAAGGCTTCCATAGGAGGGGGAAATGGGAAAATATAGTCATATATTAAGAGTTAAATTATGGGGCGCCTGGGTGGCTTAGTTAGTTAAGCGTCCGACTTTCGCTTAGGTCATGATCTCACGGTTTGTGGGTTCGAGCCGCACGTCGGGCTCTGTGCTGACTGCCAGCTCAGAGCCTGGAGCCTGTTTCAGAGTCTGTGATTCCCTCTCTCTCTCTGACCCTCCCCTGCTCACGCTGTCTCTCTCTCTCTCTCTCTCCTAGAAATAAATAAAACATTAAAAAAAAAAAAAGAGTTAAATTATAAGGGGCACCTGGGTGGCTCAGTGGGTTGACTGTCAGGCTTCGGCTCAGGTCATGATCTCGTGGTTCATGAGTTCAAGCCCCACATCAGGCTTACTGCTGTCAGCAAAGAGACCACTTCTGATCCTCTTCCCCACTTCTTTAATCCCTCCCCTGCTTGTGCTGTCGCAAAAATAAACATTTAAAAAATAGAGTTAGACTATAAAACCCAATGCTGAACAGCTCACAGCAGATGTGCAAGAGGACCTTCAGGAGTCAGAATGTTTCATGGGCATGAAAAGATTGACTAGCATACATATTAACACAAATTTAAAAACAACATGTAACTTAAGAAGATTATTGGTCAGCTCTGGAAAAAATAAAAGGGGAGGCATGGTGAGAAATATTGGCATGGTCCACATACAATTGGTATCTAGGAAAGAAGTCACCTTAGTTAAGTCTAACTATGATGATCCAATCATATTCACTGTGCGACGGAACACATAATAAGTACATACTTGGTACCGGTTAGACATTGTTCTAAATATTTCATATGCTGCATTATTTAGTATGAAGTAAGTTACTATCACCACCTCCATTTTACTAATGAACCCATTAAGGTTTAGGGGAGTTAAATAATTTCTCTCAGGCTTCACAGCTAGTAATTGTTCAGGCTGAGATTTGATAGCTTAATCAGAGAGCCTCTGCACTATACTATACTATTTAAATTTTGCCCAATATCACTTAACTTTCATCTAGTCTTCTAGTTCTCATTCTATGTTCATCAATAATTTTATAGCTAATTTTTGGCTTGGAATGTCTTTATTTTCAACATAAATAGTCCAGCTTTTGTTACGGTTACAAATGTAGGGTATATTAATGGAACTGACACTCTGGTGTCACATACCAATCACAGGAGCTTGGTTACTGAGAGGCTCTAGGGACAGATGGGTTCCTCTTAGGAGATAACATAACTTGGTGCTTAGGGCTGCATGTTTACCAATGATCTAATAATTTAATTAAGTCAAGCAATTTTCCAAGAGAGGAAAACCAGATATAAGAAATAAACCAAGGGGTGCTTGGGTGGCTCAGTCAGTTAAGTATCCAACTTCGGCTCAGGTAATGAGCTCACCACTGAGTTCCAGTTAGGCTCTGCGCTGACAACTCAGAGCCTACAGCCTGCTTCAGAGTCTGTGCCCCGCCTCCCTGCCCCCCCCCCTTGTCCTGCTCATAGTCTGTCTCTCTCTCAAAAATGAATAAACATTAACATGAAAAAAAGAAATAAACCAAAAAATGAGTTAATTGTTCAGATTTGAGTCAGAATGGAAGGCTCAAAGGGAATAGAGAGGTCTAACTAGACAGAGATTGTTAGAAAAGCTGATCTAGAGGCTTAAGGTTACCCAAGTTAGGTTTCTGCGAGAAATGCTCACTTTAAATTCTTACTTTGCTCAAGCTGTAACACGGCCGGCCGTGCACGACCTGGTGCGCTCCGTCTTTCTGTGTGGCAAGGACCGGTTTAACAGCTACCTGCCAGGGCGCGGCAGCCTGTCCGACCTTTCCCGGCTCTATGCTCCCAGCTGGCCTGCAGCATTTTCCCGCACGCCTCCAGTGCCCCTGGGCCTGGTCCAGAAGGCCAATGGCTCCACGTGGTGCTCAAGGAGGTGCACTTTTTCAAGCTGCAGGTGCCTATACTGGCTGCTCAGCAACCGCTAGCTCAATCCGCGCGGTGTGCCTCGTGTTGCAGCCTGTGGGCCGAGCTGCGCGTGCGCAAAACGCAGCTCAAGGCGCCGGCGCGTGACACGGCATTTGTGTTGGGCACCAGTGGCACGTGTGTGGAGGCCCACCCGCGCCTGCTTGGGGTGTGCTGCAGCCACGTGAGCATCGCCAAGGCTGCTGCGTGCGAGGCGCTGCCTTGGATGTGCCCTGACCGGAAAGATCATACCTGCAGAAACAAACATATTAATAACAACAACAAAAAAACCCATAAAGGAGTAACATATTATAAAGGAGAATGTTTTGGTTGGATCTCACTGAAATAATTGGCTCTACCCCTAAAATATAAGTACATTAGTATAAAATATGAGACGGGTAGCTAGTCAAGCCTTAAAGGTAACCCTGCAGACTCACGGTAGAGCAAAATTAATTGTGAAGCACAGTTTTAATTCCTGGGATGTTTGATGGGAGAGACAAGAAGAGAATTCTGAGAAGATGGATTGAAGAGTCTTTCTAATAGTTCTCAGCCAAGAGAGACATTCAGTTTTTCTGCCTTCAGCCATGAATGGCTACATAGAACAGCAAGCCATTGCAGGCTTTGCCCAATATATTCATAGGAATTCTCAAGCATTTTTCATTTCTTGCATTTTATGCGTTGGTAGATTAACAATTGGAAATATCAGGAAGAGTAGTGTGAACAATAAAAATAAACTCTATGAGTAACAAACACTTGAAACACGGTGTCTGATCACTTTTAGGATTGAACATTGGACAGTTGCAGGGAGCCCATGAAATTCTAGAGATGGCTAGATTTGGTTGTATCCCAGGAAAGAAAAGAGAAAGGGAACATTCATTCTCCACTGGATGAAAATAAGATACACTGGGCAATGAAATCAAAATAAACACAAAAATATGCTCTATTTTACAAATTACATAACCTCTATTATTTATCATGAGGATCAGGTTATGATGGGTTGGTAGAGCAGACAAGGAGGGATAACTTCCTTATACTACCTTGTGAAGTGTGGGTCTGTTGGCGGGGGCATCCCTATAGCAGATGAGAGCTTATTTGTGTTAATTGCTTGGGATATCACATCAGCTACACAAATGGCACACGGTAAATGAGGTACCACAAAATGAAACAAATATGTAATGGTGGGGAGGGTCAAAAAATACTTTTAGTTCCAATTCTGCTACTAACATGACATATGGCTTTATATAAGTAAGCCATCGTGGTGCATCCACACAGGAATATTATACATAATAACAATGTATAAGAACAAAAGAGACAAAGGTCTCTATCAGAAGCTATTAAGTTGGTTGCTGTAGGACACCCCAAAAGAGAAAGACCAAGAAAACAAGCCAACAAAAATAGTGTTAATTCTAGAAATCCACAATTATGAAAACTCAGCTAGTAGATATTTAGGAGGGAAGATAAATGTGTGTTTATGTGTGTATATCTGTATATGAGTATGGAGCTTAAAGCAGAGCATTTGGCATGGATAATGGGAAAGACGAAGGATAAAAAATGTAGATATCACATGAGAAGGTTTTCTCCGATTTTATTCATTTTACAACAGGTTCAATAGTGGTTTTTTAAATTTTCTTATTTATTGTTATGATTATATGCAGTAGTAGCATTATTATTTTCAAGGAAGTAGATTGAGTAATTAATTTAGAATGCAACTGTATTCATTTTCAAAAGGCAGAGCACGTCTGGCTTTTACAGAGAACAGATGACCCAAAGCCTCATTTTTAATAGTATGTTCATACTTGTCTTTTCCACATGCATTAGGTTAGGCCCTATTATAAGTCCAATGCCAAACTGTGAAGTATATATCATAAAATTTCAAAATGTAATAGGCATTGTGATATAGTTTTCACTTTCAAATTTGTTCTTTTGGAAAGTAAGGCAATAAACAACCTTGTTGTCTTAAAGTGTAATTTACATGAGTTAAGAAAATGGCTAGAGCCCACTGTTTTATTAACTTCCACTAGATATCTTTAAACATGATGAAAGGCTCTTACATATGAGTTCAAGTATCAGGCAGCTTTGTATTGAGAGAGTAATTTATTTTTCATTATTCACTTACTAAAACAAATGCATCTGAAACAGAGGAGATACGGATCAGCTCTGCTACAGTAGCCAGTGAGATGGATATTTCCCAGACTTTCCAATCAAAAAAGAAAAAAAAGCCTACATTTCTTTGTTCTAAGCATGATAATGGAAAGTTGATGCCAATTTTCCAAGCTGAAACCTGCAAATAGCAGCTTAGATTAGAAACTAGCAAGTGACTTTTCAAATTCAGTACTGAAGCAGACAGCAAAGAGCCCTATAACCCAAACAGCGGTTTATCATAAGATATATTTTGCATTTATCCTAGCATATGCTTTCTGCCAGACTCAGACTCTAATGACCAGGAACATTGGATATCTGAAAATACATGTGGAAAACAGTCTTTTAAATGATTACCATGTTTTCTAAGAGTGTTAAAGCTTCAAAGAAACAGGCCAGGTATATGGAAGTTTCCAGCCTGGACAAGCAGGTCTTACTCAATGGGATTGGTGGAGAAATTTATAATGCTACTGACTGTTACCTGGAGAAGTGCCCTACCTCTCCACTTTAACTTCCATATTTACATTACATATTCTCCTTTTATTATTAAGGCAACCTCTTATAGAAAGGACCCATAAAAGTGAATATTGCTATATCAGCCCTATTTTATCTTGCTATTTGACACTCTAGGCTTGTTTCTTAGTGTTCCACATCTCTGAATTTTCACATTAAGGCTCTGTCTCAAGTTGGTTGAGAGAATCAGACAATCAGATGCAGATAAATAATCTAGAACAATGTGGCAGAGAGCAGGTAGTCATTGAATATTGGCCTCTGCCATCCACTTGCACCCTCCTGCTTTAAAATTTCCAGAAGGTTGCACAGTTTTTCTTCTGTGGTCTTTCTAGAGGGAAACGTGGTTCCTTGCCTTATGTATTCAACCCTTACGAGACCTATTCTTTTCTGTTATATCCATGTGGCAACATGCAAGTGAGCCGCAATAAAGCATCCTCTGTGAAAGCATACTGAATACATTTAAATAGCACTTTGGATCCACTTCTAAAGTGTTATTCCAGCAGAGTTTCAAAAGGTAAGTGACAAACATACTCCATTGAGTCACAGGCTTTCAGAGGAAGAAAGACTGTAGGACTAGGACCAGTAGACAAGAACACTTGTAGTCTAGCACCTGCACCCGAATAGACAAAAAACGGGGGTAATGTTAAATAAAACTGTTCTTAAGGATGTTTGACATCTACTCTTCATGTCTTAAAAATCTACATAAACGAGAGTAGAATGGTGGTTGTCAGGAACTGAGGATGAGAGAAATGGGGAGATGTTGGTCAAAGGGGACAAACTTTCAGTTGTAAAATGAAAAACGTTCTTGGGATCCAAATACACAACATGGTGACTCTAGTGAACAATACTCTAGCATACAATTGAAAGTTACTAAGAAGGTACATTTTAAGTATTTTTACAACACACTCAAGGAATGGTAATTATGTGATGGGATGGAGGTATAAGCTGACCTGATTTGGTGATTATTCCCCTGATATATATATGTATCAAAGTATCAAACCATCACCTTCTACACTTTAAGCTTACACTGTTATACCCAGATCACAGTATCCTCACTGACCAGAGACCACCGGGGAGACCGAGTCACGCATGCAAAGGCAAAGGGCTTTATTACGGGCTCAAGCTCGGGCTCACAGACTTTACCAGCGCAGTGGATCCGTGCTGTGAGCCCCGAACAAAGGCAGAGTAGGGTTTTTATGGGGTTTGTGATGGGGGAGTTACAGAAATTGTGGCATGGAAACAGTGATCCAATCATAATTATACAACATTATTGACAGCGGGTTTAACCATACATGTTATCCAGAGTATCTGTTACTTTTGGCAGGATCCAATTACAACATTCAGGGTACCCTTAAATTCAACCAACCATAGAGCAAGCCTAGAGTCTTGTTCGGTGACTAATGGGTTAACTTTTACATTAGGCAGCTGAGATTTATCTATAGTTGCTGGCCTTTCTTGATTGAGCGTTGCCAAGGTAGTGTGGTGGAGTGAAGTGTTGGGCAGTTTCTTTGGCCTTGGGCAATGTGTAGCTGCCTGATAGTTTCAGGGAAACTGAAACTTAGGCCTTCTAGTTTAGAGGGGAAACTTAAGGCCTGTCATGGATTTTGTATGGTTGAGACTTGTGTCCTTACAACACAAGGTGATATGTAATTATTTCTCAATAAAGCCATTAAGAAAAAGAATTCACAGCTGGATTAGTATTTATTATTATCCAAATTAAAGATACTTAGACATTCTATCAATGAGATGTATAGGCATTTTTCAAGAAGCAAAACTTACTAAAACTCTTTAAAAATATCTGCCTGCAATATTGCTTTACCAAAATAAATTCCTAGTTGATAGGGCAAAGAACCTGGACACAGTGTGTGAAGATAGGACAAACAATCAACAATCTTAATACCTAACATATATGGAGTTGAAGAGAAACAATTGTACTTTCTCACAATATTACCATATACATCTTAGTTTTCATAGTCCCAGTACAAGGAACTATTTTACTCCCATTTAATGGATAAGGCTCTTGAGACTCAGATAATTTCAGTATTTTTCCACTTTTATTGAGAAATAATTGACATACATCAGTGTATGTGTTTAAGGTACACAACATGATGGTACATGATTTACTTATATTGTGAAATGGTTACCACAGTAAGTTCACTTAACATGCATTATCCCCTAGGGATACAGTAAAAAGAAAAGAAAAATTATTTTTGTTATGAGAAAGAACTCCTAGAATCAACTCTCTTGACAATTTCCCTATATATCATACACCAATGTTAACTATAATCATCGTGTTGTACGTTTTATCCCTAACTACTTATTTACCTTATAACTAGATGTTTGTACCTTTTGACCACCTCCCTCCAAATTTTGGTATTTTTATCAGGCCACATAAATAGAGAAGACTGGAATTAAAATAATGTTTGTATAATTTACTGTTCTTTGAACTTACTCTATAAACAAAAGGCTATTTTTTTTTTATTTAACTTTATCACTCAGTGTCCTTTGTAATAGCCTTAGTATCAACTTCGTGTTCACAAAAATCCTACAAGGCCTCATGACTGAGAGGAGGAGGAGACTAAAGCCATGCTCTGTGGTCTAACTCTAGCTGGATCATGGCAGACAGATGTGGTCTGGATTTTTACACAATGTATAAGAGAAAAGATAAATAGCTCCCCCTGTTGAAAGCTTTAGTCATAAGGCTTTGCATTCCTTCTGTCCAAGGCTGTACCCACACAACTGCCTCATATTTCAGTGCCTACACATGGTTCTTTTCTTCTGCTATATTTAGCTTCTTCCATGTTCTGTTACAGGAAGTCTAGCCATCCTCCAATAGTCACTAGAGCATCATCTGGAGTCTTCCCTCTTCCTTCTAGACTGTTATTAAGAAAAAAATCCTGCTTCTTTACATTAGAATTTTATCCCATCTTTATCATAGAACTTTGTACATTGTAATCCAGTTGCTTATGGATTTATATGTCTGCTTCCCTACTCGATTCAAATCAACCTGAGAAATAACTTTGCAACACATAATATTACTTCAAGATATGGGAAAACAATCATGATATATGAAGCATACATAATTCAAACTGGAAGCAGCTCAGAGAAAACACAGCAAATATTTACAATTACAACCACTGAATAGTGGGATTGGGGTGACACCTTTTTGCTTACCTGTTTTTCTAATTTTTCAACACTAATTATATTATTTGCATACTAAAAGTGAGAGGTAGTTGAGATATTTACATTATTTTAGTCACTGATCAAATTCTGTATGAAAAACCATATTCTGCTTTAATTCATTAACTCAAATAATAAGGAATAAAGAGAAACTTTGATACAATGTAACATAATGGAAGAATGGAAACTAATAACTACATAAGAAAAGATTAGGCTTTGCAAAACGGCCAAAGACTAACTGAGATTTTGAATAACTAAGATTATTCAACCAGAGAGAAATTGCTATTGACTAATTATATAAAAGATAAAGATACATGGGGCGCCTGGGTGGCTTAATCGGTTAAGCGTCCGACTTTCGCTTAGGTCATGATCTCGCGGTTCGTGGGTTCGAGCCCCGTGTTGGGCTCTGTGCTGACTACCAGCTCAGAGCCTGGAGCCTGTTTCAGAGTCTGTGATTCCCTCTCTCTCTGACCCTCCCCTGCTCACGCTGTCTCTCTCTCTCCCTCTCCTAGAAATAAATAAAACATTAAAAAATAAAAATATAAAGATATATAATTTATGATCACTAACTGTTGTTCATCTCTATGGACTTCTAAATATTTTTAAAAAATAAGGAAAAGAAGGAAAGGGAAGGGAGGGGAAGAGGGAGGGAAGGAACTGAGGGAGGGAGGGAGGGAAGGAGAAAGAAAGAAAGAAAGAAAGAAAGAAAGAAAGAAAGAAAGAAAGAAAGACTGAAACTCAAGCAGAAGGGAATTAAACAACATATAAGGCAGACTTTTCTGACAGTGAAAACTGTTAAGCACTGTACCAGATTACTAATGGAATAAGGAAATATTTATTAAGGCCTTATAAAACCAGCCTGGAATAATTTCCAAATTGGCATGTGTGTAGACAGGGGGATGCTTAAGTTGACTTTTAAAGGTCCTTTGCAGTGCTTTGCTTTTATAGTATGATGGATTTTATAGGAATAACACTTAGTTCTCATATGATACTAAGTGATTCATTCAAGACTTTCCAGAAGCCAAAAAGCCCTATCCCCCATCCTCTACTGGCACGTAGTTTTTATTTTCTAAATCTCCACGGTGGAAAATAGATTTTTTAAATGTAGGTACTGGGATTTTAACAATCTCTTAAAGCTCTTACATTTTGAATTCCCAACTCAGATCAAATTCATTTTATGCTCTACTAAATGCATGTCATCTCTGAAAAGCAATTTTTCCTCTTTACAATCTAACCTTTCCTCTTCCTTTCTTCCACTTTGACTCCCCTACTGGCAAGATCAGTTTTAGTATAAGACGTATTTTTGATGCTGGTTTCTTATTAATTTAGACTATGACAGAAAATGCACTGTCATTTACAGAAAAGGAAATTGAGAAGATGAGTAATTAGATATTAAGAAGATCTCAAATGTATTTCACACTATCTAAATTGTTATTCTTCCTGAAGATTAAGTAATATCCAAAACTGAATTGTTGATACTATGTTTCCAGTTTAATTAGCATTGCCTTGATTGACTAAAGCACAATATTATTTTTTCTCATAATATGATTTCCTCTTGAAGAAAACATCTTTCAAAAGGCTTAACAGACCTTACCCTTCCATTGCTCAATAATAATAATACCCTTTTGTTAGCTGCCTTTGTTGTTTCAGGATCCCTGGAATGTAAAATACATGGGGAAGTTTAATTTTTAAAATGTGTAAACGCCGTAACATTTTTTTAAGAAAAAACGTGTTTTAACTCTCTTATCTCCATCTGCTTAAACTTAGAGTAGATAAGTACTATCTTTATCCCCCCAGTAGCTGAGATTATTAAAAAAGAAAAGGTGCTTTGTCATTTATTCTTTCAAGGTGAAATAGGAATAGAAATTAGAGACACTATTTTTCTAAAAGTTAATTCAGAAATCATAATATTAATGGAAACCATTTTTCATTCATAATCTTTCTTCTTCTGAGAACCAATATAGCAGGTATTAGATATGCCATTGTATCTTTATCATATCTAATAATTTTCCATATTTACAAACCTTATGCAGAATATCATTTGAACATACTGACAATAGAGTCCTGATTATTTCTTGAGTAAAAAGGATTAGGCACTGTGCTTAAAAATGAGGATACACCATGGGGCGCCTGGGTGGCTTAGTCGGGTAAGGGTCCGACTTTCGCTTAGGTCATGATCTCGCGGTTCGTGGGTTCGAGCCCCGCGTCGGGTTCTGTGCTGACTGCCAGCTCAGAGCCTGGAGCCTATTTCAGAGTCTGTAACTCCCTCTCTCTCTGACCCTCCCCTGCTCACGCTGTCTCTCTCTCCTAGCAATAAATAAAAATATTTTTTAAAAAATGAGGATACACCAGTGAAAACAAAGCCAAGGAGGTATGAAAAAGAAATATAGACAAGAAAATAGGAAACTACAATTGACCCTTAAACAACATGGATTTGGACTGTGAGGATCCACTTACATATGGATTTTTTATACTACTATAAATGTATTTTCTCTTCCTTATAATTTTCTTTTCTTTTCTTTTTTTTTTACTGAAGTATAGTTTACACACGATGTTACATTAGTTTCACGTGTGCAACATAGTGATTCAAAAAGTCTATACATTATGCCATGTTCCCACAAGTGTAGTTATTATCTGTTCCCATTTAATATTTAACACTATTAAAATATCATTGACTGTATTCCCTATCCTTCATCCCCATGACATATTCATTCCATAACTGGAAGTCTGTATCTCCCACTCCCCTTCACCCATTTTACCCATCTCCCCACCAACCTTCCTTCTGACAACAATCATCAGATTGTTCTCTGTATTAATGGGTCTGTTTCTGCTTTGTGTTTATTTGCTTGTTTCATTTTTTAGGTTCCATATATAAGTGAAATCATATGTATTGGTCTTTCTCTGTTTGACTTATTTCATTTAGCATAACACCCTGTAAATTCATCTTTCTTATGATTTTCTTAATAACATTCTCTGTTCTCTAGCTTACTTTATTGTAAGGATATAGTATATAATACATACACGAAATATATGTTAGTCAACTATGTTCTCAGTAAGGCTCTTGGTCGATAGTAGGTTATGAGTAATTAAGTTTTTAAGGAGTCAAAAGTTACACGTCAATTTTCCACTGCATGGGACTCAGCATTCCTAAGACCCTATTGTTCAAGGACCAACCATATAACATAATGTAATAAGGTCAGGGTACAGTATAGCTCTATGAAACACCCAAGAGCCTATATTTGAGATATGTTCTCACAGGAAATAAAAGTATACTGAGACCCAAAAATAAGTAAGAGCCAATAATGTACAAAAGGCAAGGGACAGCAGAAAGTAGGAGAGTGAAGCTCCACTAACACAGCAAGAGTGGAGGGAAGACTACAGGTGGTTGTGTGTGAATTCCCAAAACCACCCCCGGACCCGCAAGCACTGATATCACCTGGGAACAGTGCAGTAGATGTGCAAACTCTGCAGCCCCATCCCAGATCAAATGAATTAGAAACTCGCTGTTTGGAGCCCATCAATCTGTATTTTTTTTTTTTTTGATAGTTGAACTTTGTTTTATTAGAAAGTCTGAAAATCTTTGCCTTTAATTGGAACATTTGGTCCATTGACATTTATTTTTNCACTGAGGCTCTTTCCATGTTTTAGCTATTGTGGAGAGTGCTGCTATGAACATTGGGGTACATGTGCTCCTATGCCTCATCAATCTGTATTTTAACGGCAACTCCATGTCATTCTAATGCCAGGTAAAGGGTGAAAACCACTGAGTAAGAGGAACTGAAATTCAAATGGCAAGATTATATGGAAGCAAAAGTGGAATAAGATTAGCCTTACAAACTGAGAGACAAGAACCATAAAAATCATGGCCATATTTATCAAACCAGGACAATGATGATGCACAGCCATTCATTCCTATCATTCCCTTCAAGGAGCTCTCCCTGACTACCCTATCTAGAGCAGCCCATTGGATACTTTTCCTCACAAAACAAGTTATATATTTGTGTCACAGGACTTATCATTACCTTATACTTTTTATTTCTTTACTTTTGTATGTTTGGGCCTGTCTTCATTCACTGAGATGTAAGATCTATGGGGGCAGAGCCTTTGTCTGTCTTGTTGTATATTGAATTTCAAATGCTTTAGAACATTGCTTGGTATGTAGTAGATACTCAATAAATGTTGAATGAATGGATCAATGTATAAGTCACTAGGGATGTAGAGATGAGAAAGAAAGACCCAGGACTTGATCTCATGGAGCTTATTTTCTGGTTCACATGACTACATTTGCATTTAGATAGCATTTAGATTGCTGTAGGAAAACCAGGGGAAAACCAGAGAAAGGAAAACTGATTCAGATGCTGTTGCTGCCGTCAATGTCAGAGGTAATGGCAACCTCTAATAGAGAAATGCCAAGGGAGGGGGGGGGGGGGGAGAAATAGATAAAGTTATAACACATTAAGGAGGTGGGATCAGGAGTCTTCTGTGATTGATAAAATGTCAAAAGGAGTCAAGGCATGAAGGGGTGAACTCTGGCTTAAGCCACTGGAAGACCTCTGTCGAGAAAAGGAAGAGAAGAAAAGGCAAACAGGGTTGTAAATATTGTATGGGGCATACTGTTAGTAAAAAATTATTTTTTATTGAAATTCAACTAGATGTCCTGTATTTTCATTTGAAAATAAAGTACAGCACTCAATTAAATAAGAGCTTGGTGAAATTACATGTACTAATGAACACAAATTCCTTGTTAAACAAATCTAAATGATAAACTGAACACTGAAAACATTAAATTCAGGTTACTCAATGATTTCATTCACTAACAAACAGAAATTGGGTTGCCTCAAATTCTTAAGAATTGTGTACCTGTATACCTTTTAAATAGGAAACTAGGGATAACTAAGGAATTAATTTTGTTACTTAATATTTTAAAACAATTACTTCTTTGTACATAGAAGGTAGATGAAGAGGATTGAAAGAGTTTGCAAAACATCCTATTGTCTAAATGTAGATAGTGCTACACTCGATTCCACAGTTTGAAAATCCTCCCTTACCAAATGGGTTTTTGTTACAGTGAAGTCCTTAGGAGGAAGACCATCTAGGCAGAGGAAGCAGAGTGATGCTATTGTGATTATAATAATATATACCTTTATATTCATTTAATACTAATACTTTACAATTTTGAAAGTATTTTCCCATGCATTTGACCATATTTAAGGATCCCAGTAACTCAGGAGGTCATTGGGATTTATCTCCATTTGAACAGATGAGGGACCTGAGATTCTTTGAGATGTGATGGTTTTTCCAGAGATCACATCTCTAAAAAGTAGAAGAGAAGACACCCAGTGCTTCCTGCAATAAGTTCAGAATTCAATTTCAAGGCAAGGTTAAAGGGAGAAAAGTAACATAAAAGTAACAATATGTGTACCCATGGAGACATGCTGTTCCCAGTGCAATCATATGTTTACATGCAACCAAAGATTTGTGTGGCAAGGTAGCTATGATGAAATGGTTTCACAGAATTGCTTCTAAGATTCTGCAGAGGTGATTCTCAGGGTGCAAGCATTGTTTCTTTACCAGTTGCTGAGTGATGGTGGTTCACCATTAACCTACCAGACTAGCCAGTAGTAACTGTTAACTTGAACATCTGAAGCAAGAAGTTAATGCCAGTAGAAGCTGGCATTGCTGAAAGCTGACAAGGACAGGACAGTGGCTGGAGATGATCATTCAAGGAGTTATTACGAGCTGGAAAAGCTGAAGTAAACTGTTGGAAAACCCCATCTGGGCAGATGGTACCAAAAAGGGCAGATGGAGTTGCAGGCAAAGGAAGCCTAATTTTTTACCATCACTGCCTATTGATCATTCTGGTGACAGTGTCAGTTTTGAGGGGGAAAAAAATCATCCTCTCTGTTTACCAAAGTGAAAGTGGACATCAGTCTACTGTGATGTCCCTCATTAAGGAGTAAGAGTAAAAATGACCCACTCTATGATGAGGTAATTTTGAGGACCCGTATTTCTAGCAGAGGGATCATGACCCAGGTCTACAGGAAGCCGGGACAGAGCCTACCATCTCTGGGCCCTTACAATAAACCTCTGCAGACCCTGAGACCTTAGAGTCTCTTTCTCCCAGTAATAAATGAACGAGTAGGTTGGACCAGGTTGTTTTTAAATATTTTGAAAGGGCTTAAAGATTTATAAGTGCCCCAACCGTCAGTTTCCAGGCACAAGTTGAGGCAAGTGCATAGGAGTCCAGGTAGGCCCTTTCTTAATTTAGATCAGCTCTTCCATATCCACATAGGGATTTGGCATATGAATTTGTTTGAAGTTTATTTCCTGTGGCTATAAAATTTGAAAATACCTAGCCTATGTCACCTCCAACTTTTCTTCTACCTTGAGAATCTGTATTCACCAGCAGGAAAGATACTCTGGTCTATTTCCAAAACTCTCCAAGTTTAGAATGCCAGTACATTCTGCAGTGCTTCATCCTCCTCCCCCTTCACTGCCTCCCCTACTCTCCACTCTCTCTCTTTCTTTCTTCCTTTCTTTCTCCTCATCCCCTGCTCCAAGATTTTCCCAGGGACTGTGAATTCTATCATTATTTCTTGACTGCGCATTTGCTTGGCATTTGTCTGCCATTCCCAAATCGACCTCAGGTTTGTAGGAAAGGCTCCAGCTGGAAAAATAAGCTTCCTGTTCAGGTCCATCCTGTTTCTAATCTGCTGCTGTTGTAAGACATTCCCTTCAGGGATTTCTTTACTTCCTATTGCTTTGCCTTTTCTGCTATAAACCACACAAATATTAATCTCTCCTGGTCCCCGGTTTCCCTTACCACCTTTTTTTTTTCCATCTAAAATGCCTGCCAGTACTTTTCACACTTCATCATGTCTCCAGGAATACTGGCCCTAGGTCAGAGCCAGAGGCTGCAACTTGACAAACTGTGTTGCAAGGTGGTTTTCCCTCCACACTGTCTACAGCTGTCATCTTCTCTCAAGTCCCCAAACTGCAAATTAGCCAGCATTGGCAGGGGAATCATGGGATTTTGTAATTCATAGTCATTAAACAAAGAAAAAGAAGGTTGTAGCTTCTTCCCCCTCACCCCCATCCCCCTCCCACACACCATTTCTAGGAAAATAATTAACCCATAAATCTACGTTCTTTACTGTTTTCTCTTGATGAGATTTTGATTCGTCGAATCAGAAATCACAATAGAGGAGCTGAGAAGACTATTTCTCAAAAGAATTATTTACAAATAACTCTGACTATAAGAATTATATATTGCTCTTTCACAGAAAACATACCTGCTACAACAATATGGTTTAATATTTAAATTTTCCTTTGGGTGATTGTCATAATTGTGGTGATTCCAGGGCCGGGAGAAGTGTGGGATTTCTTTATTTAAAGGAAAACCATCTAAAATTTCTCTAGCATATTGTCAAGCTAAAAAAAATTAAAAGCACAATTTTCTGTATTCTAGACATTTAAAATCTAAGGCTGAGACCACTGATATTTAGGGATGGCACTTCTTTGTTTTAAAGTTTCTTTATTTTGAGAGGGGAGAGTTGGAGAGAGAGAGGGAGAGAAAGAATCCCAAGCAGGCTCCGTGCCATCAGCACAGAGCCGGATGAGGCTCAAACTCACAAACAGTGAGATCATGACCAAAGTCGAAATCAAGAGTGGGACATTCAACCAACTGGGCCACCCAGGAGTCCTTGCACTTTGTTTTACACACTCATGTGGAATAATATGTAGAAATTGCTGAAATTAGAATATGATTGGCATTCCCTATTGTTTTTAAGTAAAACTGGAAATGTTATTTCTTTCAAAGTCTGTAACAGCCAATCCTTAAGTAGTTATTCTAAGTGTTCTGTTTCCTAGAATTTTTGCCATAATCAGTCACTCTTAAAATAAGTTTGCCACAAATTTTCACAATAAGACTTTTATATATTCTCATCTCATATAAATACTGAAAATTTATAAAATATATATTGAGTTACTACCATGTGCTAAGAAATGTTCTAGGTACTTGGGATGCAATAGAGAACAATACTGACATCATTGTACACTCATGAATTATTAAGATATTACATGAGTAATTACAAAAGTGTCCTCTAAGTTAATTTGTCTGAATTTTATAACTTTTCTGTCTAGTGTTCGGGAAAGAAAAAATTGAATAAACTTGTGTTTATTACATTTTATCCATGAGTATGGAAAGGTAAATACATCTACATTTTGAATGATGATCTACACCATATCTAAAACTGAAAAAATATCGAGGTCTTCAAATCTGAAAAATTATATATAAAATCTAGAATGGTAAGTCATATATAAAGCATAAACAGTTAAACAATTTCTTATATATTATTTTTGCTTTTATCTGGCTATAATTTAGATTGAGACAAATCTTTTAAAAATAAAACATCAGTTGGGGTGCCTGGGTGGCTCAGTCAGTTGAGCATCTGACTTCAGCTCAGATCATGATCTCATGGTCTATGGTTTCGAGCCCCATGTGGAGTTCTGTGCTGACAGCTCAGAGCCTGAAGCCTGCTTTGGATTCTGTGTCGCCCTCTCTCTCTCCGCTCCCAGCCGCCTGCCCTGTTAACACGGTTTCTCTCCCTCTCAAAAATAAATAAGCATTTAAAACATAAAATTATTTAAAACATAAAATTAAAATAAAACATCAGTCAAAAATTGCATACTGCTCCCCATTACCACTGATGCTTGAAGAAAATGTGTGTAACCTTCAGTGAAAGCCAAGGGAAAGCCAATGGAAAATGGAAAATTTGAACACAGAAATGGAAAGATAGATAGATAGATAGGTAAAATGCTAATGGACAAAAGAAAACACACTCAGGATGCTTCCATACCAAAGATGCAATGTAGCTGTATAATTAAGACTCTAAAATTAGAATTTGACTGCTTGGCTCTGTTTTATAAACTGAGTGATGGTAAATCTATTAGCATCAGTTGGCTTAAATTTTCTCATCAGCAAAATGGAGATAGTATTGATATCTACTTCATAATGTTATAAAGATTAAGTACGAATGTATATATGAGAGGATTGTTTAAACTATAAACTGTAGTAGTTTTTTTTTTTTGGTACTTTTCCTTCATCACATAATCAAATTGCCACCAGAATTCTGTGACTTGAAAATCATCCAGCTAGCAATGAGGCTGTTACAAGGCCACAGCAAATGGACAAGAACTTTATGTTACCATACTTCATCTTTCATAACGTTCACCAAGGTAAGTGATTATCATCTCCATCGACCACTATTTTTTAAGGACAAGTGACATATCTTTTTGGCACACTGTAGCAAACTCATAAAGTTCATGCTTGCAAAAACTGTAAGCAGTAAAACAAATGCATGATGAATGAGTGAATGATGTGTGTCTATGTCTACCCACCACTTCGAAGGACTTTGATTAGACAAAACTGATTGGTTCTTAAGGTTAGACCCTTTTCAGGGACAGAGAAGAGAAAGTTGTTTTATAAAACTGTCCAAAGTGTTCTAAGTAAAAAGCAGAGTGGCTTGGAAATTGAAATAAAGGCTGAAACAGTATCAGTTTAACCCACTGTGTCTAAACGAGAGAGCATCTCATTTCATAGTCTGAAAACAGGAGAGATTTATGAAGACAGATATATATATATATGTATATATATATTACATTTATGATATCATATTTGGGGAGACTGGATTTCATCATATGTCTAACCCAATACTTTTACTTTCCTGGGCTCCACAGAGCATGATTAAGCATTGGACCCTTACCAAGTTTTGTTACCACTCTACAACTTTTGAAGTTCATTTGATCTGTGTCACATTACAATAGCTAATATTTTATATGTCTAGAATACTGGCATGAGCGTGATATTTTCAGACTTATAAAATGGGAAGTTCAACAGGCCGAACACTGAACTGTTAGAGAGCCTGCCTAGGTCTGACATCAGGAACACCTTCCAGGAAAGCAATGAAGCCTGGTATAGGCAATGTAACCTTGTGACACAAACTGAGATTTGTTGATGTACGCTTTATAGTATCCTTTCTTCTTGTCACAATTCTCAGGTTAACTATATGCCAGCTATGGGGTAATGCAGAATAAGATAGAAGTATTTTTCTTAAAATATTTCCTCTTATATAATGGAGGTTAAGTCTGTGGGTATAATGCTAACATTAGGGCATAAATGATTATTGAGCAACAAATGTCAGGAGGTACATGAACAACAAATGCCAGGAGGTACATGAACTGCAACGTACCTGCATCGATATACATGTGGATAAGTCACACAAATAGTTTGAATGAAGCAGCAAGGGTGCCTGGCAGTTAAATGTCCAGCTCTTGATTTCCGCTCAGGTCAGAATCTCATGGTTCTGTTCACGGGATTGAGCCCCATAAGGGGCTCTGTGCTGCTAATACAGAGAATCCTGCTTGGGATTCTCTCTCTCCGTCTCTCCTGGACACACCTGGCTTGTGCACACAAATGCATTCTCTCTCACATACACACAAAATAAACTTAAAAAAAATAATAATGCAGCAATAAAGAGTGAACTATGAAAAGGCTAATAAAGAATATTAAGAAAGGCATGGAAACGAAAATGTGTTGCTATAACTACGGAAGATTTCAAGTAAAAAAAAAAATTCCAAAGGATAAAATTCCAGAATGTATAAAAATAAACATGGTAAGATGATTTTAATATCTAAAGTTAATTCAGCAATTAGGTGTGAGGGTCTGACATCAGAAGAAAGAAGAAATCAGACATCTTATTAAAACTAAGCTGCCTTGGGGCACCTGGATGGCTCAGACAGTTAAGTATCTCACTTGAAATTTTGGCTCAGGCCATGATCTTATGGTTTGTGTGTTCCAGCCCTCCATCGGGCTCCACGCTGGCAGTGTAGAACCTGGTTGGGATTTTCTCTCTCCCTTACCATGCCCCTCCTCAGCTCTCTCTCTCTCTCTCTCTCTCTCTCAAAGTAAATAAATAAACTTAAAAACAAAATAAAAGTTTTCTTCTATGGGTTAAATCAACTTACTCAATTATATATTTATTGAGCATTTATTTTGTCTGAATATGGTTGCACAAGACAAAACAGTAAATAGAGCTAAAGTTCTATAACAATAAAGAGAGCACTAAACAAGTAAGCAATTAAATATTTTTTTCAAAAAATTAGATAACAATACTTTGAAATAAAATAAAAGGGGATTCTGTGATAGAGCAACTGGGCTGGGAGTTGGAAACATATTAAAGGGAACAGAAAAGGTCCTTCATGAGGACCTGAGACCTGAATGACCAGAAGGAAGGAGAAGTGAAACTATCTGGGAGAGGTAAAGGTAACGGCAAGCTTAAAGACGCTGAAGTAAAATAAGTGGACATGTTTGAGGAAGACCAAAATGACCAATGCTGATTAAGTACAGAGAGCAAGTGAGTGGTCCAAGGTGACACTGAAGAGGTAGGGAGAAACTAGACCTCTCAGGATCTGAGAAGACTTATAAGAGGTTTTAGTTTCAATTCTACCAAGCAAAAAAACCCATTAGACAGGTTTAGGCCTGTCTAATATCTAGCATGATCTACTAGATATTTTAAATAAAATCGTTTTATCCCACTGGTCTATAGAGGAGGGAGACTCATTAGGAGGCCAGTAGATCAAGAGACTAACTAGTAATCTGGATGGAGATATCAATGATATGAATAAGGGTAGTATGATACAGACAGAGGAAGTAAATGAAAAACATACTTTGGAGATAGAGTTGCCAGGCCAGCTCCTGAGGGGAGGGAGGTTGGAGAAAAGAGAAATTAAGGATAATTTCCTGGTTTGGGTTGAACACCTGGGTGGATGGTTGTGGAGTTTGCTGATGTGAGGAATAGGTGGAGGGAAAGACGGGCAGTAAAATGTCCTGTCTGGGATATGTGAACCAAAGGACTATCTGTCTCAAAATAAGTGTTAAGAAAATGAATGAGAAAATAAATCTTAAAAGAAATATTTATGAAGAAAGAACAGGGGCTCACTCATCATATCTCTTTGGAAAAATGAGGTAATTCTCCATATAATATTCATTTGAAACAAATTTCTGTTTAGATGCTTATATTCGTCTAGAATCTACATGGATGGGGGAATTCTCTATGTTAAATTTAGCTTTCATAAAAATAAAATGAGCTATTTCTAAGCCATCTTCTACTACTACATCTTCTACTTCTACTCTGACAATCAAGCAATTTAAAATGATATAATATATTTGCAGAATCAAGTACAATACTTTACTTTTTTGAGAATGGCAATAGGCATATTTTTAGAGCTTAGATGCATATTTGGTATGCAAATAATTTCTCATCGATGGCAATCTAAGTATATATTTTACATTTAGGAATAGGAAGATTTCCTAAAATACAAACTCTTCTTGGCATGAGGTTTCCTTATTTGATATGTTGAGCTAAGTTTTATGAAGAACAGTTCATAAATATTTTAAAATGACTTCTGCCTATTTGCACTGATACTTTTCATAATATTTCCACATTCAATGATTCAACTTTAAAAACACACTTAATGATAAATAATTACATGACAATGATGCACTTTAACATAACTTCTCATTCTACATGCTTGATTTTGTCAAGTGTATTTTCCCTTTATTAAAGTATATTCCCTTCTGATTATATCCTCATGGGAAAATGCAAAAGAAATGTCTTTCTATTAATTAGATAATTTTGTGCTTTTGTATCTGAAATCAGGATTGTGTTCAACTCTTCTTTCAACCTGAAAATGCATATGGCTAAATCCCACTCAGCACACAATGACACATAGTTTCACCTGCATACAAAGGTCCCTAAAAGTTATGTAATCAGGAGTGACAATGATAACTTGATTCTTCCACTGATATCAATATACTTCCATAAGTGTAATAGAAAGCCCATGCCCAGTGGTCCCTCAACTGGACCCTTATGAAAAAAATACAAAGTAGCTATTTTGTATATGAAAGGCCACCTGGCTGAATGATTACAAAATGGTGTCATATCTGAACACACCTGACTCACACTGCGTATCTTCACTTTCCAACCATAAGTTCAAGAAACAAATTATTGACCTCCTGAATAAGCAGTTGTATTGTAAAATTACATATAATGATATTTCATTTAGAGTTATTTTCAATTCTGTTTTACTTTGAGTCCATCTTGGGGAGGCGAATAATGATGTGAATGAAATGGCACTCTGTACATTTGAATATTTCCTCACTTTAGGAACAGTAAATAGTTTTCAAGATCCAGAAAATAATAAATTTTATTGTAACCTCTGTAAAGTTGGCTAATTTGTTCTATCTCATAGAGATTTTTAAATGTAGCTGTCAGTATTCATTTTTGTTTCCTGATGCAGAGACCTACTGTATGCATATGTATGTGTACCACTATATGGAGATTGTTATGTATTTAATAACAAACTAAAATTTCAGGCACACTGCAAGTTAGAAAATAAGAAAAGATTCAAGAAGCAATCAGTATTACTCTTTTAACTTCACTCCCTTCTGGTCTTTTCCTAGACACAAGAGTTCTACCCTGCTTTTGCTTCATGTAGCTCTTAACCAAATTCACAATTTTACAGACCACAGCAACTACATAATGAGTCCTAAGAACCTATATTCACTAAATTTCAAGTATAATAGCAAATAATCATTAGTAATCAAATAAAAAAGTAATTGTTATATTAGCTTTAGAAATATTTTCTCATTATCAGTTTAAATCACATTAAACACTGAAAATTTTTCAAAATAAGCAAAGTAAGATTATAGAAAATTTAGGTATTCATAGCATACAGAGATAATCATTATTAATCTTGTGTCGCATTACTCTTTAATCAAAATTAGATCAAATTATAAATTCTGTTTGTAACATATTTGAACTTGAAACAATTACTATAAATAGATGTGTATGTTATTAAACATTAATCTATAATAAATTGATTGGTTATATTCTATTCCACTTTATGGAAGGATAAACCTTTAAGCATAAATAAATTAAATAATTTAAATAATACTCTAAAGTTAGATATATAGATTGTTTCTATTTTTCAATTTTTACACTTTTCTGCAATGAATAGCCTTGTCTATAACCTTGCCCATACTCATTACTATTTCTCATGATTAATCTTAAAAGGTAGCCATGGGTTGTCAAATATTTAAGACTTTTGAAACATATTGTCAAACTACTCTCTGTAAAGTTTGTACCAATTTACAGTCCTGTCAGCAATATATAAAAGTGTCTATCTTTATGGCATTGCATTTAATAAATTACAAACACTCAGGCAAACTAGAAAATAGACTAAAATTCAGTCAAAATGCATCAGGTTCTTTTTTTTCAAATTGGCATATATTTGTACCTTTATGGTATGCAGCTCATCATTTTCTCTTGTGTTTATGAAATTAAACTGTGACCCTTGAAAAATGAACACATATACAAAGAGTACTTTTTACTTAATTCCTTGAATTTATTAGCCTATGGGTACAGTTTTGTGTTGGATACCATGTTCTTAGTTTTGTATTGCAGTAGGAGATATCAGACATAGTCCTTAGTTTGGGGAAATCAATTTCTATTCTCTAGGGAATAATACTCTATAATACTGTACATTTGTGGTCATTCTTGTTTTTGTTAGATATTCTGATTCTGTTTCTTAAAGAGTCACAGTAGGAAAGCTTGCCAAGTTTGGCAATATACTGGCTTTCAGGCTAGAGTATAATGCAACATCAATATAAAATCAACTACCTATGATTTAACAATTTCCAGGTAATTTCAGTCTTCATGTTGAGAAAGCTTAGAATTTAGCAATTAGAGAACTAAAGTTTCCTTTCCTTTATGGATTTGGTGGCTAGGATAATTTATATTTAATAAAACACTGAAGTTGGAAATAATTATGATTCATCTGCTCCAGCTCTGAACGAATGAAGGTATCTTTCCAACAGATAGTCATTGGTTTTTGTTTTATAGTTTTCAGAGTACAGGTCTTTTACCTTCTTGGCTAACTTAATTCATAGAATATGTTATTAATTTTAAGGCAATTATAAATGGGATTGTGTTTTTAGTTTTTCTTTCTGCTTTGTTATTAATGTATAGAAATGCAATGGATTTCTGCACATTGATTTTGTACCCTACAACCTTACTGAATTCATTTATCAGCTCTAGTAGTTTTTTTTGGCAGAATCTTTAGGGTTTTCGAAAATCGAAATTTCTAAAATCTAAAGATTCTTTTCTATTTGCATTATGTCATATGTAAATAGTGAACATTTGTTTTGCTTCTTCCTTACCTACTCGTATGCCTTTTATTCCTTTTTTCTTTCCTGATTGCTGTGGCTAGGACTTCCAGTCTGTGTGGAATAAGAGTGGTGAGACCAGATCTCCTTGTTTTGTTCCTGACCTCAGAGGAAACGCTGTCAGTTTTTTTCCATTAGGTATGATATTGGGTGTGAGTTTTTCATATTTGGCCTTTATAATGTTGAGGTATGTTCCCTCTAAACCTATGTTGTTGAGGGTATTTATCATAAATGGATGTTGTACTTTGTCAAATTACTTTTCTGTGAACTTGTTTCCTTTTAGCATCCATCACATCATATTATTTTCTCTTTCACATGACAGAATTTCAGATATTTGAAAGTACCTATATTGTATCCTCTTCACTATTTTTTCCCAGACATATTATCTTCATTTCTTTCTGTACCTTCTCACATGATATGTTTCCTTAGTTCTTTTACTAGATCACCTTCTAGTGGAAACCTTATATTAGCTCACTAAGTCTTCATTAATAGAGGAATGGAGATGAGATAATAGGAGATCTGGCCCCATTGTGCTTTATGTTGAGTCGAGAGTGTCCATAGTGTTGTCTTCCAGCCTCAACATGGCAATTCAAACTAGAATGTATCCAGTGGAGAGGTGTCTGCACTAATTCTGTGTAAATAATCTGGATTCTCTTCATTGCCAATTAATCAATATGGTCCCTTGTAGGCAAGATGGGTCTCTGTATTTCACATACAGAAATAAATAGTAAACACAATACTTGGAGTATATGTCAGTATAATTTAGAAATATTTGTCTCATGTTAAAGTGTTGCTTTACAAAATAAGGCAGATGGCTGGATCTGATCAGTAATATTTCAGCAATCAATTCTTTTTATTAAGTCTTCACATTTTATCAGCACTAAGGTGGGGAGGTAGATAATTAATACATTAGAAGCTCTAACCTGTGAACTTAAAACATCTTAACATGTATTGTTCTTGTAAAAGAAGGGTAGTTTCATCAGGACAGACCTTTCTTCTTCCATCTACCCTGTAACCTTGATGCCAGACAATACTTCCTAAAACGCTTCTCCAACTATTACATTTATCCTCTAAAGGTTATAAAGGTCAATGGGTCACCATTTAGTACTGGATACAATTTGAAATATCTCATTTTGATGCAAATTAAGATAGCTGATTTAATTAAGATTGTTATCTTATCTGAAAATAATAAGATTATCCTGGATAGCGTTAGTGAGTTAACTGTAATCATGAGGATTCTTAAATAAGTATCCAGCCAGAGGGAGATATGGCTACTCCAGGAAATCAGAGAGAGAAAACATTGCTGGCTGGGAAGGTGGAGAAAGAAACTACCAGCCATGGAATGTGACTGCACTCCAGAAACTGGGAAAGATCTAGAAGTGGATCTCCTCTAGAGCCTCAGTGAGGGAGGCAGCAATGCAGATACTTTAATTTTATCCCACCAACACTTATGTCAGTCTCCTAACCTACATAACTGAAGGGTGATAAATATTTGTTGCTTTCAGCCACCAAGTTTGTGGTAATTTGTTAAGGTAGCCGTATAAATCTAAAACACAGAAGAAAACGGATTGTTTTGGTCACTAGATAAACTGGAAAGCTTTTTACTTCTAATAACTTCTTATTTATTCTTATACAGATTTTATCAAAATGCCTTATACATATTTATATATACTTGTATGCATGTGTGTGTGTGTGTGTGTGTGTGTGTGTGTATACACATATACTTATACACACATACAATCATGGCCTCTAGGTACTCACATGTTGTCTCACACACCTATGAAAGCACAAAAATGTGTTGTTAAGCTTTCCTGAAGCTCCTGGAGGTGAGATTAAGTGGAAGTGACATCTAAGTAATATAGTAGCTCAGCAAAGAGAACATGGAAGAGTGCTCTCAGAAAGAAAAAAAAGAACAAAGCGATAGAGGTACAAACTAGCAATATTATGGATAGAAGAACCACCAAAACATACAGTGTATGGCATCAAATATCCAGAGACCAACCTTGGAGAAAACTGAGGCTGAATGGTATATGATCTGTATCATACTACACTTTATTCTATAGGCCATTAACTTCCTTATCCGGGCTTAGAAATTTTGATGTCCTTATTGCTATTCAAAGAGATGCAAACTCCATACCATAGATTGCAAGTTATGGGTGATGTGACTATTTTCTTTCCCCGATCTTGACTGTCATCACTCTAGCCCTTATTCACTGTGTCCTGGTCTTTGTGGCAAAGTTTTGTTCCTTGACCATGCCAAACTCTTTTCCTCCAGGGGTCTTTGCAAATGCCGTTCCCTTTGTTTGGAATGTTCTCACCACCACAACCAGTCCCCACCTCATACACACACACACACACACACACACACACAGAGACACACACACACACACGCATTTCCCATGGCTAGATTGTTTTTATGTGTTAACATAGGTTTATAAACCCTCCCTGTGAAAGCTATTTCTTGAACACATCTGGGCTAAATTTCCATGCCTTTCTGTTATTTTCAGTCTAAGCATATTATTTATCTCCTTTGCGTACAAGATTTATCAACATTGGTAATTTTATTGTGTATTTGCCTATTTAATTAGGATATATACATTCCTCTCCATCACTTCCCCATAATAAAAATTGGATGAGGGTAGGGTAATTATATTTTTCTTTTTTGGTACTGTTACAATAGCAACACCCTCAACAGTGTCTGGTACATACTAGTTAACTAATAAATATGTATTGAATTAATTGATTATTCAGTTTTGGGCAATTTGATCAGATATTTGTTTAAGGTAAGTGTAATGGTCAAGGAAAGAAGATTTTACCTTTTTCTGGGCTAAAAGTAAAGGAGGACTCAAGTAGGCCCTTGATGATAGGAAAACAAAGGGGCAGATCTTAGAAAGAATGAAGACTACTATGATCGATAGTCATGAGGAGGTGGCGTCCAGAAAGAGTGCTTCTATGAATGAGAGGAGTATACAGCACAAAGTAAATATGATGTGTGGCAGCACAGTAATATGTTGGAACAAAGGTAATGTAAAGGTAATTAAAATGCATATAGTTATCTAACGAGATTCAAACATATATTTAGATTTATACATTTGAAATTCAGAGAGGTCCTGGGTACATAGTAATTTGGAATTTTTCACCTGCAAATGATTATTAAAATCATAAAAGTGATTAAGGCCTTCCAGAAAGGAAATGTAAGTAGAAAGATCAGAGAGGAAGAGGTTGTACTTAGGGGCAGATGAAAGGAGAAGAAGACCTTAAAATAGAAAAATGAGAAATTATGATTAGCAAAATACTGTTCTAAAGGTCAAAGGTTTAAACAGTGAGGCAGTAGTTAATTGTTAAATAAAAGCCAGATAACTGAAAAGTTATCTGATGTACCCCTCCACCCCTTATTGATATGATAAAATAAAAAACTAAAGCAACCACATATTTTGTCTCAAACTACCCTAGGTTTAGAAATAATCTGATATTTGGTAACCTCCTTTCTCTTCCTTCCTTCCTTCCTCCCTTCCTTCCTCTTCCTTCCCTCCTTTCTCTTCCTTCCTTCCTTTCTTTCTCTTCTTTCCTTCCTTCCTTCCTCTTCCTTCCCTCCTTTCTCTTCCTTCCTTCCTTCCTTCCTTCCTTCCTTCCTTCCTTCCTTCTTTCCTTCCTTCCTTTCTCTTCCTTCCTTCCTTTCTCTTCCTTCCTTCCTTCCTTCCTTCTTTCCTTCCTTTCCTTCCTTTCTCTTCCTTCCTTCCTCTTCCTTCCTTCCTTCTTTCCTTCCTTCCTTCCTCTTCCTTCCCTCCTTTCTCTTCCTTCCTTCCTTCCTTTCTCTTCCTTCCTTCCTTCCCTCCTCTTCCTTCCCTCCTTTCTCTTCCTTCCTTCCTTCCTTCCTTCCTTCCTTCCTTCCTTCCTTCCTTCCTTCCTCTTCCTTCCTTCCTTTCTCTTCCTTCCTTCCTTCCTTCTTTCCTTCCTTCCTTCCTTTCTCTTCATTCCTTCCTCCCTCCCTCTTTCTCTCTCTCTTTCTTTCTTTCTTTCTTTCTTTCTTTCTTTCTTTCTTTCTTTCTTTCTTTCTTTCTTTCTTTCTCATTGTGGGAACTGGTTAGATGCTGGGGCACAAAGGCCAGGCCAAATGGAAGAATGGGGAAGCGCACTACAATGCTTGTTTTATCTCCTGACCCTTACAAGGTTAGCAGTCTCAACTTGTAAGTAATCTAATCATGACAGCTTTATGATAGAGATATGATAGGATTATCTTATTATAAAAATGTTTTCATAGCCCATAACTCTGATGATTGTATTTAGAGATGAGGGCCCTGCACATTTCCAACCCTGTAATTTTATGCAAATCTTATGATCACTAAAGAATAGCCTTACCATGTGTTTTGCTCTCTTGTCACCTCTTACTTGGACCCAGACACTTGACCTCTGGCATTTTCTGTTTGATCTCTTATCTATTTATATGCTTAGAAGTCAGCAGCTTCTCTCTAGCACACAGCTTTGGTCTTACTGAGGTAAATCATTCAGATCCAACAATGAAATTATCATCTCTACCTAAAGATTTCTAAGTCAAGGGAAAACATGTCAAAACAAAAAAAGCAAAACAAAGCAAACCTACTTAACTGTATAACTAAAAACAGAGGGGGTGGGGGGGAAGTCTTCACTGTTTCCTCTTAATTGCCTAATCCTATTATATAGCTTTTGAGACAGGACCCACGAGAAATTCTGAAGCACTTAATACCATTTTAGCATGAATGCTTAAAATAGACAAGTGTATTAAAAGTCAAATAGGGAACATTTTCTTTAAAATTCAATTGCCAGACCCCAATTTCAGATTTCATGATAACCTCAGGAATATTCTGATTGGCATTAATTACTCATACAGGGCAGTGGGTGAGTGGTATCCACTGGGTTCAAACCTTTGAGCTGCACAGTCCAATCTGTTATCCAGTGATAACAGATAGGGACTTTCAAAGAACACACTGACCCGTGGCCTATGGATATCTTGTGGTCTGTCTCAGTCCTCACAGATTCATGTTGCTGGAGTCATTATGAATGACATATCACAGTCCAGGTCAAGAGGCTTTTGTTAAATAACTCTCTTGGAAATGACTTAGGATTTCTAATACTCCCAGTTCACATATAAAGAGTTCATTTACTGTGATTATGTCAGAGCTTTCAGCTCACTTTACTCAGTTGGTGATGACCATTATGTTTAACCTTAATAAGTATTTTAAATAACAAGGGGATCTCATGTTCTTTTAAAAAGTCTTGCAGAGTTTCTCTCTCCTCTACTTTTGTCCCACTGCAGCACATCATGGATTATAACCTGGATTTCTCTTGTCGATGCTGCCATTGCTCAAGCACGGGGTTGGATTATTACTTGGAATATTCTCCTCTGCACTGGCATCATTCCAGCACAGATGTGGGTCATTACCAATGCATCCTCACTAACTTTTAGGATTCTAGATCTCTTCTTCAGTCCATCCTGCCATTTCTGTTCACCCCCTTAAGGTACAGATTCCATGGTAGCACTCCCTTACTGAATTCCCACTGTCCCTAGCATTGTGACTCAAACAAAGTAGATACTCAAGTCTCTTAGGTTCTATTACTAATGATTTACTAATCATTAGTAATTTATTAAAGATTTAAATATATTTTAATATCTATATATACTATATCATTGAATTAGTCCAAGTCTTTATAATGCTGAATTCAGAATACTACAGATCCACTTTGACTATTTCAAGGCATAGACCCTCTTTACAAGGATATTGAATATTATCCAATGTCCCACCAAAGTACACATTTTTTTCATCATCTCACCGTCAAATGTTTGACCAGTGTCAAGGAAAAACAGAACCACATGGACAACTCAAACTTTCACTGACACCGTCTTCCCCCAAACTAGGAAATTTGCATTTCTTGTACATTTTCTGTTGCTCAACACCCTGTTAAATGTTTTCTTCAGAATTTGGAAATGTAGCCAAATAATTATTGCAAACAGCCAAATTGCTAATATCTACCAAAGGAAAATACTTTCACTTTTACAAGTTCATTGTAGGAAAACAAAGACTTAAAATCATGCATTGCTTCCTGCTTTGTAGAAAACTAAAGAGCAGTTCTTCGTCTGTATGAAAAATAAATTTTGTGATAGAGATACAGCATAAGATCTTATTTATAGACACATAAACATGAAATAATAAATGTGACTTTGATGAATAATTTTCTTCTGCTCTAAGATATTACCAAATATATTTTATATTAATATTTTAAAAAATCAAGATAGGTACTACTCCCCTACACTCCTTGAACATCTTCTAGTTAGTGATACTATGCAGTACCACCTTAAATCATGCTCTGTGAGCTATAAATGAGGAAGATATAGGATTGAGTAGTTCCTACATGTCTAAGTGCTTTACATGATTTGATATTTTAATTCTTATGAAAACCTTCAGATATGAGATACTATTACTATCATCCACATGTTACCTATAAGTAAAGAGAACCATTAGCAAGTTTGGTAAATTGCTATGGGTTACACAGCTAATAAGTGAGGGAGCTAGGAAGGAGATGTGAGAAGTTATAATCAAGGGTCTAGATTCTATGCTTTATTAATTAATTAGTCAGCTACTTGTTTGACCCTAAGGAATCAGTCCTGGTTAGCTAAACATATCTAATAGAAAAGGACATCACATATGCTGCTTTGAATAAAGGGAGAGGAATATTAATTTGCTTTGGACATCTTGACTTCAAGATTTCAATGTGTCTCAACTTAGTTTTTTGCCAATTTAACAAATACAAATACATGACATCAGTTTATTCTGAATTTCCAATAAACAGTGAGTAATTTTTTAGCACACATATGCCCTATGCAATATTTGTTACATTCTTATATATTTAAAAATTATTAACTGGGTGTCCTATAGTTTGCCTGGCAACTCAACACCAAAATTAATGTATCTGATGAATAATTGGATATGAAGCTCCAATAGCCTGGGAAGAATTAGAACTGCAAATATAAAGTTGGGAGTCACCAATGGTCATGAAGTTTTAAACATGTTATAGGGGTCTCACGCTATAGAAAGGTAATAGGTCCAAGCAATGACTAGATGAAATCATGAATCAAAACATATAATCAAAGAAAGGAAGCAGTTAGAGAAACACTGATTTTTTGGAAAACATTTTTAAGGGTGAGACATGGCCAGAGTCAGAAGAAGAAGGAAAGACACAAGTTTCAAGGCATAACCAAAATTGATGCTATATAAAATCTAGAGAGCATGTTGGTAAAAGCCAAATGTTTTGTAATATTGAGAATGAAGTCCAAGAAGTAATTACAGTTGGAGTTTATGCACTATGGTAAACTATAACCAAAATATTTCAACAACACTGAGTACTTATTTTTTCTGTCCATAAATAAAGCAACCAATGGATCCTTTATCTGATTGTATAGGTGGAGACCTGCAGAAAGTCAAGGACACGGATCAAGTGATTTAAAAATAATTATCCTAGAAGCAAATAATTAAATTAAGATTTGCTTCTTCTGTTTGATTTTAATGTAGAAAGACAGACATTAATTATAACCACTAAAAGTTAAAGAATGCATAATGACTATGCAGAAATCTAAAATTTATTGGTAACTGTGTTCTGCTGCTGCATTGCAAATTACCACAAAAGAATAAGCTTTAAACAATTCCTATTTATTACCTCATAGTTCCTGTAGGTCATAAGTTCTGTATGGCTCAACTGATCTCTCTGCTCAGGGTCTCACACTGAAGGAGTCTGTCACCAGAGTCTTTTCTGGGAGATGTGGGGACAATTCCAATTCTGAGCTCATTCAGGTTGTTGGCATACTTTGGTCCCTTGAGGTTATAGGACTGGAGCCCTGCTCACTGACTGTTGACCAGGAGCTGTTCTCACCTCCAGCAGGTCACAAGCTATTCCTTGCCAAGGGTCTTTTCAGAAAGTTGTGGCTGACAATGTTGAATTGTCAATTGAATCCACTTCATGCACCAACTCCTTTGACTTCTGCTTCCAAATACAGAGAACTCTGTAAGATCAACTAACTTGGGACTCAAGTCTGCAAAGTCCCTTCACAGCAGTGCCTAGATCAATGTTTGATTGATTAACTAGGCAATGGGATGTAAGGGGATTGAAGAGATCTATAGACTTTGCCTATCACATTATCTGTCCAGTTTTAATTATCTAGAATTAAAAGGCACCCTACAACTGAAAATGAACGACTGTCAAGCATTGTGTTAGGTACCCAAAAAAACTTTACTTTGTGTGATTTTTACAGTATCTTTAAGAGGTATTGATCACTCAGATAACTATTAATACTATTAACTATTAAAAAGCCTGGCTCCAAATGATTACATAATTTACTCAAGTCACTCTGACAACCCAAACTTTTGACAGTTCCATAATATGACACCTCAACAAACATGCCAGTAGTTTTCAATCCACTTTCAAGTTCTAATTCTGAAATCATGAGTAATAATTATATGGGAGGTAAACTATAGTCACACTCGATTTAAAGATCCTTTAATTTTTTATACAATGGTAACACCAGATAATAATAATAATAATACCGGGTACCTATTATGATAATTGTAACTTTAACTTCTCCATTCCCAAGTAGAACATTAATTCCATGAAGGCAGGGGCTTTCTCTGATAAAACACAGCAGGTTAGACTCAACTAGAAGCCTAAAGTAGATTTAGTATGTTGGGAAAGAGGGAAGAATTTACCTTTTCTTCAGAAAAGCAATGGTGCTATCATAAAAGATTTAAAAAAGGAAACAACAGAAACTGTATATTAATGGACCATATATATATTAAGTAAGTTAATTCTAATACTCTCGTGTCCTGAGAATTTCATTTTAAATACAATAGTGGCTGACATGGCTCACCAAGTAATATCAAGTTACACCATACCTGGGACATTCTCCAATCACAAAGAATAGAACAAGATTGCATAAGTGGCTACTTATACATACTCTATCATTTAAATTAGAGAAGGCAGGGAATTGTTGAAAAACTAATCATTACTGTTTTGTGTTATAAATAAAAATAATATAGTCTTGGAACTTAAAGGATGGATTGTCACGTAAGCTCGTATTTTCATAAATATGTTTAATGTTCAGAAGATGGCTTTCCCATTTTAGTAAAACCCACGAAACTCTAAACTGTAATATAGATCAACTAGTTGTTAAACTATTGCAAAGTCATTATTTGCCTCAAGAATAAAGTCTAAAAAAAAGATGCATTAAAAAATCTAACCTCCATGGTATACTAATAAAGGTAATATCATTGTTATCACTAATGTAATAGCTGATAATTATAGATTATGTATGATGTACCCAGACATAAGACTAGAAATGTGTATGTGTGCATGTGAGTCATACAAACCTCATATCCACCACATGAAGTCAATACTTTAGCATTCCCATTTTACAGCCAAAGGAACTGAAGCTAAGAATATTTAAATAACTAGCTTACGTTACACAGCTAGTAAACAGTGGAATTAATTTTAAAGCCACATGGAATTTCTGTTTAAAACAGTGCTTTGGGACACCTGTGTGGCTCAGTCAGTTGAGTGTCCCACTTCAACTCAGGTCATGATGTCACAGCCCCTGAGTTCCAGTCCTACATTGTGCTCACTGCTGTCAGCAAGGAGCCCACTTGGAATCCTCTGCCCCCCCCGCCCCTCCCCCACTTGCGCTTCCTCGCTCTAGAAAAAAAACATGTTTCCTATATCATTCTTTGCATAGCAGATGGTGCCCTTTCACAATTATTGTTTTTGGCAATTTTTATACCTCAGAAAAGAGAGTTTGAAGAACATACATATATATGTATTCATATTATTCAGGCCTGGGCATATTTCTGCATTTCTCTTTTGCTTACCACACTTATAAGGCATTCTATACTTATTTTAAGGCATTGAAAGCAGAGTCTGCTTTACAATAATTAGACTACTAGTGACATAAATAAGAATGTTATTCAGTGAATTGGTAAACATAATGTGTAAGCAGTTTTTAATATTTTTCCTAGACTGTTATATGTAACATAATCATAGAATGCTCACTGTTTATAAGGATGAATATGCTGATTCATTGTTTAATTTACTCAGCAAGCATACATTAAGCACTTTCAGTGACATAGGTCCTGTAGAGGTCCTCTAACCTCAGAGTAACTAAGTGTCTAGTAAGAGGTCAGAAAGATTTATAAATTACTTTGCATACTTGGCAAAAGTAAAATAGATCATTGAAGAAGGAGCACTGGGCTCCAATTGTATTTATTGTGAATGTCAGATAATGTCTCAGCTAGGTCTTGAAGAATTTTAACCGTTGAAGAAAAACATTCCAGGTAGAGGGGAAAACCCATGCAAAAGCAAAGAAGTGAGTTAAAAACAAATTGTTCATGAATAATAGTTTAGTTTCCTTTTTCTATTATGTGAAAGTCTGAGATGATAAAGCTATAAGAATCAGATGAACCAAAATTGGGGAGAGCCTCCAATATCAGAGTTTGTCTGACACTTATGTATATTCTTCTACTGTATGATGAAAATATAATAAACCTCTTTCCAGTGGGAAAATTAGGTAATCAAGTAAATGTTTCACAAAGTTAAGTCCAGATATTATGTGGAAAACAGACTGAAGAGAAATTGAATGTAAGAAGATTAGGCAGAGGGTATTAAAAAGTATCTTTTAGGGACACCTGGATGGCTCAATCGGTTATGCGTCCATCTCTTGGGTTCAGCACAGGCCATGCTCTCACAGTTCATGGGACAGAGCCCTATCTCCGGCTTTGCACTGACAGCTCAGAGTTTGTGGGAGATCTCTCTTTCTGTCTCTCTCTCTCTGCCCCTTCCCTGTTCATGTGCCCATATGCACTCTCTCTCTCTCAAAACAAACAAATAAACTTTAAAAAAATTAAAAGGTCTTTTATTATTCATGTAATCTATACATCTATTAGTTTTCCCATTTGCAGATGAATACATAGAGGATTAAAGAGTTTGAGTGCATATATACCTTAAAAGCCAGGCCCAGTACAAGTAAGCAATAGGGTGTGCCAAATATTTAAGAAAAATACATTGCTGGGGACATTGTTTCAATTAAGAATTTTAAAAAATTATTCTTTGGTGATTATTGAACATGGCCATCATTGATTAGTGTGGCAAAACAATTTAATTCTCTCATAAGAACTACTATACCACCAGAATATACCATGGGAGACTGTTGTAGTACCTTCCATGTATGTTTTAAATAAAAGGAAAGGAAGAAGTATGTTACCTAAAATTAGCTTCTAAGTTTTTCATATGCCACTTGATCATTTTAATTTCTGAGTTTCTGACATCAACAGCAATTTCCTAAAGATCATTCATGTGTCACTGCATTAGTTGA
Source organism: Crocuta crocuta (assembly GCF_008692635.1). Lineage (NCBI taxonomy): Eukaryota > Metazoa > Chordata > Mammalia > Carnivora > Hyaenidae > Crocuta > Crocuta crocuta. The sequence goes on along the minus strand of NW_027532617.1, from coordinate 2,975,899 downwards.
GAAAGTAGAAGCATATACTTCAGTGGACAGTGGCAAAGAGAAATTGACCTGTGAAATCTTATATTAGAGCTATTGCACTCCGTCAAAAATAGCTTAGGCTAAGTGATTCTTAAATGCATTGAAACTTGTTAGCCATTTCCCTTTATATTGCAAAATCCCTCAGCCTACTTGAGTTGCATTCGAGCGGAGTCAAAGGAAAACGAAGTTTTCAACCCAAGAGTCATTGAAATCAGATAAATGCATCTTCTGGTCCATCTTACCCTGTTACTACATCGTCACTAGCCAGACTTATGCACCTCACAGTCATAAGAGTGATTTTGTGACTTCAGCACATGGGGGCGTATTCCAAAACTTCAGGGTCCACTGCACCATTTTTTATTACGAACATGTGCCAATATCCCCAAACCAGAAAATATTTCTTCACTAAAACCGAGTAAAAGAATTTCTGATTCCAGAAATTGTCTGATAAGGACACTTAGGAATGAGGGTTTTAAATACAATCATTTCACTATTTCCAGATAGTAATTCTTATACCTAAACTAAGTGTTCCTATGTTTTTCTTAAGAAATAGTGGCTTATTAATTTTACTCATAAGGTACCTGCAAACTTCAGAGGGATGATAATATAGGCTTTAAAGATGCAACTACTTTACAGGTAAGAACACTATAGCGTACAAAGTTGAAAGAACATATTTATGGTGATACTATTGCTTAGTATGGGAGCTAAGATAAAATTTAGATTCACTTTCGTTTAAATCAATTTTGATTTTCAAGAATAACTCAAATAGGTCGGTGGTTCTTAAAGTGTGGTCCTGAACCAGCAGCATCAGTATCACTTGGGAACCTGGAAATGCAATTACATAGGCTCACTCCAGAAACTCTGAAGACAGTATCTGGCAATATGTGATTTAAAATCCCTCCTTCTAAAATGCATATTAAGGTTTCAGAACTACTGAAATAAGTAAAGTACATCAGATTCTGTGAAAACATGAAGGAGATTATAATATCAGCCAAACCTAAAATATTGATTTTAATAGAAATATTAGTCTGCCTTCTATCACATCCTAATTTAAGCTCTCATGACCTCTCATCTGGACTAGTTTAGAAGTCTCTTAGCAAGTGTTCCTAGCTCTAATCTTTATGCCATCTACACTGACTGTGTATACTTACAGATTTATTTTTTATGCACAAACCTGATGATAATCATCATTCTTACTTAAAATCCTTCCTGCATATCCCAACACTTATTCACCTTGAATAGGCAAATTATTAAGGCCCACATTCAAAAACTTCTACAGTTTTGGCCTTTTCCATCTCCAGCCATACCTCTTGCAACATTATCATGTGGGTTTATCGACTTTAAGAGAATGATTATAACTCAAATATATTTTTCTCTTATACAAAGTCTGCTGAATCACTGGAAACAGTAATGGCTATTGAAAAACAAAAGCCCTGGAGACAGTAATGATTAGGGGAGAAAGTGGCAATGAATCTTGGGTGAGGATGGCCATTCATACCAAGCAGCCTGCTTTTTAGGTGTCAGTTTGCTAATCTTCAATGATCCTCATAAACCCAACTGCCTGATTCTCCTCTCATCTTACTACCGCACGGAAGCAGTCCACCCAGCTATGGTTCAGCTTTCTGTGGGCTCACCATGCTTGTTTTAGCTGGAAAATTGACAGGAAAAATGTACCCATATATCCTCGACCATGTGCTTTAGAAGGCACAGACCAAGCAGTGGAATATGAGGAATCATACCCAGAAAATGATCTCTAGAAAATAATATTTTGACCAGATGCATATAAATGGATGATATGCAGAGAGAGTTGGCATATCTCTGGATCGCAGAAGGCTAGAACAGTTGCAGGGAAAGTTAAATGAAAGGAAAATAGTCAACTCTTCATGTTAGAGCTGAATGAAAGCAATAGGATTGGAATTAAAGCTTTCCTATTAATATCATGTGCAGATTGAGCAGTAGCAGGCTGATAATCTTGACCAATGAATCAATTAATTAAGGACATTTATGTATCCATTTTCAACTAGAACTTGTTAAGTATCCCTCAAATGTCAGAGGCAGTGGTAGGCAATAAAATAGAGAGGTGATTAAGATCTAGTCCTCTCTCTCAAGACACTCAAATTTCAGGAAGAAAAAAATAGATTACAATTCAATGGGATGTGTTTGAAAGTAGAGAATTGTACAAAATGCTATGAAAGCACAGAGCAGAAGGAAAATTAACTGCAAAGAAAGTCAGAAAAGGGTTCAGAGAGAAGGTAGCGTTTAGCTCAGTCCTATATAACTTGGAGTTTAACTTTTATTAAATTAAGTTTGAATATATTAAAAAAACTGAAATATGTAAAATAATACACAGTGAAAAGCTTTACTTCTCGACTAATTTTTTCCACTACATTTCTTCCTTGCTTCTTGTGTATAAATATATATATATATATATATATATATATATATACACATACACAATACACATATACACACACACATACATATATACATATACATACATATATATGTATACTTCCAGTATTTCTTTATGCCAATATAAACAAATTACTTGCATATATATTTTATATTTCTCCCTATCCTCCATAACAGGAAAATAATATATAAAGTGCTTTTAGAGGATTTCTTTTAATTAGAAATATATCCTGGAATTCTTCTCCTATATCACTCCTATGTCCTATATTTTACCTTATATGGCAAAAGGTAAAAATTTTCCTTCTATTCCCAGTTGTCTCAGAGTTCTTATCATGAAAGGGTATTAAATTATGTCAATTTCTCTCATGCAACAATTAGCATAATCATGTGGCATTTTTCTTCATCCTATTATTGTGATGCTTTACAATGATTTTCTTATGGTGAAGCATTCTTGTATTTCTAGGATAAATCTCACTTTGACATGGTGAGTAATCTTTCTAACATGTTGCTATGTTAAATTTGCTAAATTTTGTTGAGACATTTTGCATCTGTAGTCACAATTTCTATTGAAATGCATTTCTTCCTTGTAATGTCATTTTCTGGCTTTGATATCAGAATGGCATTAGTCTTAACAGAATGGTATAGAAAATGTTCTCTCAACTTAATTATTCTGAAAAGTTTGAAATGGGTGCTGTTAATTCTTCTTTAAACATTGAGTAGAATTCCCCGGTGAAGTAATCTTTTCCAGGTCTTTGTTGGGAGGTTTTGTTTTGTTTTGTTTTGTTTTTTTACCACTCTTTTAAATCTTTACTTCTTATAAGTCTGTTTGTGTAGTCTCTTGGTTTTATCATATTCAGAGTTCTTTAAGCCTCTTGGATTCAGAGATTTATAACTTACCTCAAATTTGGGAAGCTTTTAGCTGCTACATCTTTAAATATTTTTTTTGCCCTATTGCTGGGACTTCCACAATACATATGTTGATCTGATTAATGGTTCCCTGGATATCTTCAGCTCTGTTCACCTTTCTTCCTATTCTTGAGACTCAACAGTATCAATTGACCTATCTATCTTCAGGTTCACTGATACTTTATTCTGCTTCTGTAGATCTGCTTTTGATTCTTCGTACTGTACTTTTCATTTCAGTTATTGTACTTTATGTTCCAGAATTTCTTTTTGGCTTCTCTTTAAATTTTCTGTTGTTATTAATACTGTCATGTATTATTTTGTTCATACATGGCTTTCCTGTCTCTGTTCATGTCTTCCTTTAGGTCTTTAAGTAACTTTAAGACAGTTGTCTTATTTATTTTTTACTTTTTGTTTATTTATTTATTTTGAGATAGAAAGAATAGAAGGGAAGGGCAGAGAGAGAGAGAGAGAGAGAGAGAGAGAGAGAGAGAATCCTAAGCAGGCTCCATGCTGTCAGCAGAATGCCCGATGTGGGGCTCAAACTCACAAACCATGAGATCATGACCTGAGCCAAATCGGACACTTAACTGACTGAGAAATTCTGATGCCCCAAGACAGTTGTTTTGAAGTCTTTGTATTAAATATCTGATGTCTTCTTCCTCAAATATGCTTTATGTCAATTTATTTTGTTTCTTTAATTAGGCCATACTTCCCTGTTGTTGTTGTTTTTTTTCAAATGCCTTGTGATTTTTTTTTTCTTATTAAAATTGGACACTTGGATCTTATAGTGTAGTAACTCTAGAAATCAGAATCTTACTTTGCTTAAGGTCTACTGTTCATTGTTCTTGTTGTGGTAGTGTGTCTCTGCCTGTAATCAGTCTCAGGTTATAGCTTAAGATCTCAGGTCTTTCCTGACCCTGTCTTTTCCTGGCCATGTGAGGTGGCTTTCTAAATTCCCCTGTATAGATAATTGTTTTAATGTTCCCCCAAATTAAGCGAAGTTCCTTTAAGTCTTGTAGAAGTTGTTTCAGTCAATGGGGTTGGAACCATAGTGGCCAGGCTGCTTGCAAGCATCTTCACAGAAGCAAAAATCCAGTATCAAACACAGGACCTGCTATCCAGTGGGCAAAGTCATTATTGCTCACCCTCACTAGAGTAACCCATGACAGAAATGTGGCTGTCATCCCCTCAGCTGACTGCCATGAGTCTGAGGGGATAGGAATGGGTAGCTACCATCACACTAATGGGTGAAAGGGACTGAAGTTAATAGCAATTTACCATCAAAGCTTTCATATGGAGGCTACAAAGGTTCAAACTCCAGAATTCCAAAATGGCCTCTTCAGACAATTTCTACCAGTACAATTATTGTTCAGATGGAAAGATGTATTCTTGGTTCTTCCTACTCCATCATCCTTGAAATGTGTCCTTTCTTCATATGTATTTTTAATGTGTTTTACTCTGCACTCCATTTTTTTTCTTTTTTATAAAAATTAAATGTTGAATATTCCTGTGGAAATATCTGAAGCCAGACTATTTTTCATTCTTATATTGTGTCTGCTTGAGTGTGTGTGTACATACCCAAAAGAATCATTATTTATTTTTAAAGTTAATTTTATCAGGAGGTGTCTCAGGGTTGATTTTCATGAGATAATTTATCTTGTAAAACACCATTTCCTTTCGGTTTTTGTCTTCTTTAATCTCATGATTTTCTAAATAACTATATTTTCAAAATTTGTTGTTCCTTTTTTTTTTGTCTTTTTGTAGTACTCCAATCTTGCATTTATTGGATCTCCAAAACCTATTTTTCTTATCAATTTCTCCTAATCACTTTTTAATCTTCCTTTTAATGATTCTATTTCCTTTTATCTCATATGCAACCTCTACCTCCTTTGCCATAGTTTCTATAGTGTCTATTTTTCCTTGACTTCCTTATATTTAATTTTTATCTCTAAACGTTTTTTTATTCTTTTTTTTTTTTTTCCTATGTAAGTTTAATCAGCTCCTGATTTACTTTCTCCTGTAAGCAGGGCACTGCATTCATGATGTCTGCATATCTCGTCACTTAATTTCTTATATTTATTTTGTGTTCTTTTATAGCGAACATTATTTACATTTATTAACACTGATTTATATTTTTCTCTTTGTAGTAACATTTTTGTCACTATTCTAAAAAGCAAAGAAAAATATAAACATATATATTAGGATGGAGGTGGTGTTATTTCACTTATTTTTCTGTTCTTAGGATTTTCTTCTTCGATGTTATAGTCACACACTAATTTTTTAAAATAAGGTTCTTCTGGGTAGCTAGGGCTCCACTTCCTCTCATAAACTTCAGGGGGACTTCTACCACTAGCCCTGAGTTCTCATACTGATCACCACTACCAGAGTACATATCCACTATTTCCCAAGGTAATCACACCACCTCAAAAGAGGTGTTTTTATTTCTGCTTTGGAAACATTTCAAATTTTCACTCACATACTTTTTTTTTTCCTTTACCTGCTCTCTCCCCTCCCATAATTGCACCTAATCTGTCCATAGTCTTATTTATAGAAGTTTTTTCTTTCTTTAGCATCTTGATCTCTTTTATTTCTCCTTTCCATTTGCCAACAAAATCCACTGGCTCCACTACAGAGCAATTATTCTGTGTTCCAAATTAGCTTTCTTATTCTTCGAGGTGTTCAGAAAATCTAAATCTCTGCCACTAACAGAACCCTCTCCTGCTACAAGGTGCTTTGGTGACCATCTGGCATTATTTCAGCATATCTTGTTGAATTCCCAATACCCCTAGTTCCACATACTTAACAAGATGTTGAGCAAGGCTATATTACTTTCTGCAAGAGGAACGCTTTTTGGAGATATTAAGCATTTTACATTTCCTTTATATCATTGTATTTTTATCACAATGTGGTAAAAGCAAAGGTATAATTAGAATGGAAAAATTGATGGATTTAATGACGAAGATATTTTAACTTTACAATATGTCAACAGACCTAAGGAAACAGAGATCTACAAAGGTAATTAGATATTTAAACATTGGAATTTTTTAAGCATAGGAATTTTAACATAATATTTCCTGTAGTAGTGAAAAATTGAAAACAACCTGAAAATTACAAAGGACTATTTCATGATATAGCAAACAGCTTATGATATATTGTAATGGAAAACAAAACCATGTGTAGAATATGCTTGCAATTTTATTAAATGTTCACTTACCTCCAGTAATACATAAAACTGTTAATAGTGAAAATGATCTAGGATCACAGATGATTTTTTCCTCAAAGTATTTTATAAAAGTTTTATGACACACATGTATTACTCTTAGAAATGTAAAAAAAAATAAGTAAAAACAAACCCCTGAAATTATTAGGGATTAATTTTAAAATATGGTCATTATATGCACTACCAAAAATGATTGATTACTTGGGTAGAGTGAGGAAACAAAAGCTATTTACTGTCACTTTTTCATGTATTATTTCACTCAAAAGTACAAGGACCTAGGGGAAAAAACACAAATTTTCATATTTTGTGTATATTGCATGCATAGCAAACATATACATTTCTGTAACGTAGAAATATTTATAGGGATATGGAAATGGTTACATAAAACATGCCTCTTTTATACCTGAGGCAGGTATATAGTTTCCCTTCCTGTTCTTGATACATTTATATTTCCTTCCATTTATACAGTGTCTTAGAATGGAAATATATTGGGAGTTAGTGCTCAAAGTCACATGCATCCTTAGGTGTTGTAAAGAGAGGCGAAGCAGGCACCAGATTGCAGATGCAAAGTGATGCTATATAAAAGAGCAAAACATGTAATTATGGTGTGCTGTGTAAGACTGAAGAGAAAATTCCATCTGGAGAAGGGCAACTTGAAGACGGTATAGAAAGGGCAATCTCATGAGTTCAGTTGACTGTAAAATCTAAAGCTTTAAAAGGGAAGGTTACACAAGAGTTTAACCAATTTGATTTCAGAATCAAATAAAATGAGAGTGTGTGTTATATTTCTAAAGGGCTTGATATATACTATTTTCTCTTGATATATACTATTTATTATTTTATGTGAGAGAAGATTTCAAACTTCAAGCAGCAGTTTCAGCATGTCTACAGGAGACCATTATACTAAAGAGAAGTGCTAAAGATGCCTGTTAGAAAAACAAATTATAATCAAGGCAAAAGCTCAATAGAATAGGAAATAAATAAGCCAAAAAATATTTTCCTCAAAGCATCTTTAAGTGTTTTGTGAAGGAAGCAGAGTTTCAGTAGAAATTTATCAGCACAGACACTGCGCAGGCTTTTAATGGCAGTTGCAATACTCAATAATTATCTTAAACATGCTCTGCAGATAAAATGCTCATCCCATAAAAAGTACAAGCCTTCTGGTGCTAAACTTACGATGATATCACACTACAGGTCAACTTCTATGTATAGAGTTCAGTAGCTTGAATATGAATGCTATTGCACTTATAAAAAATGCTATTGCTCTTATAAAGGAATACATTTTAAACAATACTTTGGATGTTGCCTATAGTGTATTCAGGTCAATTTCCTGCTGGGTTCTAGTTTCAAGGCAATTTCCTGGAGGCTTCAAATTTTTAGCACTTTCCAGATACCATTTCTTTGGCCAAAGAGAGAAATGGAGGAGAAAAATGGTACTTATTACAAGAGTAATCATGAATGCTCAGCTGCAATAGAAAAGCATAGCATGAAACAAGACTATGATTGCATCAAAGTATGGTAAGATTTATGTGTTGTTGAGGTTCTTGGTTAAGTACTGGATGCAATATCATGATATATTTCACTGTCTTGTAAATGATATGATTTACCGCATGAGCTTTCTGTCATCACAATTTTTATTTATTGACTACAATGTCAGAAATGTCACATGAGGCAAAAAGTCATCCACTACAAATAATGATTATATTTTTCGAAAATGATACAAACATTAGCTCTTGGTTGAACAGTGATGTTATGTTGTTTCTCACTGCAGTGTCTGTCTTCACTTTTTAAATAGATAAGTAAGGTCAATTTCACTCTTCCTTCCCTCTGCTGTAGCAAGTACGATTATTGGTTTTCTCACTCATTCTACTTCCCAGTTGTTCACAAGAGGTTCCTATCTACTTTCAATGCACAATGAATTAGATTATTTTATATCCTTCATATATGGTGTTACCAGCTAGAGAAGCTGGTGTGTTGGCCTCTTACCTTTATAAAACTCAGAAAAGGTAACATTACATTAAAAAAAGGTTCACAGGGTAGTGAATAGTCACTAGCATTTTCTAGCCACTTTGCCAGAATATGCTATGTGACCTTGACAAGTCCCACTGCTAATTTCAAGCCACAGTTTTCTAATGTGTAAACTGAGAGCATTTAATGAAACCATCTCTAAGGTCCCTGAAAGTCCTAGAATCTTTGATTCTAATTTAAATTTATTTGATTCTCTTGCTTATCAATAAAGCAAATGAAGGAATTTAAGTTTTTTACTACATCGGTATTGCAAAAAAAATTTTTTTTTGCCATAAGCAAGCTTTTCTTTCTGAGAAAAGTCAAATGAAAATATCACATCACTATTAGGTATTATTTATGAGGGATAACAAGCAGTAAAAAGAAACACGAATTATTTTAGATATGTAGATTTGGTTTTGAAATATAATTACCTTTTGATCTGTTGACACTACAAATAAGGAGGAAGAGAAGAAATTAAGAAGCTCTTTTACCAGGCTGAATTATTTTTATCTGGGTCACAACACTGTAATGGTTCAAAGCACCTTATTCCTCATTTGACATAAAAATTTTAAAGACACTATAAAACCCCTCTTTTTCCTTTCTTCTTTCTTTATGTATCTGCTTCTATTTATTTAAAAAAAATTTTTTAATGTTTTATTTATTTCTGAGAGAGAGAGAGAGCGAGAAACAGCATGAGCAGGGGAGGGTCAGAACGAGAGGGAGACACAGAATCTGAAGCAGGCTCCAGGCTCTGAGCTAACTGTCAGCACAGAGCCCGACGCGGGGCTCCAACCCACAAACCGTGAGATCATGACCAGAGCTGAAGTCAGACGCTTAACCAACTGAGCCACCCAGGTGCCCCTCTCTGCTTCTATAAAAAAAAAAAAAAAGTCCAGAGAAATAGAACAGGAGCAGGAAGGCTAAAGCAGAGGGTTGACGGGACACAATAAGAAGGGTCCTGTTAGATCTAATCACCATCATCCTGGAAACTCTGCTCATGGCCCCCACTCTTGGCCCCAGGTGATTTGTACTGACCATCAGACTCATGCTTTTGAGAGTAAAACTTACGAAAATGGAAGGATCACCTGCTTCTTTAACTTATCCCAACTTCAAATTGTCTCCATTCTTTCTGAAAGGGCTAATGAGTTGCAGTACGTGGCTGTCTTTAAAACAAACATAGTTAGGGCTTGATGTTAACATAATTACAAAATATTGCCACAATTGTCACAAAAGATTGGCAATTTTTGGGGAAATGGGCCTATGTTCGTATAGATGAAGTTCTGAGTCTCCTCGGAACTCACCTGATTGGTGCTGCATCACCTTTAGTAGCCTATAAAAGCAATCTTTATCTCTATTTGGAAAAATAAATAAACAAATTTGTTCATTTACTTGTGCCAGAAAACACACACACACACACACACACACACACACACACGGAAACTCAAGCAAATATTTCGCTTTCAGAAGTTTGTGACTTGCACATCCCAGTCCAGGGCCCAGCCTGCTTTATTGCACTCCCTTATAGCAAAGTTGAAAAAAAAAAAAAAAACTGCTATGACTCCCTTTGCAATTCCCTTCCCCTCAGTCTGTCTTAAATCCATTTAAATAAAGTGTTAGCTCCTAATCTTACCTCAAACTCTTCCTGTCAAGCTGCCTTTACCAAATACTCGAAAGTCTGTGAAAATAATTTTTCTTAATTGAAATATGTATTATCTTTCCATCCAGTTGCAACCATTTGTACACTGGCAGAAGGAAAGAGAAAGAGCAGCCAATAAATATATGTGTGAAGAGAAACCGTTAACCCACGTATAATTTAAAACATTGGTTACTCACAAAACACAGAAAAAAGAACACCACTAGAAAATTTTTGGAAGAGTCCAAAGGCTGTTTTCCTTCAAACTTATGGCTTGTGGAAACTGGAGTTTCCAGTATCTCCATGCCAAATATAAATGAAAGGAAAAAAATCAAGTAGACATTTTCTGTATTACATATGAATCGCATGGTTGCTCTATGTTCTATCACTAGTAATTGCCATCTTAAGAATTAACATACTTGCCTCTTGATAAACTGGATAAGAAGAAAACAAGATAAAGAAGATAGCTTTGTCTTCTTTGATATTTCCAATATAATTATCCACACTCTAAAACAAAGGGAAGTGAATTAGAGAATCATCTGTCATTGGAAGCAAATTAATGCTCTTACAAAAGCAACAAAACCTTTACTTCTTTGAGCCATCACCTTGTCATATATTAAAAAAAAGTTTTAAGTGAAAACAATGCCCAGGCATATGTGTACGTATTATATGTATATATTATACACACACACACACACACACACACACACACACACACACACTATGTATGTTTAGATATGTATTGGCATAAGAACAGTCATTCAATCAATGAAAAAGAATAGAGATGCCAGAAATAAACCCACACATATATGGTCAGTTTAGTTTTGACAAGGAAGCCAAGAAAATAAAACAGGGAAAGGACTGTCTATACAATAAGTGGTATTGGGAAAGCTCGACAGCCAAATGCAAAAGAAACTGAATCTCTATCTTATACAACTCTAAAAATCAACACAAAATAGATTAAAAACTTGAATGTATGACCTAAAACCATAAAAATTCTAGAAGAAAATCCAGGAACTAAACCCCTTGATATTTACTGAAAGGCAACCTACTGATTGGGAGAAAATAATTGCAAATCACATATCTGATAAGGGGCTAATATATAAAATATATAAATAACTTGTACTATTCAATAGCAAAAAAACCAAACAATCCAATTTGAAAATGGTCAGAGAGGGGCTCAGTCAGTTAAGTGGCTGACTTGAGCTCAGGTCATGATCTCACAGTTCGTGGGTTCGAGCCCCATGTTGGGCTCTGTGCTGACAGCTCCGAGCCTGAAGCCTGCTTCAGATTCTGTGTCTCCCTCTCTCTCACTGGCCCTCCCCCACTCACACTCTGTGTGTGTGTGTGTCTCTCTCTCAGAAATTTAAAAAATTTAAAAATGGTCAGGGAAACAATAGACATTTTCCAAAGAAGACATACAAATTGTATCAAGTACCTGAAGGATGATCTATATCATTTATCATCAGGGAAATGCAAATCAAAACCACAGTAAGATGTCATCTCATATCTGTTAAAATGGTTACCATAAAAAGAAAAATTAACAAGTGTTGGCAAGATTGTAGAGAAAAGGAAACTTGTGCACTGTTAATGGAAATGTAAATAGGTTCACCGCCTGTGGAAAACATACTAGACAGTCTTCAAAAAAAGTTTTTCTTTTTAATTAAAGCTAGAACTACCATATGACCCAGAAATTCCAGTTCTCCCTATATACCCAAATGAAATTAAAACAGGATATCAAATCAATATCTGCACTTCCACATTTATTGCATCATTATTCACAATAGCCAGGATATGGAAACAATTTAAATGTCCATCAATAGATGAATGGATAAAAATGATGCGACATAGATGGAATATTATTCAGCTATGAGAAAGAGGGAAATCTTGCCTTTGTGACATAGATGGAACTTGAGGACATTATGCTAAGTGAAATAAGCCAGGTAAAAAAAAAAGACAGGTACTGTGGTACCTGGGTGGCTCAGTTGGTTAAATGTCTGACTCTTGATTTTGACTCAGATCATGATCTCCCTGTTTGTGAGATTAAGCTCTGTGTTGCACTCTGCACTGACAGCATAGAGTTTGCTTAGGATCCTCTCTCCCCCCATCTTCCTCTGATCATGCTTTCTAAATAAATAAATAAACAAATAAATGAACATTTAATAAAAGACAATTACTACATCGTATGACTTATACGTAGAGTCTAAAAAATAAAAATAAATTAAATAAATGAAAAAGTCAAACTTCTAGAAACAGAATAGAAAAATGTTGCCAAGGTCTGGAATTGGGGTGTGTGAATGGGAGATATTGGTAAAATGGTACAAAATCTCAGCTATATGATGAATAAGGTTTGAGGATATAATGTAAAATATAGTAAGTATTGTTGATAACACTATTAAATAATTGATATATGCTTAGAACTTCTTTCATTAATAAAAGATAAATATGTGAGGTGATGGATATGTTAATTAGCTAGATGGAAAAATCCTTTCATAATGTATGTGTATATCAGATCACCACAATATAAACTTTAAATATCTTAGAATTTTATATATCCATTATACCTTGATGAAGCTGAACTTTTAAAAAAGAATTATTTCATACAATTGTTTACATATTTGCAAAATTTGTTGAGACATAGTGCTTTAACAATACAAATAGATAGCAAGACTGGTTCTATACCAATTAAACTAAATAAACATTAAAAAACTGACTATCAAATAAATCTACAAGTCCTTATATCATTACCATTTTGCCAAACATTTAAGGAAGAAAGAATACCAATGCTATACAAACTCCTCCAAAAGAGAACAGGAAAGTCCACTTCCCAATTAATTACTTAAAGTCATCATTACCCTGTTACCAGTAATAGACAGATATATGACCAGCTAAGAAAGCTACATGCCAATATGCCTACTCTAGATAAATGTGAAAATTCTCAGGTAAATACAACCTAATTTAGCAATATATAAAATACTTAATATGTCATGATGAAATGGATTGTATCATGGGACTGCAAAGTTGGTTTAACATTTAAAATCGATTATAAGGGTGCTTGGGTGGATCAGTTGGTTAAGCATTAGCCTCTTTTTTCAACTCAGGTCATGATTTCAGGGTCATGAAATTGAGTTCTGGGTCAGGCTCTGGGCTGAACATGGAGCCTGCTTGGGATTCTCTCTCTCCCTCACACTCTGCCCTTTTCCCCTCTCAAAATAAATAAATAAATAGTTAAAATCAATTATGTTTGAATTATGTAATTCATATTGAGAGACTAAAAGATAAAAACAATTTGACTATTTTAATAGATGCAGTAAATACATTTGACAAAATTCAACATCCATTCTTAATAAAATCTCTGTTGAAGGGAACATCCTTAATCTAATAAATGATATGTACAAAAAGGACCCACAAATGGTATCATAATTAATGCTAAAAGACTAAATCTCCCAAAGATTAAAAATAAGGCAAAGATATCTGGCCTTACCAATAGTATAACTGAATGATATTTATATGAGTACAAAAATTATGTAATTATTATGTGTAGACTATTACCAAAGAAAAATTTGTATTTTGAAAACTGTAAAACATTGACAAAGAAATCAAATACCTAAATAAATAAAGATATATACCATGTTCACAAACTGGAAGTTTGAAAAAATTATTGTCAGTTCCCTTCCTCCAAGCTGATTTGTAGATACAGTTTAATTCCAATAAAAATCACACCAGTGTTTGTTTTGTAGAAGTTGGCAAACTGATACTAATATTTATGAAAGGCAGAGGAAACTAGAAGAGCAAAGCTGGAGAGCACACACTACTTTAAGAGTTTTTATAAAGTTACAGTAGTCAGGCCACTGTTGAGTGGGCGAAACAATATATACAGACGAATGGAATAGAACAGAGTTCAGAAACACACCAAAATATATATGGTCAATTAATCTTCAACAGGATGCAAAAGCAATTCAATGATAAACAGTCATTTCAAAAGAATGTGCTAAAAACCTGGACATGCACATGCTAAAACAATAAGCTTGAATCCTGTGATAGCCAGGATTTTGTTTCATTTATTTCCTTCCTCGTGTTATGCCTGTGAATATGTAACATTACATGAGAAAAAGGAATTGATGTTGTATATGGAATTAAGGTTACTCATCAGCTGACCTTAAAATATGAGAACTATCATGGATTATCTAGATGGGCCCAATATAATTTCATGGGAAATAGCAGCCAGAAGATTTAGTTGAGAAAATGCTAAGATGGAGGAAAATGAAGAAGCAATTCGAAATATGAACAAATGGTCATTGTATAGGGGGGAGAAAAGAAAAACACAACAAAGCATAAGGACAGAAGAACAAAAATGGAAAATATACCCCTGTGCTACCATTCCCCGATCTTCATGTAATAACTTTCACTCTTTGGTAAATATACCTGAACCTGGACTCTACTAACTCAGTTAGGTTCCATTCTGTTCAAATATGTATATAAAACATTATCCAGTGGCAGTTTTTCATTTTGTATTTTAGCTGAAAATTATTAAATATTTATTATAAAATGAGCACCATATATGTTTTTAAAAAGCTTATTTAAAATGTTCCTGTATCATCTTCAGTGCTGACAAAACTATGTTTAAAAGAAAGACATGACCATTTTATGTTTCTGCATTAAAATTCTTGGGCGCCACACTTGAATGAATTCCAATATAAGTTCTTCCCATCTGGTGCCAACTTTTCTCTCCATGTTCTCTTTAAAAAAATCCCTATCTCCTTATCTCAAGTCCTGTGGGAAATGTTTCTGGCTTCCATAATATAACATGGGGTTTGAAGTGATATACTTACTGAAAAAACTCACTTACAGAAATTATTCTTCTGGGAAATTCTTATCCATCCTTCAAGATCCAAATCAAATATCACCTTACTATGTAAACTCAAGGATAATTAAGTCTTGTGTCTGTGCTTTCACAGTGTTCTCTTCCTCTATGATATATATATCTTATATCAACTGTATGTTTATATATCTCATTTCAGTAATTTATCATGTTTTTCCAAGGCAAAGACCATGATGTATTTCCAGTGCTGTTCATATAGTAAGTACTCACGGAATGTTGAATGAATGATATGGTCAAACTAATATAAAACATCCTTCTAGTATATGATGAAGTCTTGGAAGGTACTTAGCTTTTTCACTTATATTGTATCTTTCTTCTTATTCTGAATCAGTAAGGCTGCCTCTCAATTACCTATAGATCTTTGTGAATATATTCTCTTTGTCAGTAATTTTTTTTTAATGTNTTCACTCACCATAACACCCTCAAGGTCCATCCATGTTGCTACACATTCTCTTTGCCAGTAATTAAATTAAAACATTTTAAAAATCTACTGGAAAAATACCTCACTTCCATTGATGGTTGATTAGTGGAAAAGGCATTAGTGTTAGAAGATTTTTATGAGGCAGTTTCTTCAGTCCAACATATTATTTTCCCTAATAAACCAACTATTTCTGTAGAAAGTTATATCTTAGTATTCAGGAGGAATACTTATAACAGATAAAGTCTAAGACACTATGTCTATCAGACAACTTCAAAAAAATTAAAATATACTTTTAAAATCTACTTATGTCTTAGGGATGAGAAATGCAGTCTGCAATTCAATTGTGAAGAATTGGATGAAATAGAAAATAAATTTTTAATGAAGAAATTTAGATAGGTGTGTCAATTCATAAATGTATAACAGCTCATTGAATCTATGAATGATGAAAAATGGAGATTTATTATTGGCTATTAAACAAATACCTTAGCAATGCCATGAATGCATGGCCTTACGTCTCACCCTACCTGAAATGACCATGTGAATTCAGGGATTTATTACTTTTCATGTATAACTTACTTCTGAGCACTTTTTCTTTCTGCTGACACAGTACTATTTATTAGCCACAAAGTTACAATTTTGCAAAACTGCAATTTGATTAGTTCTATTTGACAGATACTGTAATTCACTGGGAGGAAACTATAGTATATAAGGCTAACCATTTGCAAAAGCACAAAGTTATGGAAATCAGATAATCCTTCTGATCAGTAGAAAGCTAAGTGAACTCCTGAAAAGAGCCATAAACATTTATGACTCTGTTTAAGGTGGTAGTTCCCAGACTTTTGTGATCCATGAACTGCTTAAAGACCTTTCTTCAAGACCAACTGAAAAATAGATACTGGCATCTGACAAATAGAGATAAAAGTAATCACCTTATTAATTAAACTGATAATACTACAGAATATGACTATATTTGTTGGCTAAGTTAACTTGATAACACTTATTCATAAATGAGATAGATTCATTTGTTCAACTGAAGGCAGTGTACATTCACAGGCCTCCCCCTTTGAGAAACTGTGTCTTCAAAATCACACAAAAAAGGAAGTATGTACAATGTGTGTTTCTTGAGGGTAAGTGATCCCCCAAACAGAGGTGAAAAGGCATGCACAGTTTCTTCCCCCAAACTCAAAAAGAAATCACTCTTCCTTTCCTGGATAGAGGATCCAAGAGAACAGCTGTGTTGCTTTAGGGAAGCCTTTTTCACATAGTAGCCAAAGAAGTGGAAGACACTAACCCTTACTTTTTGTATTTCTGGATAAAGATACAGAAAACAGCAATATACTATTAATATCACTTCATGATAAGGAGAAAAGTTCCTGGCATCTGATTCCTGAGTTCCTGTCAGTCGTTCCCAGAATCTTCAGATTTATACCTTCTTATACCTGGTCATGTACCCCACACTAGTGTCTCCTGTTCACATCTGAACTGTCTCCACTCACCCCAAGTCACCTGGATATCCACAAGACCACAAATCCTAAATCTAATCCAGAACTTCTCAAATTATGTGTGAGGAAGGATGGGTTTTTAATCTCAATTTGTAGCTAATGATTAATTTTGTGAAATGCAATGGGTATGAATTACCAGAAAAATAACCAAATGCTTGAATGTCTGGTCAATTCCAAATTGTTGTAATAGTTTCAAATGTACACTTTAATTTCTATCCTTCATTTGTTCTGTTCCAGCACTCAAACTTTGAGTTTGTTTGATTCTCAAACTTTGGCACGGCCTTGCATACCTGAGATAAATGCCACTTGATTGTGGTGTATAGTTCTTTTCATACACTGTTGAATTCAATTTGCTAACATTTTTTTCAGGAATTTTGTGTCTACGGTCATTAGAGATATTAACCTATTGTTTACTTTAAAGTTTTGTCTGGTTTTACTATTAGGGTAATAATGCTGGTCTCATATACTGAGTTAGGAAGCACCCCTTCTGCTTCTATCTTCTGAAAAAATTGTGAAGAATTGGTATAATTTCTTAAATATTCGGTAGAATTCATCAATGAACCCACCTGACCTGGTTCTTTTTGTATTGTAAGTTGTTAATTGTAGATTCAATTTCTTTACTAAATATAGGACTACTAAGATTGTCTACTTGTTTTATGAGTTTTGCCAGATTATGTTGTTCAAGGAATTGGCCCATTTCATGTAGGTTATCAAACTTGTGGTCATAGAGCTGTTCATAACATTTTTTCTTTTATCCTTTTAATGTCCATGAAATCTGTAGTGATCTTCCTTCTTTCATTTCTAATATTAATAATTTGTGTCTTTTCTCTTTATTTCTAAGTTAGCCTGGTTAAAGGCTAATTGATTTTAGTAACCTTTTCAAAGAGCCATCTTTTGATGGTCATCGATTTTCTGTTGATTTTTTTTGTTTTGATTTCACTGATTTTGCTCTAGTTCATATAATTTTTCTTTTTCTTACTTTGGATTTAACTTACTCTTATTTTCTAGTTTCCTAAGGTGTCACCTTATATTATTGATTTTAGATCTTTCTTCTCTCTAATATACGTATTCAATACATTTCTCTCTAAGCATTGGTTTTGCTATAACCCACAAATTTTGATATTATGTTTTCAGTTTCATTAAATTTGCTTTTAAATTTCTGTTGATATTTTTTCTTTGACCCATGTGATATTTAGGGTTTTATTGTTTAATCATCATACATTTTGGTATTTTCCAGCTATTTTTCTGTTATTGATTTTTAGTTTAATTCCATTGTGGTCTGAAAGTAGATAATATATTATTTTTATTCTTCTAAATTTATTTAAGTGAGTTTTATGGCCCACAGTGTGATCTATCTTGGATAATGTCCCATATAAGATTGAGAAGAATATGCATTCTACTGTTGGTGAATGAAGTAATCTACAGATGTTAATTTTATCCGGTTGATTGATGGTGTTATGAAGGTCAACTATGTCTTTACTAATTTCCTGTCTGTTAGGTTCATGCATTTCTGATACAGGGATGTTGAAATCTCCAATTATAATAGTGAATTCATCTACTTCTCTTACAGTTCTATCAGTTTTTGCCTATCAGTTTTTGCCTCACATCTTTTGACATTCTGTTGTTAAGCAAATGCATATTATGAATTGTTATGTCTTCTTGTAGAATTTATCCCTTTATCATTATAAAATGTCCAGGTAAGTTGTGATTCTATATATCTGTCAGTATCTACAATTTTGAGGGCAGTAGTTTGCCTTGTAAGACCTTCTCTTATGGCTCTAAGCGTAGTTGTTAATTTTTCAGTTTGTTCAGTTTTTTACTTGCTGTTAGGATTTCCAAGCCTCTTCTATGCCATTGAAGAGCCAAAAATTAAGTCCTCTGTTAAGAGAAACCTCGTGCTGCACGTAGCCCCAGTCCCAGTCCCAGGAAAAGCCTCAGACTATTCAAGGCTAAAGCCATCCTCAGACCACCCTCAGTTCAGTTAATCAAAAAGAAAAAAAAAGAAAAGAAAAAGAAACATTCCTATGGTCTGAGTCAAGGCTGGAAACTGCAGATACAAACTAGCCCATTTCTCACCACTTGTCTGAACCCCACGTGGGCCCTTTGAACTCACCTCATAATTGGTCATTTTCAAAGAATTCTCAAAAGTCATGATTGGGTCCCACCAAAAGTAATGAACACCTCACAGATACTGAATGGTTAAAGCTGTAATTGTAATTGGTGCTTATGTGATGATGCTACATGTACTGTAACACCCCCATCCCTTACTCCTTAAAAACCCTGTTCGCTGTTGTTCTTGGCTTCATCTTGCTACCACGACACAGGTAGGCAGATGAGCCCCTGCTCGAGCTTGTAATAAAGACCCTTTTGTATTTGTATCGGTGCTGGCTCCTTGGAGGTCTCTGGGACTCGCGATTCGGGCACACCACCATAATAAGACATATTTTTATTTTTACAAAGAAATAATAGAAAAAGTTGGTTACATAAAGGTTGAAGAAAAAACAATAAAAGAACATTGAGGAAACAAACAACGATTACAGGAGGTAGCTAATAGTCCTAGGCCTGAAGATACAACGAGAAGGGTTTAGTTGGGGCTCTCAGAACCTAGGAATTCAAAGAGATGCTGCACAACTGGATTTGGACTTCTAAAACAAGACAACTGCCCAGCAGTGGCTTGTACCCCTGAGAAAACTCAGTGAATCTGACTCTGAAATTTTCAAAAGAAATGGAAGCTCATCCCAAATGCCAAGTAAACAGCCATTGCTTAGGTGATACTAACAGGAACAGCAAAAAAATAAAAATTAAAAAAAAAAAAATAAGAAAAGAAAAAGGAATCACTGGGAGCCGCACCGGCCTCGTTGGATGAAAGTCAGAGCATGGAAATGGCAGTGCTTTCACAGCTCCTACCATGAGAAAGGAAAACTGGTATCTCCTTCTGCTACTACTGGCTCATGTTAGAAATGAACCTGTTGGTATTGACCAGACCTCACAATATTCCAAATCAGACCGATATTCCCATACAGATTGCTCATAAGGAAAAGCATATTCCTGCCTTTTCAAAAGACATTTCAGATGAAAGCATTGTGGATGATTGTCAAAAGGCTCTTCCTATGGGCCTTGCAGATACAAGACTTACATAATAAAGGGGGTTAAGAACGCAAGAGTTACAACTGAGCCTGGCCCAGAGACTAAGAGCCTAATTTAGAGTTAAGGACAGATATCCGCCCCCGCCCAGTTGTTTCTGCTTGGAGCGTTAGCCCCCCAAGGCATTTGTGAGTGACTTATTTTGGCCTTGAATATGCTGATTGCATCCTGTGAAGAAACCTATTGAGGAATTTCTTCTTTTATGATTATGGGAGCAAAGGTGTTTCCTGAAAGACCTGTTTTTCTTAATACTTCTCCTTAAACAAGCTATTGACTCCTGGTCACAAAAAAGTAACTTCACCCTTTTTATGCTAAAAACATTGTCTTGTATGCCAAAGATACCTTCCTTCTCCATAGGATAAGCATCTAAATCCCCTACCTCAATCACTATTGATAAAGGTTATGCATGAGTCTTCTACAAATCTATGTTCTGGGAAATTCTTACATATCAGAGAAGTTTGTCATCAGAAATCGTTGTCTAAGGCAAATGTCACTCCTGTGCCATCCCCCAATGATAAAATAAAGTTGAGCCCCAGGCAGAGCAGAGATGCCTGCCTGGTGACCAGAAAGAATCTCGGGCCTCTCTCACCCCTCCCTCGCCGACACCGTCCATCCTTCAGGGACCTCCGGACCTGCCGGAGCCGGTCTCGACAAGGAATCTCTTCTCTCCACTTCCTGTCTAACACTTTGCGTCTAGTGCCTCCCACCCACTGATATCAACTAATGTGAAGCACTTGGTGGAAAAAGAAACCTTATTTACAACTAAGGCCCACAGTTGCATAGGAAAGGGTATAAGAATAATCTGAAGCTGAGAGAAAATTGAAGCAGAGGATCTAGCTTTATTTTGTCCAGACATTTACCCAAAGATTCAATACACTTTACTTAAAAGTCCATTCCCCTCTACACTTTTTTGAAACATAAATTTATCATATACTAAATTTCGGTCAAGTATTTGGTTCTTTTTCTGAACATATTTTTATATGGTTCCACTTATCTGATTTTTTTAATGTATCAATACCACCACACTGCCTATAAAGGCAATAATTAATTGAGGATTTATAAAGATCTTTTTTCTAATGCAAGTGTTCTCAAAGTTTCTGTTCTTATTAGAGTGCTCTTATTTTATACTCTCCCTTGCTGATTAAAAACATGCCCATGGTTTCAACTACTACTTGTGAACTGGTAACTGGCAAAAATATATCACCAACACAGGTATTTTCTAAAATTTCCATATTAAACTTCCTACTAAACATTTCATCATGGATGTCTCACAAAGTCCCTCAGTCTTTAAGAAGTTAAACTTAAATAAATAACTGAAACAAATAATTATCATCTTTATCTCAACCACCTTGTATTCTACACATATTCTTCCTCTTGATTCATTATCTTACTGAAGGATAAAACTGCTCTACTGGATCAAAAAGAAGCTAGGAATCATACTACTCTTCTCTTCCTTCATTATACCCAGATCAGTTCCAATCATGTTCCACATCCTGTAGATTTACATCTTAAATATCTAGTGCTCTCATATACCTCCATTGCTGCTGATCATGCACTGAAATAACATTCCATAGGGGCTCTATGCCTCCAGAGTTGTCTATATATCATCATTCTACAAAGCTTGCAGATTGATCATTTTACCTGGCAAATCTGATCATGCTTGGTTTGTTCAAATCCATCAATAACCTACCACTACCTTCAGGTTAAGATCCTATCTCCTAGGTATAACATATAATCTCATTTTCTAGCCTATGCACATATTTCTAATCTAATTACTCATTATTTCCCCCATATGTCTGCAATTCACTTGAGCTGGTTTTCTTATACCATGCATTTCCCCCCTTTGCTTATTGCATTACTTTTGTAACACAAATCAGACACAAGTTAATATAAACTTGTCTTCAAGACCATCACATCATCACTGTATTTTCTACGATTTTTATGGTGAAAAAGTATACATAATATTTACCATTTAACCATTTTTAAGTATATAGTTCAGTGGCACTTAGTACATTTACATTGTTGTGCAGCTTTCAACACCACCTATCTACACTGCTTTCTTCATCTTCTCAAACAGAAACTTGATTAAACTCTCATTCTCCCTGCATTCCAGCCCCTAGAAAACACCATTCTACTTTCCGTCTCTATGAATTTGACCATTCTACCTCCCTTGTATCTGTGGACTCATATACTATTAGTCCTTTTTTAACGGGCTTATTACACTTAACATAATGTTCTTAAGATTCATCCATGTTGTAGTAGGTATCAGAATTCCCTCTATAAGGATGAATAACATTCCATTGTATATACCACATTTTGTTTATCCATTCATCTATTAGTGGACACTTGGGTTATTTCCAATTGTGGGTGATTGCAAACAATGCTGCTATAAGCATGGCTGTACAGGTATCTCTTTGAGTCTTTGTTCTAATTTTATGAGTACATACTCAGAGATGGAATTATATATTATTAAATATATTTTTAACTTTTTGAGGAACCTCCATACTGTTTTCTATAGTAGCTGCACTATTATGCTTTCCCACCAACAATGCATGAGAGTTTCCATTTCTCCACATCGTTGCCAGCATCTGTCATTTCTGTTTTTGTTTTTGTTGTTTGTTTTGTTTCTGATAATAGCCATTCTAATAGGTGTGAAATGATATTTCACTGTGCATTTCCCTAGAGATAGTGTGCATCTCTCTATGCACAGTTTGGCCATTTGTATATCTTCCTTGGTGAAATTTCTGTTTAAGTATATTGCCTATTTTAAAATATGGTTGTTTTGCTTTGTTTTTGTTTTGTTTTTAGTAGAATTGTAGGAGTTATTTATATACTCTAGATATTAACTATTTAATCAGATATATGATTTGTAAATATATTCTTTAATTCTCTGGGCTACTTTTTCACTATGTTGTTAGTATCCTTTGATGCACAAAAGTTTATAGTCTTTATATAGCCCAATTTTCCCATTTTTTTCTTTTGTGCCTATATTTTTGGTGTCATATCTAAGAAAGACCTTTACTAATTTTCAGGGTACATTCTGAGCTTTGACATGAGCCCGTGGTGAAGGCAAAAGGTTTTTCCTAGGGCTTTTCTAAGCATGTGTCCTTTCTAGGCCTGAGTATGTGCTTTTTGCCAGTACTGTGATATACACAGCTGCTTTTAAATGTCTTAATTTCCTTCATATACTTACCTGTTTTTTCTGGGTGCTTTAGCTATTCTATTGTATTTCCCAATCAATAGTCTCTTACCCCAGGTATCTCTGGGTCTCTAGCCCAACTGCAGTTTTCACAAAGTGTGACCTTAGCAGCCTTAGCCTTCTCCCAACCTGAGATCTCATCTGTGCCACATTTGGCTCTGAGCTATGAAACAGACATCAATCAGGCAGCCCCTACATAGGTAAGAACACTGCATGTCAGGGCCACTACACTCTGTCAGCTTATGCAAGGGAACTGGGAAACCGCTGCTTCCCTCAATGTACCCTGTGCCCTACAGAGGAAAGGGTGGAGCAAGGGTGAGCACAAATGCCCCAGAATCTCCCACCGGTCTGTAGGTAACACTTTCTTGATTGAGTGTTCACTTGTCTGCTGCAGATTCCTGACTGATTTCTTGAGCTTCTACAAAGTTACAGTAGCCAGTCTCTAGCTGTTCATTTGATATTCTGTGGGGGGAGGAGAGCCCGGGGTTTCCCAGTTTGTCATCTTGCTTCAGGTTCTCCCATTGTTTTTTGTTTTTTGTTTTTTGTTTTTTTCACTATCTGCATCCACAATGTCTGGGTCATAGGGAAGAGATTATAAATGATTGTCAAATAAAGGGTAAAGGAGTTAGGAATGTGCAGTACCAAGATTAGAGTAACTGATACAATGGATATTGGCTTCCCAGTAGGTAGCTATAAAGTCCAAGGTCCATAATGAACATTTTTTTTTCAATTTTTAAAAATGTTTTATTTATTTCTGAAAGAGAGAGAGAGAGAGAGAGGGAGAGATAGAGAAAGAGAGGCAGCGTGAGCAGGAGAGGGTCAGAGAGAGAGGGAGACACAGAATCCAAAGCAGGCCCCAGGCTCTGAGCGGGCTGTCAGCACAGAGCCCGACACTAGGCTCGAACCCACGAACCATGAGATCATGGCCTGAGCCAAAGTCGACGCCCAACCGACTGAGCCACCCAGGTGCCCTTCCATAATGAACTTTTATTTGCTATAATTTATCATGATTTTATTTGGAATACAATTCAAATGGTGACAAATGATTGCTATTGATGGATGACATCTCCCATAAAGTTTCCAAAGGCTAGAGTCATCAGGGAACATATTTCTTTTGAATGTTTCTACAAAACAGCCTTGGTCATCTAACAGGAAATGGGAGTTTTGTGGCCAAATGGAGAGGTTTTTCAGCCCTCCTCCCCCAATATAAGCAACTGCCTATTTCACTTATGGACAAATCTGTTCATGGAAACTAGAGAGGCAGATGCAGAGATTCGTTTGGATTATAAATGCAAATGAAAGGACAGGTAAGGACACTTTCTTCTATCCCTGCCCTCCCAGAATCAGAGAACATGATGTCATGTGTATAATCAATGATGCCCTTTACTGCCCATAACAGAAAGCTGTGGTCACTAATGGCAGACGTCCATTAACTTGCTGTGACTCACTTGAAAAAATCAATCTGAAAATAGAGGATATAACTCTATATTAAAAGGATGTTATTCACAAACCACTTCTATTTGTAAGAGTCATAATCTTCATATTTCCCCACAAGGCTCACAGCTCAATGGTGATTTTTATATTGGCTGAGTGGAGCCAAGAAGAATGATTAGAAAATTAATTGGATATAAGTAAATAGTCAACACTGTGCAAGTCATCCAAAGGAAAAAGGAAAAATAGAATCCCCGTGCCAATTGCTCTTCAAATGCATTGTTATCTACTTTCCTAATATCTACATTATGGACTGGCAATGATGAATTATTATTGATTTTTACATATACATACATACACATACTGAATGTGTATCATGTAGTATATGTTTATATATGTATGTATGTATATCATGATATCTATATTATATGTGCATATAGATAGGTATAGATATAGCTCTAGATAGGTAACTAGAATTCAGAACGAATAGAGGTAATATTCAAAATATTTAGCAATCAGTCAGATAGGCATACAGCAATCAGGATGGATACTGATCATTGCATGAGAAGGGTTATGGAAGATACCTATTGACTCTTACTCTTTCAAATGATAGATCCTTCTTAGGAAGGTTGTGAAGGAAGCAGAAGGACCCATAAGTGACTTGGAGGGAGTAGTATGGACACATTTCAATATTTCAAAAACAAGAATGAGGAGGCAAGATGGCATAGAAGTAGGGAGCTCCATACATTTCACTCACCCCCATCTCAAATGGAGAAGGCCTGAAGCCATAGGAACCCTTGCAGAATCCAGGAGTTTGGGAGGAAAAGGACACAGAGTCCAGTGAGAAAATCTTATAGTGTGAGCGTGAACTGGGGAAGATAAAATTGGGCCAGGACCAGAGACACAGAGGGAAGGGGGGATCCCCCTTTGCGGGGAGCTGTGGTGAGGCCAGGGTGGGGGAAGAAAAAGTGGCCGAAATTGCTCAAGACACTGTCCCTGTCGCTGGAGAAGAGAAAAATCTCCACTCGGGACACAGAGGGATCCAGTTTCCTGCTGTCCAGCTGACTCTAGGCAGAAGCACTTGTCCCAGGTGACCCCGGAAGAAACTGCTCCTGGCTCGCCAGCTTGACCTGGAGGAGACATGAGCAGCAGTTTCTGGCTGGATCCCCAGGGGGAAGGCGAGAGGCTTGAAACTGCTCTGAGAGACTCGCCTGTGAGTTTATATTTCAAGCAATATCAATGGGGTGCGTGGGCTGAGATCTGGAAACGAGGCCTGGCTTGGGATATAGAGCATGGCCCACCTTGGCTACACCCTCAGCATAGGGAGATCACACCCAAAGAGTGAGTTGTGGTGCTTGGTTCGAGAAGGGACTGGGGCACCGCCACTTTTCTCCCCATAACCACCAAGGCAGGACCCCACGGGATGCATTGGACCAAACCATGCCCATCCCCCCAACTAGAGAGCTGCCCTTTTTTTTTTTTTTTTTTTTTACTGGTGCAGGGGTAAGAACCACATGGATGCACTGCCCTGATTAATTCTGGTCACTGACTTGCTTAAACAGTCACATTTAATCCATTTTCTAGATATAAATTCTACACCTCCAAAGCTACCATTTTCTCTCTCTCTCTCTCTGGCGTAAGTGGACTATATAGTTTCTCTGAGTAGCATTATCGTCATTTCTTTTGCCACCTCTCCAACCATATTCCCCTCTTTCTCTCTCTCTCTGAATTAAGGGATACAGGAGTGCTGATGCATAGGGGCACATGTACCCCAATGTTCATAGCAGCAGTATCAACAATAGCTAAAACATGGAAAGAGCCTAAGTGTCCATCAACTGATGAATGGATCAAGAAAATGTGATTTATTCATACAATGGAATACTACATGGCAATGAGAAAGAATGAAATCTAGCCATGTGTAGCAACATGGGTGGTACTTGAGGGTGTTATGCCAAGCAAAATAAGTCAGGCAGAGAAGGACAGATATCATGTTTGCAGTTATAGGAGGATTAGGTGGAACTTAACGGAGGACCATGGGGGAGAAAAAGGGGAAAAATAGTTGGAAAGAGGGAGAGAGGCAAACCATGAGAGACTCTTGAACGCTGAGAACAAACCAAGGGCTGATTGGGGTTGGGGGGAGGGGAAGGGGGGTGATGAGCATGGTGGATGGCACTTGTGGGGATGAGCATTGGGTGTTATATGGAAACCAACTTGACAATAAATTATTTTTAAAAAATATTTCAAAAGCAAACACTTTCAAACAGAGTATTGGCTGAATGTGTTGACCTATATTACAAGCCATTCCTATTGATGCTATCTAAAATAAAGTTGAATACATTCCATATGTTAAGATAGAGTGCTATACTGCATATTTTATAACAACTTACTAGGTTGGCAAATAGTCTTATGATCCTCATTTTAGAGAATTCAAAGAGTTGAAACTATTTGCTTGAGGTAACTTTTTTTTTTTTTTAGTGCTTTGTATTGTAATGCATGACTACAGTTGTAGGGAGGAGCCTTCCTGTATATGCAATGTGAGAAATTCTGTTAACTTTTCCTTGGTTAATTCTGCCAAGCCTTAGAGATGATCTATTTAGCAAAATTATCACTGGACTAGGAATTACAATATCTGACCATAGCTTTCACCTGTGTCCCATATTGCCGGCTTTACTATGATTATGTTATTTGACCTTTTTGAAACTCAATTAGCATTTACTATCATGATTATATTAGATTTTGTCACAATGAATTCCTTACTATTTGTGGAGGAATCCCAAGACAGGCAAAAGGCAAAGCTTTATCTCCTTCCACAGAAGTCCACTAAGGAGGATAACAACTTTCCCAAAACCCCAGAAGTTACGGGGGCCAACTGGATGCTCCCTCCCAGATTTTAAAGTTTGAAAACTTCACACACACAAAAAAAAAGGTATAGCATTCTACAAGAGATTATTTTTAAAGATATCAGTGACACAATTGAACATTCAGCGATGTGGTCCCCTGTGACCAGATTCAACAGTGTCCAGAATCATCGCACCAAATTCCTAGGGTTAAAATCAATAGATAGTTCTGTGGTGGCATCCTAAAGTGAATATTCAGACACCAAAGCTGAGCACCTCATTGGTTTCTGCCTGAACCAATTCTCCAGCTTTCTAATTAATTCCATGTGCAGCTTGATACAATTACACACAACTACTTTTCCCTAAGTTAAAGAGAGATACTTTGCATTATAAGCTACCAAGAATGAGATTAATAAAACCAGTGTCAGTACCAGATTTCAGGGAAATGGTTAAATCTGGGATTGGTCAGCTGGTCCACTTAAGATTAAGACCATGAAAATTCAACTAGCTCTACATGAGTCAGCCCTTAGTAAGCAAAGGCAAAACACCTAACACAATGATCAGTTGTGGACATCAGAATGAAGTATCCAGTAAAGTCAAAGCATTAGAGAATAGTCCTACAAGGGTAGAACTGTGGTTGTGGTGTGTGGGTCTACTTCCAGTGGTATTTAGACAGATTAGAAAGAATATCAAACTCATACTCTTTAATGCACAGCACTGAAAATGGAATCTTATGGACTTTTAACCATTGTACTAATACATCACTTATATCCTAGAGTGGCATGGTTAAGAGAGCTGAAAGGCAAATGCAAAGTTTGACCCTGCATGTGGAGAACTTAAGTTTCAGTTAAAATCACACGGCATTTATAAGGGGAAAAAATGAAACATATTTTTCAAGAATTGGGATGAAAAGATTAGAAGGAATTTGGAAGACTCTAAATATCTTCAAAGCCTTTAGCACCCTATCTCCTGAACTTTCTATACCAGCTGAAACATTCTGCCTTCTGTCTGATAAGGTTATTTTGGCCATTTTGAAGACTCTATGGTCCTCTTTCAGAGAGATTTACTATGTAAAGACTAAATAAATGCCAAGATGAAGGAATTCATCCCAAAAGAAAAACTAAAAATGGTCATGGCCAGAGATCTAATCAAAACTGATATACGTGATCCAGAAATGAAAGCAACGATCATAAAGATAACAGCTGAGCTTGAGAAAATCATGGAAGAAATCAGGGAGACCCTTACACTAAAGATAAAAGAGCTGAAAGCCAATCGAGCCAAAATGAAAAATGCAACAACAAAGATTCAAAAGCAGCTGGATATAATGACCACAAGGATGGATACAGAAGATAGAATTATGGAAAATAATGTAGCTGCACACAGAAGGAGAAAAATTTTGGATCATGAAAGTAGACTTAGGGGACTCAGTGACTCCATCAAACATAATAACATTTGTATGATAGAAATCCCAGAAGAAAAGTGAGAAAAGGGGGCAGAAGGTTTATTTGAGGGAATTATAGCTGAAAACTTTCCTAATCCGGAGAAGGTAATAGACATCCAAATACAGGAGACACAGAGAACTCCAATTAAAATCGACAACAGCAGGCTAACACCAAAACATATTGTAGTTAAATTTGCAAAATATAATGATAAAGAAAAAAATTCTAAAAGCAGCTAGACAAAAGAAGTCCATAACTTATAAGGGAAGGCTAATAAGGTTAGCAGCAGATCTCTCTGCAGAAACTTGGCAGGTCAGAAGGGAGTGGCATGATACATTCAATGTACTGAATGGGAAAAATATGCAGAAGAGTCTATCCGGCAAGGCTGTCATTCAGAATAGAAGGAGAGATAAAGTTTCCCAGATAAACAAAAACTAAAGGAGTCTGTGTCTACTAAACTAGCCCTGCAAGAAATATTAGAGGGGACTCTGAGCGGGAAGGAAAGACCCAAAACGACAAAGACTAGACAGGGACAGAGAAAATCTCCAGAAACAACAAAACAAGTTATAAAATGGCACTAAATACATATCTATCAATAATTTCTCTGAACGCAAATGGTCTAAATGCTCCAATCAAAAAACAGGGTGTTGGGGCGCCTGGGTGGCTTAGTCGGTTAAGCGTCCGACTTTCGCTTAGGTCATGATCTCGTGGTTCGTGGGTTCGAACCCCATGTCGGGCTCTGTGCTGACTGCCAGCTCAGAGCCTGGAGCCTGTTTCAGAGTCTGTGTCTCCCTCTCTCTCTGACCCTCCCCTGCTCACGCTGTCTCTCTCTCTCTCTCCTAGAAATAAATAAAAATTTTTAAAAAATTTAAAAAACATAGGGTGTCAAAATGGATAAAAAAAAACAAGACCCAACTATATGCTGCCTATATGAGACTCATTTTAGACCTAAAGACACCTATAGATTGAAAGTGAGGGGATGGAGACAAACTAGATTTTAAAACAAAGACTGTAATGAAACCAATATTCTTTAGGCCCATTTATATATCTTCATTGACCACAGATACATACCTAGCATGGAATTCCAGTAAATCTTAGAGACTAATTATGAAATAAAACCTGGGATTTGAAGATTTACATAACACCACAAAAATTAAGACTTCATTTATTTGTATATGTTAAAAGCTGGGGATTCTCTATGAGAAATGACTTTCATAGTTTTAAACCAATAAGGAAAGAATGTAAATTTAGATTATGCTGAAATTATTGATATGTATGCACTTAAAAAGTTGGTGTGAGCGCTTAAGAGGCTGGGCAGCTTTCAATTATTTATTCCTTGGTTGGTTGCCTGAAGCTTGCTTCAAAATTAGTCCATGCAAACTGAATTTGAATGCTAGAAGTCTTTTTATAAGATTTATAGTAAGGGACCCATTCAGTACACATTTATTAAATGCTTACTCTGTAGCCAGCACTCTTCTAGGTGCTGGCCAAACTGCAGTGAACAACAACAAAAAAATCATCTCTCCTCACATGGAGCTTATAATTTTGTAGGCAGACACAAACAATAAACAGACTCAAATAAAAATATATCGAGTAATAATAAGCCCCGCAGGGAAAAGTATAAACTGGAATGGGGTTTAGGGAGTTCTGGTAGAAAGATTAACTTTATCCCATTCCACCTTAGAAAGAGTAATGTGGAAGTCCCTGCTGAAACAGCAAAGGGAAACCAGTGCCTGATATTCAAAGAGATCACAGAAATCATTATTACCAAAGATTCAGGAATATGGATTCATATAAATACTAGGCTTTGATATGTGCAGGAGACAGATGAAGCATCTAGTGTGTCAGGCAATGAATGAAACTTAATCAAGTGGTAATTACAATTATGGCTACTATTCCAGACACTGCCTCTTTTCTGAGTAAATGAAAGTAATCTCTGACACATGCTACACCACTCTTTTGGGGGGCATTTTCTTCTTCTACAATAATGAAGACTGTGTAAGTTGGTTTCCTTGTCAGAGCACCCAGTCCATCTTGGATTCTTTGCCACAATTTTACCTACAGAGATCTTGACCACTTCACTATTCAGTGAACATGATTGTCTGGAATTACACTGATTTATCATGCATTCCAGAAAGGAAAAAGTAGAATCTAAATGTTTGAGTAAAATTGATGTACCTAGAAGGTAAGAATGAGCTGTTACACATACAACAACTGGTTAAGCATGTGGTTGGGAGTACAAAGTTCTGGGTCAATGGAGTGAAGGCTGCTGGTGACCCATCCAAATCCCTGTTAGCAGTCAGGTGCCCTCATCTCCATGTGCTCTGAGGGTTGGCCACTAACAGCTTGCAGATGGACCCTCCTCCTGAGAATTTCTCTCACCTGTTGGAAGTCTCCTTAGCACAGATAATCATTGACGCAGTTGAGAAATGCTGCTGAGGTTATGCCCAGGGGTAGTCTGTAGACAATGACTGATATGGAGGTACCAAAGGTGAGTCCTTTTACCTCAAAGTGACCTAATTCTGTGGTGCCACTCATGCTCCAATTGGAGGCTAACTCTCAACTGAAGCTGGGACTTTGATGATCCCATTTTCCACACTCTTTCAATAAATCACTGGCATGTAAATACTTAGCTCAGGCTTTGCTTTCAAGGAACCTAAGACGATTATGTTGTGATATCACCTATAAAGTAAACAGCAATTGCTCATTTTCAACTGAAATTTATGTTGACAGTGCTCTATTTACTGATCCATGACTGTGGGTGAGAATATTTTAGAAAAACTTTCTTCAAAATGTCTTAACAGATAAGAAACTTTTAGTTAGAGGCGCCTGGGTGGCTTAGTCGGTTAAGCGTCTGACTTTTGCTTAGGTCATGACCTCGCAGTTCGTGGGTTCGAGCCCTGCATCGGGCTCTGTGCTGACTGCCAGCTCAGAGCCTGGAGCCTGTTTCAGTCTGTGACTCCCTCTCTCTCTGACCCTCCCCTGCTCACGCTGTCTCTCTCTCTCTCTCCTAGAAATAAATAAAATGTTTTTTAAAAATAATAAAATAAATTAAAAAAAGAAACTTTTAGTTAACTCTTTAACACCTACATAATAATATTATTTCATGATTGAAAGCACTTTTACATATCTTACCTCATTTGACCTTCACAACATCCCTGAAAGATTGGGAAGGAAAATATTACCTACATTTTATGGGTAAAGAAATTAAAAAATTAAGACCCTGAAAGTCTACAAGCTGTCTTGTCTAAGACCACCATAAAGGATCAATGCCAGAATTGTGGGTAAATTATAGGTTTTCAATTTCCTAAGCAATATATTCTTCATTCTATGTCTGTCTTCCAGGTAATAATTTACTATGTGAAATATAATCAGAATGTTTTAGTAAACACTCAAGCACACTGCTGGAGTAGGTCTACTTATTCACACGTGTAACAGGTAGGTGGATGTCTTGACTATATAGCTCATAATGCAAAAACTGCATTAAATCTGCTTTTATAACACTGCCAGCACAATTCATTTTCTGAATCTCTGAAAAAAATTTCATGTTGCTGAAGTTGTAAGCCATCCTTAAAATGCATGTCAATCTTAAAAATCTACCTTGCCAAAGCTCCTCGATTAGGAGCGAAAGTATGTTCATTCCAAACTTCATGATAATATTTTGGTAACAATGATGATAAATTCAAATTTTCACAGTGGTTATGTAATTACCTAGGGCAGAAGGGGTTATCTAATAAATCCTCCCTTGATTTATCTTATACTTCTGGAACTTTTAGGTTTAACTCTTCAATTTTATTTTATTTTTTAAATGTTTGTTTATTTTGAGAAAGAGTGAGAGAGAGACAGAGCTTGTGTGTGTGAGAGTTGTGTGCATGTGCTCGCGCATGCGCAAGTGGGTAAAGGACAGAGAGAAGAGAGAGAGAATCCCAAGAGAGCATGACCTGAGCCGAAATCCAGAGTCAAATACTTATGGAACTGAACCACTCAGGCGCCCCTTATCTCCTCAACTTCAAATCAATGCAAATGAGAATGCTTCTTATGGAAGATGTGATTCTAAAATGGAAAGATGCATGTGTTCGTTTTCAACTACTAATTGTTGGGGGCTTTCAACGTTTCAAATAGGAATTAAGATATTTGTTATAAAAATTTATCCCTTCTCTTAGTGAAGCAATAATTGGCTTTCCTTTTTATGCACCTAAATAAATTACCATGGCAAAAATTTTCTGAATAAAATGAAACATCCTTTCAACTTCCTATGGCCCTATCATCCTTATAGGCTATGGATGATATAGAGTGTTCTGTATTTCCCAGGCTCATATGAATTTGGCAAACACATGAGGATCCAAAGTCAGGGTGCTGAGACATTCTTATTAGACAGCATGGCTTCTCTAAAGCAGATGCCATGTGTGCCCTTCCAACTGGCCATCACTGTAAATTTAATGATGCTTTCCATAGTGCAGCAGTTATTAAAATGGTTGTCAGTTTTCGCTGGTTTCTCTTGACTTACAGGGGTGACAAGCCACACCAACTAAGTAGAAGTTCAACGTTTATTTATAAAGGCCTGAGCTGACACCAATGTTTTCAATCACTTACAGGAGTTGAACTTTTCCTTTAGGTGGTTGAATGTTGAGTCTATTCTAACATAAATAATATAAATCCATTGTTCTTTTCAACAATGCTAAGATCCAAAGTACAAAGCCAATAACAGCCACAACCATACCTAGGAAAAGAAAGCCATTCCATTTACTTATTTCTAGATTTCAAGTTCTCAAAGAATCCTTCTATTAGTTACAAACAAAAGACAAAATATACGTGTAAGGAATATTTGAGGTTTATCCACACAATCAGAAAAGCATCCAATGTCACCATATGCATCCATCTGTTTGTTATTAATTAATTGTTTATTGGGGCACCTGGGTGTCTCACTCAGTTAAGCGTTCAACTTCAGCTCAGGTCATGATCTCATGGCTTATGAGTTTGAGGCCCATGTTGGGCTCTGTGCTGATAGCTTTGTGTCTCCCTTTCTCTCTGCCCCTCCTCTGCTCATGCTTTTTCTCTCTCTCTCTCCCAAAAATAAACATTAAAAACATTTTAATTGTTTATTCATTTGGGGAGGTTTAATTGAAGGCATCAATCATAAATCAAAGCAATTAGTAACTGAATATTGTTTCTACTATATAGTACATATTTTAAATGCAGAGTACAAGCATTAATTTTGGTGAAACAGTGATATTTCAGTATCCAATCAGGAATGGAGATCAAATGGTTCCAAACAAGTCAGGAATGTCCAAAATATAGTTTTGTGCCAGCGCTCCTATTGATATTCAAGAAGGACAAGAAGGGATCCATAATGTCTCTCTTGGACTAACCATTGCCTCCATCGTTCTCCCCACCTAAAATGCCACTAGCTCTGGGAAGGAACCATGATAACAGGAATTGATCAAAAGCTCATCATTTGCTATAGAGAAGCCCTTGGCATGGGAGTAAAGAGAATGACCAGGAAAGATTATGGAAGACAGTCACTGACTACGGGGCAACACCCTTCTTTCTCTGTTAAAAGTAAGGAATGACCTTGGAAGTGGAAGTAGGGAGGCAGTTCCCACAGGGCTGGAAGTACCCCCTCTGAGCTCTTAGAGACCAGCCTAGCAAAACAGGGAACAGCTGTCCACCAGCAGCCTCTCTATACCTAACACTCTACTGCTCACCTGCTGCCAACACCATGTAAGCTGATTTCTCGGCAAATTCTTTGGAGACCCAGAAGTCTCTTTCCACCTTTGCACCTTTCTATAAAGGTGCAATCTCTAAGATTCCCTTTCTATAAAACCAGCCTGAAACTGAGAGACAAGAGAGAATGAGACTCACCTATCCCGAGAATGTCTGGTGAATCTCCATGCTTTGCTGTATTTGCCTTCTAAAATTCTAAAACAGCAAGGCTTATTAATCTAAGATGGAGTCGGAAGAAAATATTTGAAGTTAGCTTATAGTTCAATTTACCAAATTAGCTTAAAATTAGAAATTGTTTTTTCAGCAGCTGAAAAATTTGCCCCAAATATATTCATGTCTCACCTGTGAAACATTCTTTGTTAAGAAGGATTTAATGACAATTTTCCATTTTCAATTCTTTATGATTACTCTCTTTATTTTTGTGTTTAGTATGTTATTCTTTAAAAAAACAGTTTTTTGTTTGTTTTGCCTAACAATTTATTTTAGAATATAACATGCCTGTATTGTTAGAAATTGTTTTTAAAGTAATTCTTTGTGTTTATAAGCTATGTATTAAAAATTGACTACATGTTTAAATTTCACTGATTTTAGGAAACTATGAATACTATTTTAAGTGAAGTAATTAGTTATTGGGCATTTTGTAAATATGGCAAATAAATGCTAAAATATTGATATCATCCTTGTGCTATAATACCACAATCTCTTTCTCTTTTTTCTTTTACGTATAAGATGGGGTTGTAGGGGGTTTAAGAAAAGTGATTCTAGGAATAGATCTAGGTTTCAATTTTAGCACTGCCACTTACAAGTGACATGACACTAAAGAAATCAGCAGACTTCTTTAAGCTTTAGCTTTACCATCTATAAATGTGTATGATAGAACCTGTTTTCACAAGGCATTTGTAAGGTTAAAGCAAGAAACCTTATTTAAAATGCTTAGAGTGCATAAACAATGTCCAATAAAAGCTAGCTATTTTTATTAAATTCTACTAGCATACAAGGACTCAGAAACTGAACAATTATTGAAAGCATACTAACAAAGACACTTTATATGTTATTTAATTTAATCCCCACAGCAACCCCATGCAATAGATATAATTGCTAACACTACTTTATAAATGAGAAAAACTGAGGTCAGAGAGATTAAACAGCTCACCCACTGAGTGTGTCTGACTGGAAACTTGTTCTTTTTACACAATCACACCATGCTGATCCACTTCTTTACACCATCCAGCTTTATGCATAGCACTTAAAAAGATGAAAATGAAATGCATGTGGATTTGTCCATTGTGGAGAATATTTGGATTATATTGACTGCCCAGTATTAACTCCCTTGCTAATAACATTTATTTCTTTTTGAGAAAGCCCACTGTCTCATCATTCTAGAATCATCTTCTCAGTATGGGACAAGAGGAGAGAGATTCCCCTCTCCCAGACACATGAACCAGTGGGCAGACAAACGATCTGAAATCTGATAACTCTGAGACTTCAAATCTTTAACGGGGCTGCAAATTTGGCATTAAATGTTGGTTAATCGTCTCAGTGGCAATGGCTATGAAAAACTTGTTGTACTTCTTGCTTCCTAATTTTTGTCCCTCCAGAGTTCTTCTGCACCCCAATCTTCTGTTCATTGTGTGTTCAGCCTCTCAGAACCTAGACTTTTCTCTTAGCCAGTCTCCTTATCTTGTTTGCAATCAAGATTCCTAAATAATGTACCCTATCATCAGGATTCCTAACTAATGCACATATACTATTGTCACGTGTGTCTATTTCTATTCTTAGAATGTCAGTACAGTATGTTTAAGAGCACAAGGGGTACCTGGGTAGCTCAGTTGGTTGAGCATTTGACTTCAGATCTGATCATGATCTCATGGTTCATGAGTTGGAGCTCTGCTTTGGGCTCTGTGCTGACAGCTCAAAGCCTGGACCCTGCATCAGATTTTGTGTCTCCTTCTCTCTCTGCCCCTCCCCTGCTCATGTTCTGTCTCTCTCTCTCTCAAAAATAAATAGATATTTTTTAAAAAGTATAAAATTTTGAGCCAAACTCCATAGGTTCAAATCCTACCTCTGTTGATTACTAGTTTCCTCATTTGTATCTAACTCATTGGGTTGTTATGAGAATGATAGTAGTTATTATTATTTTTTAAAGTTCATTTGTTTTGAGAGACAGTGTGCATGAGCAGGGGAGGGGCAGAGAGAGAATCCCAAGCAGGGGCCACGCTGAACCTGACATGGGGCTCGATCTCATGAACTGTAAATCGTGACCTGAGTCAAAATTGAGAGTCAGACTGAGCCACCCAGGTGCTCCAAGCAGTTATTATTTGTAAAGTTCTTAGAAGAGTGTCTGGCACATAGTACACTCTATGTATATGCTTCCTATTATAATTCATTTGTGTTGCTATTGTGAAAAACTTTTTTAACAGTTGAAGTTTGAATCCTAAGAAACACATTCATTATCTTTTTATCTCCCATTTGCCCCCTCCCCAAAATCCAGACACTTGTCACTTGGAGAAAAGACAAGTGAAGACTAAGCACCTATCTTGCTGTATGATTTATAGCTGAGCAGTATACCAGTATCACAAATGTGAATTACTTCTTGGCAGTAAGCCAGTTCTACTTGCCAATTACATAGCTGGAAAAACATGAATTTGGTATCTCCCCCAACCCCTTGAGAGCAGCATGTACTTTATAGGATCTATTTGGTCACAGCCCTAGGAGCCCTTGCTTTCATGAACTAACCAATCTGAAGTCTGTAATTCCTGCTTTGAGAGCTTCTGGCCGATAATCTCCAACATAGGCAACTGTTCTGTGTAGAAACATTCAGTGGATTCCACAGCTGTGAACAAATTAAGTTTGTACCTTGCTCTCTGCACTGGCTGTCAGGAAAAAGAACAGTCTGCCTTTATCATGACCTCCTTGGATTTTAAAGTTCCCAGACAGAGTTAGTCAGTACTGTATGTGTGACTTCAGCCTTGGGCCTGATATGTCATGCCCTGTGGGGTGGGCATTGTTGTTTTAGGTCAGCAGGCAGCTATAGTATTAACTCCAAGAACAGCAAAGTATGAATCCTATTTTCTTCCTTTTTATGCTCTTTTAACGCTCTTTTATATCTCAGCTTCTACCCACACCTACTCGTTGTAAACAATGATTTCCTTTTGTGTCCAATCTTCTATTTAGCTGTGTAGAGCTTTGATTGGTTTGCCTTTGGACCAGGCTTTCCCTTCTGTACAATGTTGCTGTTTCATTGTTTATTGTCAGAAACTTTCAGTCCAGAAGAGCTATGTAGGTTAAAATATACAATACCCATAATATTAGGAAAGTAGCTTGTTCTTTTCTTCCTTTTCCAATAATCAGGATCTTTATTTTTTTAAATAAGGCTCTCCTTTAAAACTTCCAAAACATATTTCTAGAGTTCTTAGGCTACATATTAAATACCTGCAATCAGGCAAGGGAGATAGAACTGAGAGAGATATACTACTTGATTTCACAGAGCTGAGTTGAGTCATCTGTAAAAGCATACAACAAAGTGAATGGCACACAAAAGTATTTCAGTAAATAATTATTAAAATATTAATTTCAAGAAGCTTGTTCATTTATTGAACTACGACTTGTGTCTTTTCAGAAACACACTGGAGGGTGGACTTTATAAAGAAGTCACTAAACCATTCTAGTGTTTGTTTTCCTAAATTATATCTTTAAATTTTTATGTTATCATTTCCAGTAATTACAGGTACAAGATGAGATGCTAATTGCATGAAAATAACCATTGAGATTGAACAAAGCAAATGGTAGATGTTTATAATATTTATGAACAACAGTCTCTGCCTTCATGATGGAATTAACATTTAAAAGGAGAGGGAAATTGCAAGGTGAAGTATCATTTGGCTGCAAGGAAGTCATTAATCTTTAGTTAAGAACTTAGACTGTCAAACTCAATAAAAGGACTGGCCCATTGATAGACCTCCAATCACTGATGCATAGCTTCAATATATAACGCCTAATTAGATGTACTTGATTAAATTATTTCTATGTAAAGTGTTTGTGTTTTATAAAATGCACAGTGGAATTTCTGAACTCTCTCTAGACCACTTCAGATTATTCATAGGCCTCTCCCTGCAACCAAAATTTCCAAAGGAAAGACATTAAACATTAAATGCTTGAGCAAAATGAACTTTGCCCTGAGTAAGATGGTGTTATGTATTCTATAAATCTCATAGAGATATTGAATCCAAGAGCTTTTCAGAAGATAACAAAGAAGGAATACCTTGGGAGACAACATTTATTCCTTTTCAAGCAGTGACCTTTACAGTGCATTTTAAGCATGACCATTGCCTTTTAAAACTGTTCAGTGTTGCATACAAATTCTTTCCCCTGCATCATATTCTGAACAGAGAAATGGGAGGAATATACATTGTTGACTCATAAACATGGACCATATTTACGTCTTAATGCAATAAAGTAGCAGTGATTAAGGGTATTCTTACTTTAGAAAAGGCTTCTGTATGAATTTTTACATGAATTTGTTAGGTCTCCACAGTGCAAACCCAAGTGTTACATACAAGACTGGTTTATCTTTAGGTAACCTGATTTATATCTTAAATCATGTCCTTTTTATATATGGATACCTACTCTCAAGTCTCAGACAAACTTTGATACTTAACTAGAAGATTGAAGAAAAAAAGACTGTTGAAAAAGAGAGTAACAGAAAAACCCATGCAATTCATTATCATTTACTATATAATATGAATTCAACTTCGAATCTTTAAAGCCAATTATTTAAGTCCTGGATATAATCAGGATAAAAGTACTCTTCATGAACCTCATGAGGCTTAGTATTGTCCATCTTTATAAACAAAATCCCATTAAAAGCTAACATAAGTTTTATTATTACATGGATACCATCATTAATATCTAATGACAGTAGGTCATAGCTCAAATACCAGGCATTATTACCAGTCAAGTTCTAAATTCCAACATCAGATTATTTATTTGGTAACATATGACCCAACTTGAAATTCAACTACTGCTGAGGATTTCAGGGGCAAATGATCACTCAGAAAACACAAATTATACATACAGCATTTGATTCACATCTATATCACCTTTCATAAAATATATTATTGATCAAACATATTATAAAGTTTTTATTAGGGTTGTCCAAATATAGTATGGATTTATAAAATGCAATTATAATATTAAATCATTGCAAAGAATTAGATTCTGTATATTATGAAGGGCAAGAAAAATTAGAGTGCAAAAATAATTATGATGCTTTACTATACAAAGCACTAAGAATGGAAGCAAGATGGTGAACTAGAAAAAGCCAAAGTATCTGAATTAAAATCCTGTTGCTACTTATTAGCTTCATTACTGTGGACTGGTCATTTAACCTGAGTCCTAGATCCATACTTTTTAAATCAGGGACATAATACTTCCTACTATAGAGTGTTGTTAGAAGTGAATGAGACAATATATGTGAAATATAGAATCTTTGACATATAGAAAGTTTGCAGCTATTTAATTTCCTTGAATTTCTTTAGAATTTTCCCTCTTATATGAAGTCCAAGAGATTGTTTCCATAAGACAGGCTATCCACAGCTTTTATTAGTAGAAATGTAAGGCCTTTTTGTCCTGTATGCCAACCAAATGAGGCTGTCCAAATAAACACCTCAATCCTGTTGGATTAAAAAAAAAATCTTGTTTTGCCAGGAAGAATATATTATCATAGCTGTGAGCCAGTGAATTTCAGCTCCAGCTAATAAAATTTCAAAGCAGTCTTTTCTTTTACTTGTGAAATGTTTTGCTATATACATATCTTAAACTCAGGCAAATAATAATCTCTGCAAAGTAGAATTCAAAATACTAGCAAGTCATCATAAGAATGTACACAGAGTAAGGGCAATTTGGACAAGATTTCAAGAAAAATCAATGAAGTCTATCTAAACCTAGCCCCTGGAGATAATGCTATAGATATCATACTTAATCATTTTAATATTTCCTTATTGACTCATTGGACTGTGTTTGTTCTTTGCTACATTTCTAGATGAAAGTCCAGATTTTTTCAGACCACCAATAATTAATCTAAAACATTTAAACACAGAGTTCTTGCCTCGTGCTCTATTAACTGAGGCCCCAAAGAATGAAG
Source organism: Crocuta crocuta (assembly GCF_008692635.1). NCBI lineage: Eukaryota > Metazoa > Chordata > Mammalia > Carnivora > Hyaenidae > Crocuta > Crocuta crocuta. The sequence goes on along the minus strand of NW_027532617.1, from coordinate 2,934,982 downwards.
AAAACTCCCATGCATCCGTGCCTCAAAAGCAAAATCTAATATGAACAAATCTCTCTCACTGTCATAGAAATACAACCTGAGTCTCCTATTTCAAGAGGGACTCAGCAAAGCCCTCCCAAGATGCCATTTATGCCAAGGCCAAACCTGAGGGCTAAAAGTTTTGTTTTACACATGTATTAAGAAATAGTAAAGAAAAACAGAACCAATTTAAATGAAGTTTCCAAGGAACACCAATTCCATTGATGTCATCGGTATAATTATCGATGAGTTTTGTAGAACTTCATATACACTGTTGCTTACATATGGTCTATTTCCATTATCAATAGATTTTTCAGCTAATATGAGGAGATACAGGAGATATAAAACAGAACCCTTTTATTGTAAGGAATTATAATGTAGTTAGATAATAAACATATTTAGGAAAAATGAAGCCAAAATTAAAAAAAAAGAAAATGGGAAATTGATTTTGCAATTTAATGGTTAATCATATCATGGAGTCATTTATACATTCAACAAATATTTGAATGCCTATACTTTGCATAGGCAGTAAGCACTATTTAAAAAAAAAAAAGCCAGCAGAATGTTTAACTATAGAGATAGATTTTTGATATAGAGACTGGAAGTAATTTCTTGGCCATAGTCAGATCCAAGAACTACATCTAAATAGGATCTGTACCCTTAAAAAATGTAAAAAGAAAGTGGAAAGTGTTCTGTGAACAAATTCAATTAATGACATGGAAAAGAGATCTATGAATGAAAGGCAATGGTAATTTATACTAGCTTCAGCATATTAAATGACTATATTATTGGCTAATGTCTACTGTATATGTACTATGTCTCAGGCATTGTTCTAGGCACTTTCACATGAATTTATTAATCCATATAATAACCTTTTGTGGTAGATGCTATTTACCCCATTTTAACCACTGAGGAAACAGATATGAACACAGGAAATAAGTCCCCTAGGTTAAACAGCTTATAAATTGCAAAGCTGGGATTTGAATTTAGGGAACCAGTCACCAGAGTTAATAATCATAGCCACTAGGCAGATTGATTTCCTCTCAATAAATACAACGTTTAAGAAAAGGTTCCTATTTCATTGAATTCAATATACTTTTTAAACTGTAAGAAGAGAATACTGCTTCATTTGGTTTATTGTCTAGTATGCTTTGGCGATTAATTCAGTTCATACTCTCTTCCATGTTCCCACACCAGTAACCACAGCACACATCTCAAATTAGATGTAGCATGTAGAGCTAAGGCCTGTATTAGTTCAGACCATTTGTCTTCATAAGACATTATGATAGTAAAAGGGGAGGAAATTGAGAGGGATGCAGCTGCTGGAGAATGTAGAGAGGGGGAGGGGAAGAAAAAACACAGAGGAAAGGAGACAAAAACATTTGAGCTGTGAAATGACCAAAGCATAACTAGTGCTGGAATCTTTAAAAAGAGAACAACAAGAGCTTATCTCTCTGCTTCTACTTTTTTAAATCAATAATTATGATCTATGAAAATCTATACAAAATATTAAATTATACACACACACATATACATTTATATCCATTCAACTGTTAATTTAAAAAAAGGTTTTACTACCCATTCCACTTTTTTCTATAGTTGCCTCACATGATCATGTGAAAGACAGCAGGCGTGATAGGGTGTAGACATTACTGTAGAAATAACACACCAAAAGACACCAGGGAAAGAACTATGTCAATATAAATATATAGCATATAGCCAGAGCACTGAGAGGCTTAGGGTTCACTTAATCTGTCAAGATCTTAGATTGTCCTGAGTATGAGTCTGGTCTCTCTTTTAAGCCACATTATCCCAGATTGTGCCAGGGGATTACTACGGGGTACTTTTAGACTTTATCTTTACCAAAAACGTCATGGTAAGCACCGATAAGTATGTATCACAGATAGCCCTGTCTTGTTACAAACAGTGCTTTTGAGTGCTCATCCTTGGCTTCTAAAGGCACTATTTTCCCCCTTCCTTTTTTCCTTCTAGCACTGAATAGGGGTAGGGGGAGACAGAGAGGATGAGTCTTTCCTTTTTTATATATAACAATATGTTTTTATTTTTTTAAGTTTATTTATTTTGAGAGAGAGAGAGAAAGCATGTGCACAGGTTAGCAGGGAAGGGGGGGAGGGGGAGAGGGAGGGAGAGAGAGAGAGAGAGAGAGAGAGAGAGAGAGAGAGAATCCCATGCAGATTCTGCACTGTCAGTGTGCGGCCCGATGTGGGCTCAAAGTCATGGACCATGAGATCATGACCTGAGCTGAAACCAAGAGGCTCAGGCCAACTCAACTACCGAACCACATAGGTGCCCCAATACATTTTTCTTAATAGCCGTATCATTTATTGTAACCTAAAATGCATGCTGAAAGAAAATCGATAACTATAACCCACCTACAATTTGCTTAGAAGCCATTTTTAACCAGTGTCTTCAGAGTCAGAAAAGAGTGGTTAATGGAATCTGTGTATGAAGACTTGACACAGTAGTGCTTTGCAGTACTTACAGATGGATGGACATATGTGTGTGGAGGATGAAGCAAAGTTCACAGTAACACCTCAACCACATTTTCACAGAGGCATTGAAAAAGAGAGCAGGCATACTGCAAAATATATTCACCACAAGCATATGTGAGAGGCTAGACAACAGAGAATGAGGGTTTGCTTTTATGACTGACAAACAAGCAACAAGAACTAGGGGGTTCCAATTTCTGACTTGGCAGCATGAGGAACTCCACAGACCCACTCCCAGCCATATTGGCGAAAACTGTTTAAATAATAGCTTTTAAAGTCTTTGGAAAGTCTTTTTAAATTCTTTGGAAATGGCAGTATGGTTTTTATAGTAAGTGAAGAAATATTCGTTCAAGAAAATCTGCTAAAACTTAGTAAGAACTGCCAGAATCTGTGACATTTGAACCAAGACCCAACCCTTCCTCCTCCTTCCCAGCTAGCAAGACAGAGGCTCCACTTGGACTGGCAAGGCCAAGAACACAGGGTTGGATTCCTCTTCCATAGGATTCTATTTAGAAGGTGATCTTTCCCGGAAGGACAGAAAGCATTCCTCAAGATGTTTGCAGCTACCCGTTACTGAGGCTATGTTCTGGCAGAGTTCTGCTGAGAGGGAGACAGTACTTTCTTCCATCCAGTCCCCACTTGCTAGATGGCTGCTCTGCCTTAGGCATGACTCTGCTGAGGATACTGGTGCCCAATCATACATGTCCCATCTCACAGGGTGAACATTTCAAACCAAAAGAGGCAAGCTGAGGAAGCCAGAGATACTGCCCCTAACATCCATGCAGCCCTCAGCTCCTGAAGAGTGGATGCCACACAGGGAAGAAAATGCCATTGTCCTTATCTTCACCTCCAGAACCACAGCTCAGAGATTTTACTCAAGGAGAGAAGAAGACTGTAATGCAAACAGCTCGAAATCCTTTCCCAAGAACTAACTTCACTTCCAATCGAGTGGAGAGAAAGTCAAGCAAAAGGGCACCTTCTAAAACAGTGGAAGTTGTGATGAAAAGCAGCAGACAAGAAATTGATAAATTCATTAGAGTAGAGGCTAAATGGTAGGCTGGCTAAATTTCCAGAGAGAAATGGGGAGAGAAGGAAGGGGTAGTGAGAACCCTCCTGGGTGTTGAAATACACTTCAAACACTGACCTCAGGAACTATTCTTTCTTTTTTATTTGATTTTAAAAAATTAATTAATTAATTGTTTGTAGGAGGTACCTTTACATTTATTTAAGTGTTCTTTAATTTCCTTTAGCAAGGTTTTATAGTTTTCAGTGTATAATTCTTACTATTTTTTTCCTTCCAAATTTCTATTTAAATTCTAATTAGTTAACATATAGTGTAATATTGGTTTCAGAAATAGAACGTAGCAATTCTTCATTTACATATAACACTCACTGCTCCCATCATAACAAGTGCCTTCCTTAATGCCCATCACCTATGTAACCCATCCCCACCCACCTTCCTCCATCAACCCTCAGTTTGTTCCGTATCATTGATTGACTCTTATGGTTTGCTTCCCTCTCCCTCTTTCTTTTTTTCCCTTCCTATATGTTCATCTGTTTTGTTTCCTAAATTCCACATGAGTTAAATCATATGGTCTTTCTCTGACTGACTTATTTTGCTTAGCATTATACACTCTAGCTCCAATCATGTTGTTACAAATGGCAAGATTTCATTCTTTTTGATGGTTAAGTAATACTCCATTTTGCATGTGTGTGGAAGTATCCACACAATGTAGAAAATCTAGAAGACAAAAATTTGCCAGAACTAACACATGAAAGTTGCAGGATATAAAAGCAATGTACGGAAATCTATTGCGTTTCTATCAATAATGAAGCAGAAGGAAGAGAACTCAAGGAATCATTCCAATTTACAATTTTACCCAAAACAAAAAGATACCTAGGAATAAACATAACCAAAGCGATAAAATATCTGTACTCTGAAAACTATGGAACACTTATGAAAGAAATTAAAGAAGACACAAAGAAACAAAGAAATAGGAATAAATTCCTTGTTCAGGGAATGGAAGAACAAACATTGTTAAAATATCTATTCTACTTGGTCAAGGGGAGAAGATGGTGGAGGAGCAAGGAAGTTTTTTGTGTCTCTTGTCCCTGAAATGCATCTAGATCAACACCAAACCATCTTGCACACTTAGAAAATTTATCTGAGGAGTAATTCAACACTCTGCATAACTTGAACCACAGAACTCAGCAGGTATGTGGCACAGAGAGGTGAACTGAGGGACAGAGAAGCTGTGGAGGGAAGGAAGCTGTTTCTGATTGCAAAGAGAGGATGGAGATATGGCGGAGAGTACAGGAAAAGCACTCCCCCCGAAAGCAGCTGGAGAGAAAGAGAAAGAGTGGAAACACCAGTAAGGAAATTAACAAGAAAGTGAGAAAGTTGAAAGGAGAGGGTTTAGATACCATTAAGACGCTATGAACAGGGGAGTGCAAAGTCTGAAACTCCGCAGCTTGACACCTGCTGGAGCTTTGCTGGGAAGGCAAATCCCCAGGAGCAGGCAGCAAGGTTCCAAAGGGTCCTTGGGCCACACAGGAGAGGTGGTTCCCCTGCTGAGAGGACATTTGGTGAAGGTACTGTAGTTTCCCCATAGTCAAAGGTCCCAGCAGACCCTAGAGAACAGCCATACTTGCTGGTGTTGGAACAGGGACATTAAGAGGTGGTGAAGTCTGGTGGCAGATGTGTGTTGTGATTTACAATAATCCCTGAAATGCTGCTACTACAGAAACACGCAAACTTTTTATGGGACAGACTGGCACCTGGCAGCAGTCTCTGGGCACCTGCAGCTGTGCAGTTGCATAAGCGTTCACTGGAGGTGGTCAGCACCCAGCCATTCCTCACCAAGAAATTTCCCCCGAGGGTCTGAGCAGGTCAAAGCCACAAGGCCCTCATAAGTGAGGGGTTTGGAAACAAGGCCCCATCTGAGATAAAACTCAGGAGGTGCCATCTGGCAGGTCGACAACTTGCTCGAGGACAGGGTAGAAGTGAGGAGTAGATGGAGGCTTGAGACAAAGAAGGGGTGCTTGATTGCCAGTTGAGGAGAGCACAGGGTTCTGATACTAGAGACTGGGTAGCTGGGTGATGCCTTTTTCACCTCTCCCACTCGTGCACATCACTTGCACGTGTCCTACATCCATCCACCTCCGTAAGCTAAGCAGCGCCACCTAGTGGAGAGCAGAGTTGTTATAGCAAGCCCCATTCAACTAGGCCAACCATGTCCTAGAGAAACACGTCTCTCCACCTGCTTAGTTTATGGACAATAAAGTGCTTCATAGTTTGACTTCTATGGGAAACTGGATGTAATTTCAGTAGTGTTCCATTCTGTTTGCCAGTCCATCTAATCTATTTGTTTTGCTTTTTCTTTTCTTATTCTTAAATACAGAAAGAGAAAAAATTATTTTTGTTTTCATAAAAAAGACTTTAATTTCTTTCTACTATATTTTTTAGTTTTTTGGTAAATGTTTTTGTTCTATTTTACACTCATCATTTCATTTTATTCTATTTTATTGTATTCATTTTTTAATTTTCAAAAATTTTTTCCTTCTCTTTTCTTTCCCTTTTTCCTGTATGCTATCAAGCTTCCTTCAACAACCAGACCAAAACACACCTAGGATCTAGCATCCTTTATTTGATTTTTTGTGTTGTTTTAATTTTGATTTTTTTAATTTTGTTAATTCTTTTTCTTCCTTCAAAATAATGAAATGAAAAGATTCACCCCAAAAGAAAGAATAGGAAAAAATAACGCCAGAGACTTAACACAGATACAAGCAAGATGTCTGAACCAGAACTTAGAATCAAGATAATAAGAATACTATGTGGGGTGGAAAAATCATATAATCTCTTTCTGTAGAGATAAAAGAAGTAAAATCTAGTCAGGACAAAATTAACAACGCTATAACTGAGATGTAATCTCGAATGAGTGCCATGGCAACAAGGGTGGATGAGGCAGAGCAGTGAATTACCGATATAGAGGATAAAATTATGAAGAATAATGAAACAGAAAGAAGAGTTTAAGCAAAAGAGCATGAGATAAGAATTAGAGAACTCAGGGACTCACTAAAAAGGAATAATATCAGAATCATAGGGGTCCCAGAAGATGAATAGAAGGACAAAGGTGCAGAAGGTTTATGGAACAAATCATAGTGGAAAACTTTCCTAACCTGGGGAAAGACACAGACATCAAAATCTGGAAAGCACAAAGAACTCCTATTATTTTCAACCAAAACTGATGATCAGCAAGGCATATCATAGTCAAATTCACAAAATACACAGGCAAGGAAAGAATCATGAAGGCAGCAAGGGAAAAAAAGTTCTTAACCTATAAGGGAAGACAGATCAGGTTCACAGTAGACTTATCCACAAAAACTTGGCAGGCCAGAAAGGAGTGGCAGGATATAGTCAAAGTGCTGAATCAGAAAAATATGCAGCCAAGAATTCTTTATCCAACAAGTCTGTCATTCAAAATAAAAGGAGAGATAAAAAGTTTCCCAGACAAACATAAACTAAAGGACTTTGTAACCACTAAACCAGCCCTACAAGAAATTTTAAGGGTGACTCTCTGAGGGGGAGAAAAGACAAAACAAAACAAAAAATACCAAAGCAACAAAGACTAGAAAGGACCAGACAGAGAACACCACCAGAAACTCCAACTCTAAAGGCAACACAAGGATAATAAATTCATACCTTTCAGTACTCACTCTAAACATCAATGGGCTAAACGCTCCAATGAAAAGACATAAGGTAACAGAATAGATAAGACTGTTAACCATGTGCCACAAACTAGGTAGGCATTGTGTATATTACCATGCTCAATCCTCAAAAATATTTTGTAGGTACTCATTGACTTAGATGCATAAATAATTAAATACATTATCTAGCATAAAATAGGTTTAGTTCCAGTTCTTCCTTTCCATAAAAGTGAACAAAACACCAACCTTCATTTGAAGGAGCTTTCAGAAATACCCATTTGACATAGGTATACATTGTGGAGGAAGGGAAGGATGAGGGGCACGAATGGGCAACAATTCCTATTTGTGCTCAGTAGCTTTTCTGAAGAAAACTATTCTATATCTATTTGATATTACAAATTGAATGAAAAATTACAAAAAGTAAATGCCATATTTTACTTGTATGTAAAGTTTATGGTTATCATTCTTTTATAGTCTTGAATATTTATGTTGAAATAGCAAAATCTAGAAGAATCCTCAAATTTCAACAACCTGTAGCTATGTTAGGCTAAAATATTTAAGGTAAAATCAATTAGTGCATTTACCTTTTATAGCTTAAGAAACTCTATTTTTAAATGTAATATATTAAACATGCTAATAGTATCAAAAAAATAAGTTTTCATGATTCATGTTTATATTCTAAAGTTAATATACTGACTAAAATTATATAATAAACCCATTTAAAATAGTTATAAAAATCTACTCTATAAGTACCATTTTTTGAAAAACATCCCCAAATCACATTTTCTTCTATGGCTGACAAAGTACTTTTCTTTTTCTTTTTTTCTTTTTTTACTTTTTTTATTCTTCTATTAGTTGAGACAAAGAACTTAACACTGTTTAATGACACTACAGAGTTATGGAAAATACACGAGTTTCTAAATCAGTTGATTTGGTTTTAAATCCCAGTTATTGAAACTTCTAGCTATTGGACTTTGTGGGGTCTTTGAACATTGGCTGGAGTTTGTTGTGAAAACAAAAGATTCAAAGTGAATTCATTTAGTGAGTGTTCAGTAAAATATAGGTGTTATTATTCTGAGAATAATTTCAAAATACACTCTCTGGTTTGGTTTCCAGAAAGAATTTTTTTCCCCACAACAGGCAGTATGTGCAGGGCACTTAAACTAGTATGAATTAGTATCATTATCATCATTATACTTATTATTAAAACAGAATCCTCAGACATATCACTTTCCTAATTTTTACAATATGCTGGCTTACTCTCTGCTTTTCCAAACCACACTTCTCTGTTCCCTTTAGTCACTTATCCTACAAGTAGCTATCTTACACTCCCTTTTGTCATCCAAAAAATTTACAATCTTCGCCAGTACTTTCAGAAGTAAAGAAAGCTATTGTGGTCACACACTTCCTACCTCCTTTGTAAAGAAAAATCATGCAGCCTGCTGACTTGGTAGTTTTGTTCTTCTGTGCAGTTTGATTTGATCTTTTAGGATATCTTAAAGTGTCATTTGATAATGTAATTTTGTCAAATGCTAAAAACTCATTCTGCTCTCAGTTTTTGAGATTATAAATTCGAATGAGGCTAGGTAGCTGTGTGGTGTCAACTACAGTAGCAATCAATTTCATAATGGAAAGCATTATTTTGTACTTGCTTAGAGAAAAAAACTTCAATTGTTTCTATCAAAGATTTCACTTTGCCTTAGTAAAAAATTAAAACACTCCATGGCTATACATCACTATTTGACAACAGCGTAGGGGGTAGGGCAGAATAAATTGATGTTCCAAAAAAATCTCTTTTACCAATGTTCACCATGATGCAATACATACCTTTCAATGTGATTCTTTGAGACCATGACATTTTTATTTTATTTTTATTTTTTTAAGTTTACTTATTTATTTCGAGAGAGAGAGCACTTTCACATGCATGTACATGCAAGAATGGGAGAGGAGCAGAGGGAGAGAGGAAGAGAGAGAGAATCCCAAGCAGGCTCTGAGCTGTCCGTGCAGAACCCGACTCAGGGTCTTAATTCCACGAAATGTGAGATCATGACCTGAGCCAAAACCAAGAGCTGGGTGCTTTATCAACTGAGCCACCCCAGCGCTTCCACAAACAGAAATTTATCAGTATGTTTTATTAACTATTTGCTTGTTTTATATTATGCTGAGATGTAATAATTAGGTTCTATTTCTTGAAGATGTTAATGATAATAATGACTTGATAATGATATTTTAATTAAATACTTGTAAGCTACTAATTAGTCCATTTTTCTTATTTGAGAATATAATAACATATTTCTATTAAAAAATTTATATTTAACAAATGTTAAACTACAGTTTGCTAAGGACTATAGAGTATCCACCCAAAGCCAGACGCAGTGACCATTAGTTGATATAAAATGGACAATTTAGTTCTTAAAATAAAACTTTTAAAAATGTAATAATTATTAAGAACATTATGAAATGTCCATAAAAATCATAATTAAGTTAGCATCTCAAATTTGAAATGTAATTTAAAATATTTTCATTATTTTTCTGTTCCTTTGAAGTTTTATATCAAAAACATTTACAGATTACACAGTGAAAAATACATTATATACAGAAAAGGCAAAAAGTAGTAAATATACAAAAATATAAAAAAAAAAAACTAGAAGGAAATGGACATGGAGCATCCAATCTACATATTAGGTCACTGGGCAGGGACAGCTGGACCAGCCAAAAAGAAGGTGATAGGCTTCAGCAGAAGTCTTTGCCAGTTGAAGAGAAATGATGACCTCAAGTAATAAGGAAGTAAGATAGGATAGAGGTTCTTATTTGTGTCAAACATGGTCTTCTGTGAGCAGTTCATTTGAGGGTCTGGGCTACTTTATAAAACTTTATCATTGTTAGACATTTGACCTTCTTTGCCACGCTTCCAGTAGGACTTATTTTGGAAGCTCTTGAGTCTGGATAGGATTTTGTTTTAGTTGTTGTTTCTTTATCAAGGTTTTTGTGGTGGGTTATAATCTCCTAAATGTCTGGTACCTGCTGTTTCATTGATTCTACAAATCCTAGTCACACATTTCAAATAAGTAACATTTGAGGGCCTGCAGAGGCCTTGACCCTGATTTGAACATTAACTTTTTTCCTTCACAACTAGATTTAGAAGGTAACATTAACAAGTGGAATTATTCTAAATGTATTTGATTGAAATAATTGTGTTAGTGCACAGTTGTATAAAAGTATGTTCAATTCTCCCAGGACATATATGAACAAAGGAAAAAGCAATCAAGTTCTCTTCATAAAATGTGTTGAGTCCTTTTAAGATATTATTGAGCTCATATTTGATAAACTTTATATAGCTTTCAAATATTTTAGGATGAAAAATAACAGCTAAGTGTATTTAGCGCAGTTATAATATTATGAACTATGTGAGAGGGTGTGTTTGTACATGTCTGCGTGAATTTTCATGATCGAATGTTCTACTTAATTTACTATAATATGAATTTCATTATGGGGTAACTAGTTAGGCAAATTATCTAATGTCCTTGATAATCCATTTAGTGTATACAATTATATTTATAATTTTGTGTAGATTAATCATTGTTTCAAGTTATATTAGCATTTTATGCAAGTCTGGATACTTAGTAAACTTAGCAATACATAAAATACTACTGATACACATGGCAGTGAAAACATATTTTTAGTATTTATGAGCAAAAATTATTTTCATTAAAAAAAATCCTATCCCAAATAAATAATAAAACTTGGCAATAGGAATATAACCAAGTACCCTGATTTAAGGTTGTTATCATTGTACTCCCTGCCTGAATTTAGGCTGCAACTGAGAATACAGTTTACAATCTTTGTTTTTCTCTTTGAAAAGATCTGTCAGAAGGACAGAAAAGATGTGTCAGAAGTAAGAGGCGCACAATCAAATTACCCGAGGTAGTGATAGTTGGCTATAAGAATAGACATGAAATAAAAGAACAAAAGAAACCATGTCAGCTGCCACAACGCTAGGTCTTAAATAGAACAGTAGGAAGCATTCTTGCCTTTCAATATACAACAGCAAGGACCAGGAATCCCATGGTAGTACCATCCTATCACCCATCAGAAAAGACACCTGCTTCTTTCATTCTAGAGACTATCATTCTCAGGACTGATGTTTCAGTGCTCTGGTAGTCTATTTAATTTTCTTTTTCTTTTTCTTTTTCTTTCCTATATCATCTTCTGCAATGACTACCATTCTTTAAAAATGATTTCTATATCTCTATCCATCTGTCTGAAATTTGAACTCTGGCCCAAGTAAGAAACTTATTAGTTCAATCAATCACCCTTCAGTATAGAACCCAGTATAGAAGTAATATACAGCATTCACATTCAGGGTCATCTCAAAAATTAGAAACTTTCCAATTTTTTCTAACCCCTAGGTCCATGCTTTTTGTTAGAGTGATCCATTGGTCAATAAGCAGAGGCTAGTGAAGCATAATCACATGATGCAAAATGAGAGCAATATTTCTTAGGTGCCAACACTTGCAACCACTTTCATCAGAAGGAAATTAGGGTTACAACAGACATTTAAGAGCCTCTTCAACTTCTCTCTGTACACTAACAACACTCACCTATACTTGTTCCTTTTACATTGTTTCTCGTATATGCATTTAAAAATTTTTATTGAGCACTGTCTCTGTCCTCCTTACCCTCACGAAGCTCATAGTCTAGTGGAAAGGACTGATAGACACCTAATACCTAGTAACACAGTAGAAAATTTGCTTACAATTATGCTACACTTTATAAAGAAGATATACATAATGTTAAGATGGTGTATGAAAGGACTAGGAAGGATTTTTCTGTGGAAGAGTTTTTTAGGTGAGTTCTTAAGAGTTAGGGGGGTGAGGTAGTAAAGGTTTCAAGTGGGGCCAGACAGGCACAAAGGTCCCAAGCAAGAAAGAACAATTGAGACATCAAAGTCATCGAGAAAGAAAAGAATGATAATGATGGGAGACACAGAGTGCACCTGAGGCATGTTTGCGTGCTTGGGACTGTGGATAAGATGCTGATGTGAAAGAGACTGGATAGTCAGAAGACAGAACACATGGAGCCATTTAGATCATGTAAATGACTTTGGATTCTTTTTAACCAACCACACCCTTAAGAGAATTTCAAATAAAGGGAAGATATGAAGAGATTTATACTTCAAAAAAATCAAAAAGAAATTTAGTATTCATGAAATACTATTAACTTTTCTCAACAGTTTATATTCAATCAGTTCCAATAATACTCTAGAGATTTTTTTTCAATCCATGATCCAATCAAGCCTCCCATATTGCATTTAGTCGCAATATCTTTTTGTTCCCCTTAAATGTGGAAAAGTTCCTCATAATATCTGTGGTTATTTTTGTTTTCATTTTTTACTTCGCTATTTTGGAATGCACAGGCTAATTATACCATAGAGTGTTCCTCAATTTGAGTTCATCTGATGTTTGCTCACACTTAGATTCAGGTAATACCTTTTCGGCCAAAATGTCACAATAGTGACACTTCCCTCTCCGTGTAGCATGTCAGAAGATACATGGTATTGGTTTCTCTTAATATTAGTGATATTAATTTGATTATTTGATTAAAAAATTATGGAAGAATATATAAGTAATATAAGAGAAAAATTATATGTGGGCTTTTATATTTACAACATATTTGCATTTTTAATCCTTTCTGTAGATTCATCTTTCCATTCTGAGGAATTTCCCTTTGCTTTTCTTGTAGCACAGATCTGCTGAGGACTAATTCCTTTAGTTTTCCCTCTGAAAGTCTTTACCTTGCCTATGTATGTTTGTGTGTGTGAGAGTGTGTGTGTGTGTGTGTGTGTGTGTGTGTGAGTGAGTATAAATAAAATTTGGGAAGCTATTTTCCAATATTTCTTCAAATATTATGATCTAAATTCTTCTCTTCTCCTCCAATTACTTATATTGTTGGTTATTTTCTCCCCATCCCTGAGACTATTTTGTTTTCTTAAATAATCTAGTTTTTTTAAAAGTTTATTTGTATATTTTTGAGAGAGAGTGTGCGGGGGGCGGGAGGTAGAGAAAGAGGGAGAGAGAAAATCCCCCACTGACAGTGTGAACTCTGATGTAGGGTTCAAACTCACGAACCTTAAAATTATGGGCTGAGCCTAAATCAAAAGTGGGACACTTGACCGACTGAGACACCCAGGTGCCCCTGTTTACTTATTTTTTCAATAAATATATGTACTTTTCAGACTGAATAATTTTAATTGATCTGTGTTCAAGTTAATCTTTCTTCTGTTTTATCAAATTTTCTATTAAGCCCAGGTAGTAATCCTTTTATTTCACATGGTGTACTTTTCTCTTCTAGAATTTTATTTTTGTCTTCAACATCTGTGGCATCTCAACTTTGGTTTCAGTATTTTTTTCTCTTAACTGTGAGCTACAATTTTCTGATTACTTTACATGACTCTACTGTATTACTTTATTCTTGACCATGTGGGTAACACATTGTGGAGACTCTAGAATCTTTTCTTTTCCTCTGAAGAATGTTGTTCTTGCTGCTACTATGGCTGTTGTTTCTATCAGCAGGCAGTTAACTTGGCTGGACACTCCACACTGTCTGTTCTACATGTTTCCACCATGCACCCCTGGAGTTCTTCCATGAAGGCAACAGTCTAGAGTTATCCAAATATTTAGATGGAGCATATACATAGATTTTAAGGCTGCTCACCTATGGATTCTTCTCTTTTAGCTTTTCCCTTTACTTTCCAACTGTTTCAGCAGCCCTGAACCCTGTCCTCTGCCTCTGGGAGCCACAAGGACTGCAGCTTTCCGCTTGAGTTTGAGCACCCCAATTTGTCCCAGTACCCTCATTTGTCTTAACACCTGAGCTCTAACAAGCAACTTGGAGAGAGTGTACCCGGGTAAAATATCGCATCAACACAAATCTTATCCAGTGCAGCAACTTCCTTCAAGATTGATACCTTCCCACCTTCTTCCTGCTTTTGGCAGCTCTCTAGCTTCAAATGTTGTTTACAATATTGTGTTGATAGTTTTTGTCATTTTTATGTGCATGTTGGTCTGATACAAGCTATTCTATCATAACAAGAAGCAGAACTGCAGATTTAAACTTTGCCAAGACTCATCCAACCACCATGTGGCAAAATAGTTGGAAGGGGACACTAGTAATGAATATGGAAAGATGTTAGGAAGCTACTGAACTCATCTGTGAGAGATATTTCAGACTAAAATAAAATGGTGGTAAGTGGATAGAGTTCAAATATCTCTATTTTTTAAGGTTTTTTTTTTTTTTTTAATTTTGAGAGAGAGAGAGAGAGAGCACAAGCAGGGGAGGGGCAGAAAGGAGGAGAGACAGAATCCCAAGCATGCTTCACACCATCAACACAGAGTCTGATGTGGGACTAAAACTCATGAACAGTGAGATCATGACTCAAGCCAAGATTAAGAGTTGGCTGTTTAACTGATTGTGCCACCCAAGCACCCTTCAAATATGTTTATTAATTGTGATTAGCAAGACCATTTCTTTACATGCATTACTGAATTAATTTATTTCGGAGTTCCAGAAACACAAGGACTAGTTATGCCTTAGAAATAAAGACTTAGTCCTTTTTTAATATAAAGGAAATGTCATATTACCTGAGATCTATAATGGTATACTATTTGTAACATTATATTCTATATCACTCTGAAAGAGATAAAATACATCACTGCCAATTCAACCTTAATATGCCATTTTGTATAAGATCAATCCTAACTTTAGAGATATTAAAATCTGAGAAGAAAAGGTCTCTCCTGAAATCAAGGAAAGATTATTTTATAAAAATTCTTCTAAAAGCACTCTAGAGGATACTTTACTTTCTCCTTCTTCCTAGCAGAACCCTTATTTTGTTCCAGAAACTTCAATCATGCAGCCCTGTGATTCAGGGGAAGCCAATTTTGATTATTGTAAGTTAACTATGATGATGTTATTTCCCTGTACAGAGATTGACTGAGGGACCCATCTTTTACCCAGTCAATGAAACACATTTCTCTGAGGGCTCCTACTGATTTGGGACTTCTTTTACTAACCCAAACCAATCAGACTCAAGTAAAGACTAGTTTTGGATTGCAGGAGGAATTTTCACTTCAGCTGGATACGGTCAAGGAATTAAACATGGCTCTAGTTGCAGCTATGAGCCCTTTTGGAAATCAGAAGGGAAATCAGTCTGATGATCAGATCAACATAGAGAGCTGGGAAGTCCATAGGGACTTACAGAGAAGTGGAGTCTGTATCCTGACCAAACCCATGCTTGGAGACCACTGTACCTCTGGATTACTTTCCAGTAGGTTTCCTTATTTTTTAAGTCAGTTTGATTTAGAGTTTTGATTATTTGCTTCTGAAAACACCCTAGCCCATATATAGTCAAGTCAAAACCCAGCACCTCCAGGCTGGTGGTTCATTTATTTCTGACATTTTTAACTGATAACTATCCTCCCTCTCACTTTGTTCTCTCACAATTGGATCTGTCCTTTGCTCTCTTGATAACCATACCCTGACTTCATCTCAAATTTGCTGCTGCTCTTTCTTATTCCTCAAGCTAACTTTCCATGACTCTGTCTGACCTACTTTTCTTTTTCTGTTTCTCTGTCCACTGTTGACAATTTACCACTGCTCTTCCTGGAATTGGCCTAGATAGGATTGTTCAACTGAAGTTATTTATTTTCTGTACACTTGCAATAAATCATACTAATTATAAAGGGCACAAATCCAGGTGAAGTGTATCAGTGTGCTCTCATAGTCCCTTTTCCTTGTCCAGAGCTAGATCCAGCAATTAAACATATCCTCTGTCAGAATTGTCCTTTTGGTGTTATCCTCTTAAGAGTTTCAGAAAACACTTAACAGTATTCAACTTCTTGGTCTAAACTTTATCCTGCATTTTCAGTCCATAGTTGTTTTCAAAACTAAGTGACATTTCTGTTCACTTTTCTATTCAATTCTCCATTGAATCACACTAATTTAATTCCGTAAGGTCAGATTTTCTTGTTTTTAGAATGAACATGTATTATTATAACCTATATTTTCAGGGTGAGAAAAATATTTTTAAAAGATATCTTTTTATTGTTTTCTAATAACAGTAGTCAACATGTATCATACTTACATTTTTCCTCACTACCATGTATAAAGGAATATCAATTTTGCTTAAGTAGAGAAGGGAAGGTATCTTACAACTTAAATTTGCATCTACTACTTTGTTTGGCTTTAACTACTTTCCAGAGAGGATCAAAACAGAGAGAAGATAAGAAATATGCCTAAAATGGTATGAAGAACAGGATTAAGATTATAATACAAAGGGAAAAGGTAAAAATCTCAGTCCATGACCTCAGGTGTGAAGGAAATCTATTTCTCAATAATTTATTTTAAATTTTATATCAACTTAACTTTTTTCAGTAAGGTCTGCACTCTCTTTTCTATTTGCCAGGTAGAGTATTAGGGGTAATAGAAAGAGCTGTTTGAGGGGCTCTTGCCCTTGTTTATATCCAATCTACCAAGAGTACTTAAAAATTTCTCAGATCCATTCTATCTCTTCCCGCTAATACTTGCAGACCGCTGCGTAGCCTCCATGCAAACAGACCTACTTCCATATCAACTATGTATGTGAGTGTGTGCATGTATACATGACAATATGTGAGTTCTTCACTGTGTGTGTTTGGAGATTTTTTTTTTTTGGTGGCAAATGGGGGTGAGAGAAAAGTCACTGTGCAGCTCTACTGAACCACTCATTCTATAGGCAAGGGAATTCTGACATTGTACCAGGTCCTCCCTAACTAGAAACACAAAAATGTCATTTATTGTGACAGAGCTGAATTTAATAAATTTTGTCACATTTCTGGTTTCTTTGCCTTGAACAAGAAACAGTCTTGTTCTGGTCTTTTCAGATCCATAGACTATACTCTCAAGATGTTCTTTTTTTTTTTTTTTTTTTTAATAACAAATGTATATCCCAAATTTCTTCAGGACATAGATTATTTAAAAGCACAGGCTTTGAAACTCATAATTTTTATTAATTTGAAATGGCTACCATAAAAAATAAAACCCCAAGGGTTCTAAGTATTCTTTTTCTTCTGTGTTATTCCTTTCTGAGAGCAATAAACATAAAAATGTCTTAGCCATTACCTGAATAAGGGGATGGTGCCACTAATTAACAGAAAGTAGAGGAAAAACATGGATTGTTATAGCCAAATATTACTTCATTATACCAATATTTACAGTTTGTCTCCCTACTCTCAGTATTTCTTCTTATAGTAAACTTTCTTGTACAAATATATCTTTAAACAATCACTAAGATAGGGGCACCTGGTGGCTCAGTTGGTTAAGCACCTGTCTGACTCTTGATTTCTACTCAGATCATGATCTCATGGTTTGTGAGTTTGAACTCCACATTGGGCTCTGCACTAAAAGTGCAGAACCTGCTTGGGATTCTCTCTCTCTCCTCTCTCCGCACCCTTCTCTCTCAAAATAAATAAATAAACTACAAAATTCACTATGATATAGTTATGCCTTATTCATCTTCTGAAAATACTATTTTGGCCATCCAACTCCTACTTTGCCCCCCCATTTCCTAGAAAATAAAGTTCAAAATATTTAGTTTGACATTAAGATCCTATAATATATCACTTCAACTTATATTACCATTTTGATTTCTCATAAGTTGTCCATAAACAAATATTTACCCCCCACAATATCATATTTGTTCTTTATCTCCATCTATTTAAAGTCCCGAACCTTGAAAACATCTCAAATCTGTGGCTTCCCTGAGGTCTTCTTCAATCACACCAGCTAAAAATGATTTCTTCTCACTGTCAACAGCAGTAATGCCTGCCTGGATCATGACCATAGGTCTTAGTTATAGTATGTCTTGACTATTCCTCTTGTCCAATGTTTTTACAACTTATTTATGAAGATAGTGCTCTAAAGCAGATGTCCTGGGTCGTCTCTTATTTTACTATCTATAACATGCTTTGCACTGAGTAGCCATTTGAATAACTTTTTGACAGATTTATCTGAATCCTCAGCAAGTTTATTACATAAAACCAGATAAAAATTTTCCACCTCCGCTAACTAATTATTCTGGCCATTCAGTCAATCTTAAAACAGATAATCCCACTGCACATATGTGATAAATATTTGAATATAGAATAAAAGATATAACTATTCACTCCATTGTTTCATTAGCTTTTTCAACAACAAAAAAAATCACGAGATAAACAAGAGACAAAAAACAAAAAGATATACCCTAACTCTCAAAAACTTCTAAAGAAAACAACCAATAAATTGTTCAGTCATGAAGAACTGAGTTTCATGGTCACTTCTAGTCTCACAAAGGAAACTTCTAAAAATACAATGCTTTCAATGTCTCCTAAATATGAATATGAAAAAGTTCACTTGAGTCTATTTTTTATGCCTCACGCAGCACAACTGAAGGATGCAATGATGAATATTGAACAGCAGCAACAATCAATTTAGAATAGCTAATCCAAGTTTAAAATATGCTATGCTAGCAGATCTTCATGGTTTTAATAAAATATTAATTAAATTTTATTTAATAATTCATCATTCATATATTTTGTTACATAATTATGTAGCAATTTTATTCTTTTCAGACATAATATTAATGAATCTAAAGATCAAAGTCTGGAAAAACTCACATATACTAGTAGCTGTGGAAAGTATAAGATTCTGGTTAAAGCATTTTCCCATAACAAACCCAAAAAGTAAACAACTACCGTAAACACTTCTATGCCCCATATCAAATTTAGAATTAGTCACAAGTATAGAATAGCATAAGGTTTAGAAAAACTAACATTAATTTCAAATATGTTAATTAATGTACATTAATAAATGCAAGCTATGGTAATCATTGTGAGATTGCAAATATGGATCTTATATTATTGTTGAATGTTTTATGAATACTGGCTAGAATATTTAAGTGGAAATCACACCCAGCTAATCTTTACAGTGATATACCTATATATCATATAACCAACAGACAGGGATAATAGGATTTAATTTGAATATGTTAAATGAGATTTCCATAAGAATATCCCAAAGGAGATAGCTAGCCAACTGTAGGCAAGAAGAATCTGATCTTATAGGCAACAAAGCCACTAAAGATGATGGGTATATGGATGGGAAGATGGACAAACTAGAAGCCATCCTCTTCCAGACACACTTTATTCTCAGTTCAAAATTACACACACACACACACACACACACACACACACACACATGTGTGCCTGTGTTCACTGTGTAAAATTGTTACTAGATTCCTCTCTGAGAAGCATAAAATAGAATGGTTTCCTAAGGCAACTAGCTGGGACAAGAAAAGAAACAAAAGCAAAGGCTTATGAGAACAGATATTCAAATCGATTATAATCTTTCTAGAAGTTATATATCAGATCTATTTGTTGGTCAAAAGAAAAATTTTGAGTTTCCTGATTGCTTCCTTTATGACATTTCTGTTTGATTATCAGATACCATTTTCATTAAAATTATTGTTCGACAGTATCATATCTCTGCAAACATAACTTAAAAACTCTCTTCAATAATGTTTACAACTGATGTGGTTTAGGAAATTTTACAAATATATTCTTAAGTCTAGACTTTGTTATGTCACTGAAGTCCATCCTCTGTAGACATCCATCTGTTCATCCATCCTCAGGAAAATAAAATTAAATGGTAACTTGTTTAAATGAAGTTAGGTGGCAGAAGTTACAAGACGGATGAAGACAACTGTATCTATATAAAGAATTTATCTATGTAAAAGATTATATCAAGTCCTAAATAGAGGGGTATGAGGAATTTTTAAAAGTTAATTTGATGGAGGCATTCAAACTGCATATAGATGGTGTGTTTTGGATAACTTCTGAACTTTATGCAAAGTTTTAAAAATTTGCCCCATCCTTCATTGCTTTGTACAATAAAATTATAGACTTTGGATTGGAGGCAAGGTTTCTAAAAGGGCTCTTTACTAATCATTCTTATTCCAGACCCAATTAACATCACATTTTCATTTGAAAACAGGCAGGAACAAAATCTCTTTTGTCTTACCCATGGGATGGATTTCCTCCATTTTTTATCAGCTCTTGGCCAGTAGTTTGGTTGTTTGTTAATTCATTACTTGCATGCACATTTTAATATTAGAATGACTGTTATATTATTTGCCATCCATTCATGTAGCCATTCATGTAGAAAGGGCTTCTCATCCATTCATGGCCTCACCTGATTATCAAAGCAATCCCGTGACATAGTCCAGGCTGGCATGGTAATCTTCATTTTACTGATTAAAAAAAATAATAATAATAATGGGGGGCGCCTGGGTGGCTCAGTCGGTTAAGCTTCCGACTTCGGCTCAGGTCACGATCTAGCGGTTCATGGTTCAAGCTCCACGTTTGGCTATGTGCTGACAGCTCAGAGCCTGAAGCCTGTTTCAGATTCTGTGTCTCCCTCTCTCTCTGACCCTCCCTTCCTCATGCTGTCTCTCTCTCTCAGAAATAAATAAAACATTAAATTTTTTTTTTTTTAAATGGAGGTGCAGAGAGCTGACTTGATTTCCTGAAGATCACACAGTAAATAGGTTATGAGACAGAGAGAACTTGGGACGCCTGAGGGTACTCTTTCAAAGTAATATCTAATTCTAGGTTATGAATATGAAGATAAATTTAAATTGTTCCCTCTGGGCCTAATTCTCTCCTAAGGAATACTTGAGTTTCAGCTAATCAGTTAAAATCTTCTAGAAATTATTCAGAGTATATGTGGCATCAAGAGGCTATAAAATATATTGTTATATTTTTCAAACTAACATTTTAATGCCACCCTCAAGATTGCTACCAAATCCATATACCACTACTATTGTCATTTACTTAATTTTTTTCTTCTCCTTAAAAAAACAAAACAAAACAAAACAAAAAAATCCTTAGTCTTCCTTACAAAAATTCTAAGGTATTAATGGTTTGATGTGATATATGTAAGATATATATATGTTTGTTAATGCAGCAGTCTCACAATACCTAAAACATAAATTATGACTCATTTATTTACCTATTTCTCTGTTTCTGGAAAATAATTTAACCTCTCTAAATCTTGGTTTTCTCATATATTATTTTAAAATAATAAAACCTGCCTCGTATGAATTGTTTTGATATGAATAATATATGCAAGGTGCCTGGCACATTGAAGTTGCTCAATAAATTGTCTTAATTTATTTTGGACTACAAATCTTAGTCTATTAGTACTTCTTAAAATGATATGTTGGTTTTATTAAACTTCTTTCCTCTATCCATTGCTATTACTCTACTAATAATGATTACTTATTCACTTACTGCAATTTAAAAGCCTCCCAATCTGGCCTCTCTTTCAAATCTTCTTCATCTTCAACGTATCCTATAAAATGTCTTCAAAAATTTAATTGCATTAGACATGTTCCATAAATTTTTCCTCTGCCTTAGAATAAATATAAATTTGTTAATCTGATGACATCCATCATATTTCATAATATGACCTATATATAAACTCCAGACTCATCACTGCTTTCAACACTTTCAACCCACATCTTCCTCTCCAGCCAAGATGGAGATTCAACTAAGTTTGAATCTGTAATAGAGTAATAGTCCCCTCATCCTGATTTTCCCCACAGAAATGTCTTAAGTTCTTGACCCTTAACTCTCTTATAAAATTTAAGATTTAGTTTATCAATTTCCAAAAATAGTGGGATTCAAATTAGAATTTTATTGAATTTACAGACAGATTTTGAATGAATGATTTATAATATGAATGCCTATTACCAATAATGATACATGTCCCTTTATATTTAAGTCTTCTTTAATATATTTTAATATAATTTAAAATTTTAATGTTTTATTAATGTACTTAGATGTTCTGTTATTATTGTGTACATAGGTTTTTTTAAATAGTCATTTGCTGTTGGTGTATAGAAATATAATTTTTTAAGTTTTAATCTTACATCCAGCCAGCTTGCGAAATGCTCTTATTATAGTTAATAATATATCTTGGGATTATTTTTAGTTCTCTAATTAAATGCTCATAACATCTGCAAATATCATTAACGTGCATTTCTTTTTCCAATCTGTACACTTTCAATCATAGTTTAAGATCCCCAACACAATGTTGTACAGAATGGTGATAGAATTTGTCTTATCCAGGGTTAACCCAGGAAAAAATGTCATTTATTTGTGGAGAAAATCCTAGGGAAAAGAAGCAGGACACTGATGGGAGTGAACAATATAGGGAGGAAAAGCCAGTAGAAAGGTGAGTAGTTGATTGATTGCTTCTGTGACAAATGGGGCTTGGTACCATGGAGATTAGGTAAGATACTGTGAAGACTCCACCTCACAATTTTTCACTCAAGAGGAGAAAGACAGTAGCATTTATTCTCTGGCTTCTGTCCATTTCTCAAGAATTGTTTGTGAGGTATTATCTCACCCACCCTTCCTGGCTGCACACGCATGCCTGCCAGTTACATCTCCACAGGTCTCTCTAGTCATGGTGTCAGGTAAAAGGCAAGGAAGAGAAAGAAAATGTGTGGGCTAGCTGATGCAGTGTTTATATCCATATGAAGCTGCCTGCTATGATGACCTTTGTATACAAGGTGAGCCAAGGGAAAGGAAGGCATGGCATAAGCACCTGATACTGTGGCCACCTTTATCTTAAAGAAATCTCATGTTTCTCCTTTGGGATAGTTTTTGCTCAAGTTTTCTTATACCCTTTATCAAGTTTTCTTATACTCTTATTCCTAATTTATTAGTAATCATCATTTAATCATAAATGATTAAGTATTTAATTTGAAAAAACTAATTTTCTCAGTATATTGATGGTCATATGATTTTTGCCTTTCAATCACTTAAATTGTTGGATTAAATTTTTGAATTGCCTATTTTATTTTGTTAATAAACTTTATTTTCTAAAGTTATTTTTAAATTTATTTTGAGAGAGAGACACAGAGCATGTGGGGAGGGGCAGAGAGAGAGGATGACAGAATCCCAGGCAGGCTCTGTGCTGCCAGCACAGAGTCCGATGTGGGGCTCAGACCTACAAACCATGAGATTATGACCTGAGCCAAAATCAAGAGTCGGGCCCTTAACCAATTGAGCTACCCAGGGGCCCCTTGAATTGTCTGTTTTTAAATCACCCTTGCATACCTTGGATAAAATCAATATTGTTGTAGTGAATCATTTATATATATATGTATATATATTTGGGGGGGTATATTTTTATTTTTTTTTAGGATTTAATATTTTGCATCTATAGTCAGGAATAAAGTAGACTTGGAATTGTTCTTTTTATGTAGTTTTGTCCACTTTTCACGCAAAGTGGATAATGGAGTCATTGAAGCCATTAGAGGGCATTCCACATTTCCAATTTTCTGTAAGAGACTGAATAAACTTGGAAAGATGTTTCGGTAAATTTGCAAAATNGCTTTCCGAGCCTAGATATTTGCTCGTGGGAATATTTTATTTTAATTTATTTTTATTTTTTTAAAATGTTTTATTTATTTCTCAGAGAGTGAGAGAGACCGTGTGAGCAGGGGAAGGTCAGAGAGAGAGGGAGACACAGAATTTGAAACAGGCTCCGAGCTCTGAGCTGGCTGTCCACACAGAGTCATGGGAATATTTTAAACTAGTGCTTCAATTACTTTAATGCTGATAGTATTATGTATGCTGCTTTTCCCTGCTTGATTCACTTGTAATAAGATCCAATTTCCTAAGAATTTTAATTTAATCAAAAGTTTTCAAAATTATTGGCAAAACTCTTGTAAAATACCTCCACTGCAAGACCTTTTATTATTAGCATTATTTCCTCTTGTTTTTCCCATATCAGTTTTGACAAAAGTTTGTCTTCCTTTTAAAATTTTTACGCAAAGAATAATTTGGTTTTGTTGATTTTCATTGTTAAGTTCAGTCTATTTTTCCTTTTCTAACTTATTTAGGATGAGCCCTTAGCTCATAAATTTGAAAGACTTATTTTCTAATAAAAATGACTCAGTTTTATATTTCCTTTAAAGCATTTGCTTTGCTGTAGCCTACAAATTTTGATATATAGTGTTTTCATTATAACTTAGCCACAGGTATTTTTATTATAACTTATTATTTATTTAAAAAATTAAAATGTTTGTTTACTTTGAGACAGAGTGAGCAGAGGAGGAGCAGATAGAGAGAAGAGACAGAGAATCCCAATCAGGCTCTACACTGTCAGCACAGAGCCCTACCAGGGGCTCAAACCCACAAACCATGATATCATGATCTAAGCTGAAATCCAGAGTTTGACACTTACCCAACAGAGCCACCCAGGAGACCCTATAATTAATTTTTATACCATGAATTGTTTAACAATATGGTTTTATAATTTCCAAATATGTGGGACATTTTCATTTATGTTTTTTCCATTAACTCGAGAGTTAATTAATTACACTGTGATGAAAGATTATGATCTTTGTACTACCTGTCTTGGAAGCTTTCTGAGGTTTTCTCTGTGACCTAGTGCATGGTCAAGTTTTTAATGATGTTGCATGGTGCTTGAAAGAGTGTCTCTTTATTATTATATGTAGAACTCTGTGTCCATTGGGGCAAGTTTGTTAATTATGTTGTGAAGATCTATACATCCTTCGCTTATTTAGATTCCTAAACCATCAATAAATAGAGGCTATGTGTTGAAACTATGACTAAAATTATAGATTTATCAATTTCTCCCTATGAGTCCTTCAATTTATGCTTCATTTATTTTGCATTTGTTTATTTATTTATAATAACTACATATTCTTGGCAAATTGAAATTGGATCATTAGATAGTGACACTCTCTACCCCAATAATTTTGTGCCATAAAGTGTATTTTACCTTATATTAATATAGCCTTTTTTAGTGTTAGTACTCATGTGTAATATTTTTATATCTTTCTCTTCTAATATGTGCTTATCCCTATGCTTTAGGTGTCTCTTGTAATTAGCAGAGAGAAAGATTTTCACTGTTATCCACAGTCCGTCAGAATTTGTCTCTGAACCAATTAAAGTTTTCCATTTACAATTATTGATGTATTTGAACCTGTTATTATTTTTGTTCTTTTTATAATTCTTTTAATTTTTTTTTTTTTTTTTTTTGAGAGAGAGAGACAGCATGAGCAGGGGAGGGTCAGAGAGAGAGGGAGACACAGAATCTGAAACAGCCTCCAGGCTCTGAGCTAGCTGTCAGCACAGAGCCTGATGCGGGGCTCGAACCCACAAATCGCTAGATCATGACCTAAGCTGAAGTCGGAGGCTCAACCGACTGAGCCACACAGGCGCCCCAAAACCTGTTACTATTTTTGTATTGTGTTCATTTTTACATTTTGATTGAGTACTTTCTTTTTGAAATTGATAACTTTCTTTTAATAAGATTAGAAATTAATGTATTTTCACATTTCTTTGTCTTCATTCACTACTTCCTCTTCTGATTTAAGTACTACATGTAAAGATTTAATGAGTTTCTCACAATCCTTCTGATACTCTCTGGGTTTAAGATTTTTTTTTAACACTCCCTCACATTGGAATGGCAATTTAAAATTGTTGCATCTTCTAAGTGTCTTGTTATTTTGACCTGTGAGTTTATTTTCCTCAGAGGCCTTAGCTACTNTTTTTATAATTCTTTTAATTTTTTTTTTTTTTTTTTGAGAGAGAGAGACAGCATGAGCAGGGGAGGGTCAGAGAGAGAGGGAGACACAGAATCTGAAACAGCCTCCAGGCTCTGAGCTAGCTGTCAGCACAGAGCCTGATGCAAGGCTCGAACCCACAAATCGCTAGATCATGACCTGAGATGAAGTCGGAGGCTCAACCGACTGAGCCACACAGGTGCCCCAAAACCTGTTACTATTTTTGTATTGTGTTCATTTTTACATTTTGATTGAGTACTTTCTTTTTGAAATTGATAACTTTCTTTTAATAAGATTAGAAATTAATGTATTTTCACATTTCTTTGTCTTCATTCACTACTTCCTCTTCTGATTTAAGTACTACATGTAAAGATTTAATGAGTTTCTCACAATCCTTCTGATACTCTCTGGGTTTAAGATTTTTTTTTAACACTCCCTCACATTGGAATGGCAATTTAAAATTGTTGCATCTTCTAAGTGTCTTGTTATTTTGACCTGTGAGTTTATTTTCCTCAGAGGCCTTAGCTACTTTTTTTCAGGCAATGAGGATTAAGCAGGGCTAGAACTCAGTGTCTGTCAGTCTGATAAATCCAAAGGAGTAGTATAGAAAAAAAACAAAGGAAACTGCATCCAAGGAAACCCAATCCAATCACACTCTCCATTGCATAAAAGAAACCCTCTTATTAGGCATTTACTCTTCATAGTCCAGGAAGAAGAGATATTCATTTGTAAACCCTCAAGTTTGAAAAGAGAAAATGAGGAAGCATTTGATGAATGTCAGTTCATTTCTGTTCCTCCTAAGTGCTGGCTCCTTCATCAGCTCTAAAAACTATTCCTAACATACCTCAACCCACATGTGAGGGCAAGTAATATTTGCACACAGGCAGTAGTCAAGAAGAAAGATCATTAGGTTCCTGGGTGGTTCAGTCAGTTAAGTGTCTGACTTGGTTTCAGCTCAGTTCATGATCTCAGGGTTTTGAGACCAAGCCCCACAACAGAATCTGCATGGAGTTTGGAGCCTGCTTATGATTCTCTTTCTCTCTCCCTCTGCCCTTGCAGACTCCATCTTTCTCTTAAAAAAAAAAAAAAGGAAGAAGAAAAAGAAAGAAAGAAAGAAAGAAAGAAAGAAAAAGAAAAAGAAAGGAAAAGGAAAAGGAAAAGGGAAAGGGAAAGGAAAGGAAAGGAAAGGAAAGGAAAGGAAAGGAAAGGAAAGGAAAGGGAAGGAAAGGAAAGGAAAGGAAAGGAAAAAGATAAAAATTTCCAACCTTTCCCACCCTATTTTAACCTCAGGACACCTGAGTGCTGCCTGTCCCGGTTCACTACCCTCCACACACAGTTTAAAACTTCTAGTCTCCCAGAGGCTGTCACAATTTTCTCCATTTTTCCTGCTCAGAGTCCTCTGAAATGAAACTTGGGGCAAGAAGCCAGCAGTCCTGCCAGTTGAATCTCTTAGTCAGAACGTGAACCTATACCTACTCTTCACTGAGATGATACATNTCAATGAGAGAAACAATGGCAATATCTTATTATCTGTCCAGAGGGGGGATGTGTATCTTTTCTGCCACCCTATCACCCAAAACTATAGGTTTTCTCAGGGCCCAAGGAAGCCCATTATCTTTGGAGAAACAACAAAAGCCTGATTCTGCTACACTTGCAACAAATACACTAATACCTAGGCCATACTCTAGAGCAAAACAATTTATAATTTTTCTGAAAGATGCCAGGGCACCTATATTTTTAAAAACTCCCTTGAGTGATTCTAATGCCTGATGAGACCTAAGAAGAGTGAGAGAAGATTATATGAAATCCAATTAATCTTAATCATGACTATCAGCAGACAATACCTTGATGGATTTATCAACTCCTGTTCTACTAATTTGTGGCATAGCTGTAGAATCTCCTATTTGTCCTTAGTCTTTGCAGGTAGGATTAATCTGTATGTCCAATTAAATTGATACAATTATACACACATATATTTACACAATTATATATACTTATATGTAATTACATATTTACACACAAACATACATGTATACATACACATATTCTCTCTTGTACTAGAATATAACCTTCAAAAGGCCAGTGACTTTTTAAAAAAAATTTTTAATGTTTTATTTACTTCTGAGAGAGAAAGAGAGACAGCGTGAGCAGGGGAGGGTCAGAGAGAGAGGGAGACAGAATCTGAAACAGGCTCCAGGCTCTGAGCTAGGTGTCAGCACAGAGCCTGACACGGGGCTCGAATCCACAAACCATGAGATCATGACCTGAGCCAAAGTTGGATGCTTAACTGACTGAGCCACCCAGGCGCCCCAAGGCCAGAGACTTTTATCTGTTTTGTTCTAGGTTAGGCAGTACCACACCTAAGGGTGAGATGGAAAGTGGTGGGAGTGGACAGCCTTCATGGAGAGGATGTTTTTGCCTCTTAGTATTGTTTAGAATTCCCAGCACATGATGATGACTAAAAGCAGACTTTTAGTTGACTTTATTGTTGTTTTAAAAAATCTCTACTGGCTTGGGCTCCTGGGTGGCTCAGTCAGTTAAGCGTCCAACTCTTGGTTTTGACTAAGGTCATGATCTCATGGTTTGTGAGCTCAAGCCCTGCATAGGGCTCCACGCTGACAGTGAGGAGCCTGCTTGGGATTCTCTCTCTCCCTCTCTCTCTCTCTGCACCTCCCTTACTTGCTCTCTCTCAAACTAAATAAATCAACTTAAAAAATTTAATTTAATTTAATTTAATTTAAACAGTCTCTACTGGTAATGCTGCCTTTATATCTTGCACTTACCTCTCCTCCCCTTTTGTCACTGGTTTCTGGCACATCATAGGTGCTCTGTAAATGTTCGTTGACTGATCAAAGAAATGAATATAAGATGCTCAATAAATACTTGATGAAAGGTGGACGGATGGAGAGACAGACAGAAGAGAGAGTAAATGAACAAATGTATTCT
>NW_027532617.1:2828727-2898057 GCF_008692635.1 Crocuta crocuta | reverse complement strand
AAAAAAACAAAGGAAACTGCATCCAAGGAAACCCAATCCAATCACACTCTCCATTGCATAAAAGAAACCCTCTTATTAGGCATTTACTCTTCATAGTCCAGGAAGAAGAGATATTCATTTGTAAACCCTCAAGTTTGAAAAGAGAAAATGAGGAAGCATTTGATGAATGTCAGTTCATTTCTGTTCCTCCTAAGTGCTGGCTCCTTCATCAGCTCTAAAAACTATTCCTAACATACCTCAACCCACATGTGAGGGCAAGTAATATTTGCACACAGGCAGTAGTCAAGAAGAAAGATCATTAGGTACCTGGGTGGTTCAGTCAGTTAAGTGTCTGACTTGGTTTCAGCTCAGTTCATGATCTCAGGGTTTTGAGACCAAGCCCCACAACAGAATCTGCATGGAGTTTGGAGCCTGCTTATGATTCTCTTTCTCTCTCCCTCTGCCCTTGCAGACTCCATCTTTCTCTTAAAAAAAAAAAAAAAAAGGAAGAAGAAGAAAGAAAGAAAGAAAGAAAGAAAGAAAGAAAGAAAGAAAGAAAGAAAGAAAAAGAAAAAGAAAGGAAAAGGAAAAGGAAAAGGGAAAGGGAAAGGAAAGGAAAGGAAAGGAAAGGAAAGGAAAGGAAAGGAAAGGAAAGGGAAGGAAAGGAAAGGAAAGGAAAGGAAAAAGATAAAAATTTCCAACCTTTCCCACCCTATTTTAACCTCAGGACACCTGAGTGCTGCCTGTCCCGGTTCACTACCCTCCACACACAGTTTAAAACTTCTAGTCTCCCAGAGGCTGTCACAATTTTCTCCATTTTTCCTGCTCAGAGTCCTCTGAAATGAAACTTGGGGCAAGAAGCCAGCAGTCCTGCCAGTTGAATCTCTTAGTCAGAACGTGAACCTATACCTACTCTTCACTGAGATGATACATGGCAATATCTTATTATCTGTCCAGAGGGGGGATGTGTACATTTTCTGCCACCCTATCACCCAAAACTATAGGTTTTCTCAGGGCCCAAGGAAGCCCATTATCTTTGCAGAAACAACAAAAGCCTGATTTTGCTGCACTTGCAACAAATACACTAATACCTAGGCCATACTCTAGAGCAAAACAATTTATAATTTTTCTGAAAGATGCCAGGGCACCTATATTTTTAAAAACTCCCTTGAGTGATTCTAATGCCTGATGAGACCTAAGAAGAGTGAGAGAAGATTATATGAAATCCAATTAATCTTAATCATGACTATCAGCAGACAATACCTTGATGGATTTATCAACTCCTGTTCTACTAATTTGTGGCATAGCTGTAGAATCTCCTATTTGTCCTTAGTCTTTGCAGGTAGGATTAATCTGTATGTCCAATTAAATTGATACAATTATACACACATATATTTACACAATTATATATACTTATATGTAATTACATATTTACACACAAACATACATGTATACATACACATATTCTCTCTTGTACTAGAATATAACCTTCAAAAGGCCAGCGACTTTTTAAAAAAATTTTTAATGTTTTATTTACTTCTGAGAGAGAAAGAGAGACAGCGTGAGCAGGGGAGGGTCAGAGAGAGAGGGAGACAGAATCTGAAACAGGCTCCAGGCTCTGAGCTAGGTGTCAGCACAGAGCCTGACACGGGGCTCGAATCCACAAACCATGAGATCATGACCTGAGCCAAAGTTGGATGCTTAACTGACTGAGCCACCCAGGCGCCCCAAGGCCAGAGACTTTTATCTGTTTTGTTCTAGGTTAGGCAGTACCACACCTAAGGGTGAGATGGAAAGTGGTGGGAGTGGACAGCCTTCATGGAGAGGATGTTTTTGCCTCTTAGTATTGTTTAGAATTCCCAGCACATGATGATGATTAAAAGCAGACTTTTAGTTGACTTTATTGTTGTTTTAAAAAATCTCTACTGGCTTGGGCTCCTGGGTGGCTCAGTCAGTTAAGCGTCCAACTCTTGGTTTTGACTAAGGTCATGATCTCATGGTTTGTGAGCTCAAGCCCTGCATAGGGCTCCACGCTGACAGTGAGGAGCCTGCTTGGGATTCTCTCTCTCCCTCTCTCTCTCTCTGCACCTCCCTTACTTGCTCTCTCTCAAACTAAATAAATCAACTTAAAAAATTTAATTTAATTTAATTTAATTTAAACAGTCTCTACTGGTAATGCTGCCTTTATATCTTGCACTTACCTCTCCTCCCCTTTTGTCACTGGTTTCTGGCACATCATAGGTGCTCTGTAAATGTTCGTTGACTGATCAAAGAAATGAATATAAGATGCTCAATAAATACTTGATGAAAGGTGGACGGATGGATAGACAGACAGAAGAGAGAGTAAATGAACAAATGTATTCTTGTCTGCATAAGTGAACGAGTGAACTTCAATATAGTTTGGCCGTTGAGGATTCGGAAGTTCGATCTCAAGAGCAAGGTTAAGACTTGCTTTGGTAAGAGAAAAAACAAATTCACTAAACATGATAGTCCATAGGAAACTGCTCCTTCCAACTTAGGAGTAAGATCAAAGCCATGATTCAAAGTCAATACAGGCAAAAGACAGAGAAGGGAAAAAGAAAATCCAGTAAAAAAAGTAGTAAAAGGCAACAGAAAAAGCAAACCCTAAGTCTGAATACACATAGGAATAAAATCACAGGTTTTTTTTCCCCCTTCAACAAGAAAGAAAACACATAAAAGAGAATAAAAGGGAAAGGGCAGATGTTATAAATAGCGGCAAAAATAGGAAAATGAAAGCAAGGGAAATGGAATACCATGGTGAAGGAGAGGAAGAAATAGAATCCTCAAGGAAGGAATAAAGCAGGCCAGCAAAGAAGCAGATTGTAGGCCTCTGACTGTATTTCATTTATAACTGTTCTTATATTTTATTATATTTTGCTGGCAGGAGTCCACATCTCTTTATGTCTGAAGGAAGGGGGTGGCAGAAAAATGTTGCTCTGGGGACCTGAGATTTATTGCCTCATACACTTAGTGGTAGGCTGATTTTTTCTTTAAATTACATGCCACTGTCATGTTCAAAATAAAAGCTTAAGATGGACTGCATGCTTTGTATCACTGTAAGGATTGCTTTTATTAAGAGTGAAAAACTAATGGAAATTTGGTTTTATTCTAAGCAAATCAGTGAGGTGATACCAACTGCTATACTCCTTTTATTTTATCATAACTGTGCCTTTATAGAATTACATGGAATGGGTGATTTCCTCAGTAAGTGAAACATCCCATAGGAAATGTACCACTATAGCAGTGAGAAGCTTGGTGTTTGAATTCAGACAGGCCTGGATTTATATCCCAGTGACCTTGGGCAAGTTACTTAAATGATCTAGGCTTCAGTATTTTTAGGTGTCAATAGGGGTATTCACCCCAATATGGTGGTTATGAGGATTTGATATTATAACATATATAAAGATCTGAGCATAGTGCCTGGTAAACACTCAAAATAATAATTAACTTTGTTATTATTAAAACAATAAATTTCTTCACGATTCTAAGATTGGCTTTAAGAAAGTTAACTAAATCTTAAATTGTCATAAATTTGCATTCAGAGTTAAACCAGCCAATGAAAGGAAAATATAATTTACCACTTCTATTCTCTTTAGCTAACTGAATGAAAGATGTATTGATTATGTTTTCTTATTGCTTATATTCTTTTTTAATTGAGATATACTTGACATACAGTAGTATATTAGTTTCAGATGTACAGCATAATGATTTTATTTTTGTATACATTGCAAAATTATCACCAATGAGTCTAGTTAACAGCTAGCTCCATACATAGTTAAAGAGTTTGTTTTGTCTATATTCTTGATGGTCTGGCATTTGAGGTCTTGAACCTGGAGACACTGCCCCTCCCAGGATTAGTTAATTCCTAAAAACAGCAAATGATGCCCCTGGGAATGTCTTTGATATGCAAATGAGCCAACACCAGAGCCCACATCCCCAACCATCTCTTTTACTAAACTCTCACACACCGGACCACTATTTCTTCTGCCCTAAATCACCCTGGGGCTAGGTACCAGACAATTAGGCACCATGTCTATAGTCAAAAGCCAGCCAAAATGACTCAAACTGTCCAATCTTAAACTTTACTCAGCCTACCTACCCATTTCTTTCTGTGAAAACTCTAAGGCAGGCTCTGGGTCACTATCTTCCCTCTCACCCCTCTGCCTCCTGACCAATCCTGATCCTGCCCCCGTACAGCCCTGGGCGTTATGCTGTTCCCTTATTTCAAGAAATCTGTGAGTAAACTTCCTTCATGACAATCATTTCCATGTCTGCATGTCTTTCTATATCAGACTGAAACAAATCCCAGTACATTTTAACACAGAAAAATAAACTTATTCAGCATACTCTCATTTAGATAGGCATTCTACTTCCCTTATTTGGAAATCCATTCCATCTTTTCATCACACCTTCTCCCCATCAGTCTGAGACAGACTGATTAGCTGCTAACCTTGAAAGCCCTAGCTTCAGTAACCTTTGCACTTGGCTTATGGACATCTTGTACAAAGAGCCTGTGCCAATTTCCTTAGTGAGTTCCTCTCCTATTTGATATTCCTTTAGTGTGATGTCATTTTTTTAAGTTCTCATTTTTATAAATGTCATCTCTTTCAGCCACCCAGGGAAAGAGCTTCAACCCAACACATCACAGAGCCTTAGTCAGCTTTCAAACTCTGAGAACTTAAAATCCTCTATTCTGATAACACCTTCTATGTTCTCTTGATTCTTTTCACTTCTAGTAAAAGGACTTGTCCCTTGATTTCTCACTTTTCTTATAGTAAATACCATGTCTCTATTTTCACTACATATTCCTCCTTATCCACCTGAAAATCATGACCAGTCACGTTTTTGATCCAAGCATCTCAAAATCACAGAATTTTCTCTCCTAGAATTTTTCTATCAGTCTTGATACTTGCAAGCCTAACTGCCTGCTTTTTAATACTTACTTTGAGTTGCCCAGCAGTTTTAGAGTATATTGACCTAATTTGGGACAAATCAGATAAAGGCAGCCAGCTCAACTGGACTCCCCTGTAACTTAGCAATTATTCAGTTACTTCTTATTGGCTCTTTTGTGTACTCTGCACACTAAATGGCACAAATCTCCAGTCTAATTTGCAACTCCTTTATCTTCATGAACTATTCTTGTCTCCTCTATTAAGAAGAGCCTTTTAATGTTACTGTCTTTAATTATATAAATATAAATATATCCATTCTTTATTTCCACTGTTTCAAAACCCATATTTCACTTTAATTCACTTCCTTTACCCTCTATGAGACCTGTGTATTATCCAACACTCCTTCAGTGCCAAGTGATTAAAACCCAATTTAAAATTAAGGCAGTAATAAGAATGCATAGATTCATTTCAATGAAAATCCAACAGATATAAGTGGCTTTAGGAATGGACTGATACACTGATTAAACGTTTCCATGATGACTGTGTTTCTCTCCCTTTTCCCTGTGGGCATTCTCCTCCATTGACTTCATGTTCAGTCCCCAGAAAGAAGACTCAAGAAATTCCAGAGTCACTTCAGTCAATCACCAGGTATTGAAGAAGTATAAGAGTCTACTTCCCATGTTAGCACACACAAAAACCCAAGAATTCAGTCTCAGTGTCTCTTACATAATAGTTTTGGATCATATGCCATTCCTAAATCAGTCTCTTCCACCAGTTGGAAGAAGTGCTTGGCTGATCAGATCTGGATGCATGAGACCTGGAATTAGGAAAGGCAAGGAATAAAGAGGATCTGAAGTCAACTCTACCTCTATCACAAAAACCAAGAATGGGAGAGTACATTTTTAAACTGAAATTGGGTAAGGAATGAGTAAAACAACACTAAATTTCCAAAAGACAATAATCAACCAAGATACTTCATTCTGTCAATTTCTTCCTCTATACATATCTTCCTCTTTTCTTTATACAGAACTGCACTGCTTTTGTTTTTATTTTTAGTGTAGACAACCTTTATTGGCAGGTGTTAAGGGTGCAAAATGGTGACAAATCCAGAGGGATGGGAAAGGAGCAGGGGCATGGTTGCCTTTCCTCCAAATGAGAACCCTGTAATCAGGCCATAGGGCAGGAGCACTTGATTGTGGCCACTTAGACTCTGTCTCTCTTTGACCTACCTCTGTAGTATCATCCTTTCTTTCACCGTAAAACTTATCCTAAATGTCATCAATATTATTGTCCCTGCTTTTGTATCACTGGTGTGTCACTAAAATTACATTATGATTTCTTTATCCTTTAACATAAACTGATATCAAATGTTATTAATAAATTCATTCTCATCATTTCCAGTAGGCCAATTTACATAATAATATTTTATTTTTTTTTTTTCATAATAATATTTTCCATTTTGGCTCTATAGGACCATACCTACCTCTTGAGATTCTGCCTTTCCTTAGCCTCTGAGACACTGAAATATTTCATATCTCGTAACAGCTGTCTGGTAACTTTCCTATCTCTTTTATTAGTACCCTTTTCACCTTTTAAAACTTTAAATGTAGGAAACAATGTTCAGAAGAATTTTTTTCTTTTCCTATATATAGTCTCTACGTGTACTCTCTACAGCTTCAAAGATCACTTCTCTAATATGAATCAACACCCACATTGTCTATCTTGTCTCCTGCATTCTCCACTTATCCATCTAAATTTACAAATACCTTTTTCCATCTATTTCCTTAATGTCTCTGCCATGTCAAACTCAACTGGTACTTACACCAAACTTATCAGATTATCCCTAAAGACAATTTTTTCTCTATTGCTATTGATGATGCTATTGCCCTCTTAGTTATATAGGTTATAATTCTTTGATCAAAGAACCCAGAAAGCAACATATTCTCTGAAATAACAAGCACTAAAAATGCTAAATTGAATTCTTGACTCTATACTTTTAACACTACCACATCCATTATTTTGTTAAATTTGATAGATTCTGTAGTCGAAATATCATTGCAATTATCACTATTGCTCTTTTCTATAGATATTGCCACATTTCCAGACTTCCTCATACCTCATTTCAAAAGCTTCTTCCATCATCTCCAGCCTCATTTTTCCCTTCCATTTCTAATGTGTATTCTACAGCTGGGTTTCTTTTATTTTACTTATTTTTAAATTTTTTTAAAATTTATTTTTGGAAGAAAGAGAGACAGAGCATGAGCAGGGGAGGGACAGAGAGAGAGAGAGAGAGAGAGAGAGAGAGAGAAACATAGAATCCAAAGCAAGCTCCAGGCTCTGAGCTGTCAGCAGAGGCTGACCCTGGGCTTGAACCCACGAGCTGTGAGATCATTACCTGAGTGGAAGTTGGACACTCTACCAATTGATCCACCCAGGTGCCCCAGCTAGATTACTTTTAAAGAAATGAGGTTATAATTATGACCTACCCATCAAATAAATCATATAATATTAAAAGCCTTCAATAGTATGACTTGTCACATAAAATTTAGCCTTAATATCCTAATATTTAACTCCTTATATGATAATTACTATTATCCTAAAAAAAAACCTGGACGAATTATTTCTAAAACCTTATATTCTCTAATATTTTTTGTTATCCATTATTTTCTTTCCTTACATACATAGCCATGAGTAAAAATTTTATTCTCAGCTGAAAGAATTTTGTTCATACCTCAATTAGAGTATTAGCTTAATTCTACACTTTGTTTTAGATATTTTTATACATGTGTTATCTACTCTCCTTGAATCCCATCCTGTTGAGGGCAAAGAACACTTCTGATTTATCATTTTATCCCCCATAGCATCTATCTTAAGGACTCAAAGACACTGGGAGCTTATAAATATGTATGGAAATGAACTTTATACTTATGGTTTCAAATAGTCTCATTTTGAAATATCGCTGCTCTACTTTAAAAAGTTGTTTATGATTTATTAAAAGATAGTATCATTAAGCAATGTTGTGATGACTGCCTCAATTTTTGTTTCATTATTAAATCTAGTCATTATCTAATTCTAATTTTGAAAATATGTATACAGCATCCTTTTACTATAATTTGTACAGGATCTGTCCATTTCTCTCTAGAGAATTTTTTTTTCTTGAATATAGCAATGAAGGGGAGCAGCACACATATTTCTGATGCTTAGATAAAGTACCACTCTTCAAATCTCAACAATGCCAGGTTAGCAGTTTGATTAGAGACGTTAGAAGTTTCCAGCTATAAAATATGATAAGTAGGCATTTGTGAGATCCTGAAAAACAAAGCTCAGATGGTAAAAGTCAGTTACTTAGCCTCAGACGAGGTGGTATGCTTTCTATTTTGCTTGCTTAGCCAAGAATCATTTGCTTCTAAAGTGAAATGTTAAGCAACCACATTCTGAGGAAGGTTTCCCATAGGTACTCTCTGTAAAAGACTTCATGTAGGATTAGAAAGCATCCCAAAGCTAAGTCAACACAGTGACTACCCAGAGGCTATTTTTCCCACAGGCATTTGGTTTTCTGTCTTATTAAAAGAAAGACAGTGTTAGAAACCCTGAGGGTTGAATCTTGAAGCGAGCTAGGATTTCAGGGTTGAGACTGAATGGCAGCACAGGAAAAATAGAGAGAACTGTACAAATGAAAATGGCCTGGCTTTAGGGAGAGTTGCCATCAGGCCAATGGGATGTCCCATGGATTCTTGAAGGGAAGGCAGGGGGAAGATGGCAGGAAATCTTAGGCACAGAAACACTTACGTGATTCTGGGAATATGTTTGGAACAGGTTGCTTGTCAAGACTTTTCCTTCATCTTCCTCTTTTCCTGATAGGACAGTGACAAACAGCTCTTGAAAATCAGGTTTTTAGGATGTCATACAGATATGTAGAATAAGAACATTGGCTGGATTTCAAACATGTACTAGAAAGAAAAGTAAGTCAAGACTAGGGAACCAAGCATGATTTTAGATCCTACTTGTTGATGAATGAAAGGTCCTGTTCTGGTCAGCTGTGAGCTACGACCAGCAAATCTATGCTTTACTTATCTTTGTATCCACAGTGCCTGCCATAGAGTAGACTTCAGTAAGTGCTTTTTAAGTGATCAAGTGAATAAAAATAAATGAATAAATGACTGATTTGCTCAGGGCCTGATAGTGCTTAAGTGACATAGCTGATTTCATTTAGAGAGGTTATAAAATGAAAGGGTGGGAGGTCAGATCATTCTTGGTCCTTAAGTTTTTAAGAAAAATATTAACATAATTGTTAACATCGATTCTTGGGTAGAAGTAGAAGGAGATTGAGAAAGCCAACTAAAAATAGTCCTAAAATTTCTTTAAGTGATATTATCATTTTAGATAATTAAATAAGTTGAGAGACAATGAATTTATAATGTATATGGAAAATACCACACCCTCAGGACTCTCATGCTATCCACCATAGTTATAATTTTTAGACTTGCAAGGCTACAATCTTCTACTGTAAATGCTTTTTTTCAGTCCTATTTCCTATATAAAAATAGCATAAAATATAGAAAAGGCTTAAAGAATAATAAATCACATGATTATATAGCTAGAACAGCTCTATGTTAATAATAAAATACCAGTACTTGAAGTCCCTGTGTTCATCTTCATAATCGTACCCATGATGCATTCCCCTCCCTCTTTAACAAAGGCAACCATTATCCTAAATGTCACGTGTACCATTTCCTTGTTTTTCTTTGCAGTTTTGTCTATCTGCGTGTCTGTGTGTCTATGCAAATAGGGGATGAGTGTGCCTGTGTCTATGTATCTATATTTATATATGATTTAGAACTTTATATAAATAGAATCTTATAGTACAGTTTCTTTTATGAAATAGGTTTCCACACTCAAAAATTTTGGAACAGTTTATCCATGTTCAAGTGTGAATCCACAGTTTGTTAATTTTCTTTGCTGTATAGTACTTCACATGTGAATCTACCACTATTTATAATTTTTGCACATTGAGCATTTGCTTTTATTTCTATATTTTTTAATAAAAGAGATGCTGCCAAGCACACTTGTACATGAATCTTCTCTTAATCTATTCAGAGATCTATCCTCAGCACTATTCATCAGTGTGTGTACAGTTAATAATCACAGAGAAGTTATGTCTAGAGTGGCCTGTGAACATTCCTGACATTTGAAATTCTTACTTGAGATTTCCATTTGTTTTTGTTTTTGTTCTGTTTCCTAATCCTGTTGGATATATAATGGAATCTCACTGTAGTTTTAATAATCAATTTAGTGAATATTAATTATGTTGAGCACACCTATGTATTTTTGGCTATTTATCTCTCATCTCCTGTAAAAGTCTGATCAAATATTTGACCAATTTTTTATACCTTTTTTAACATATTGACTTTTAGGACAATTTTTAATATATTTTGAGAACTATTGTTTTGTTGATAAACATAACTATCTTCTCTTAGTTTTTGGCTCATTGTGCCTCTTTTTATATTGCTCAATAAATAGAAATTCTGAATTTTAATGTATAGCATTTTTTTCAATCCTTATCTTGAGAGATAATAAATGTTTCTAGCTGGAGAAATCCTGGGGTTTAGACCAGTCAAAAATATTATTCTTATATGTTCTTTTTTAAAAAAGATTAAAGTTTTATCTTTGACATTTTTCTTGATTCTAGCTGGAATTGATTTTTTTAATATGGTGTAATGTAGATATTGTTCCATTCTTCTACATCTTGACAATAAGATTGACTGTGCCAACATTGTTCATTAAATGATTCTATTCTTCCCTATTGATCTGCCATGCCAGTGTCATCTGTCTGTCATGTCAGTCTTCTTATATCCATGACTTGGTGTTTGAAAACTTTGTTATATAATTTTGTGTCTTATCCACATNAAATAAGTCAGACAGAGAAGGACAAATACCATATGTTTGCACGTATAGGAGGATTAGGAGGAACTTAACAGAGGACCGTGGGGGAGAAGAATGGGGGAGAAGAAGAGGGGAACTAGTGGGGGAGAGGGAGAGAGGCAAACTATGAGAGACTCTTGAATGCTGAGAACAAACTGAGGACTGATGGTTGTGGGGGGGAGGGGGGGGGCGGGCATGAAGGAGGGCACTTGTGAGGATGAGCACTGGGTGTTATATGGAAAGCAACTTAACAATAAACTATTTGTATATAAAAAAATTTTGTGTCTTATCCTACAACTGGGAAACATTGACTCAATTAGCATAACTTTTTAATGTCTTAAATTATGAAAGGACAATCTTTTCTCATGAAGGAGGGCACTTGTGATCTCTCTCTCTCTCACACACACACACACACACACACATACACATACACACACACACACCATGGTATTCTACAATCATGTGTTCTTCAGGACTATCTTGGCTTTTTCTGTCTCTTTTTTATTTTATGCAGATTTTATTTATTTTCTAAATGTTTATTTATTTTTGAGAGAGAGAGAGAAAGCAAGCAGGGGAGGGGCTGAGAGAGAGAGGGAGACAGAATCCCAAGCAGGCTTGCTGCTGTCAGCACTGAAACCAAGAGTCTGACACTTACCCAACTGAGACACGCAGGTGCTCCTCTATTATTCATATTTTAGAATCAATATCCAGAAAAAAAAATCTGTTGGGATTTTACTGGAAATGAATTGGGTCTATAGACCAATTTCAGGAGATTTTACATCTTTATAAAATAAGTCTTCTTATCCAAGAATATATATCTCTCGATTTAGATCTTCTTTAATGTATTTTAGAATTTTCATAAACTTTTCCATAAGAGTTTTATATGCTCTTTTGTTACATTGATTCTTCTGTAAAAATATTTTTGTTCCAATTATAAATGGTATCTTTATGTAATGTATGACTATTTCCTACTATAGTGTAGAAGTATAAACTTAATTTGCATACTAAGCTTGTATCTAGCTTCCTTGCTAAATCCTATTAATTTAAATAAATTTCTACTGTATACTTTCAGCTATTACTTGTAGACAACTTTGTTTCTTCATTTCCAATCATTTTATTTTTTATTTTTCTTGCTTTAGTTCACTGGCAGAGACTTAAAGGAATTCTTAACTTGAGATCTACAGACATATTAGCAGTCTAAATGTAATAGGGCATATTGATATAATTGGCTTCTTTTTAATTTGAATTTATTTTAGGCATGTAGAAAATTTTTGCTTTCCTTCCTTTGGATAGATTGAGATTTTGAGTTTGTCAGTGAATGTCTTTGAGCCCAATTCACCCTCACCACACAAATACACACTTTCCAAAGATAGATGTTATACCTGACATTTCTATACTTTGAATGATTTTCCTAGAAATTATATCATGCATATTTAAATAACATCTATACTTAATCAGTATATTTATCATTCTCACAAATAATATAATAAACAGAACAATATATATTCTCTTAACTTTTATGCTTTGTTTGTTCAGTATTTCTCTTCTATCCCCCATTTTTTAGTAATTCAAAGCTGCATTCTTGATACTTTTTTTAAAGCTCAGCATCTAATTCAGTAATTCTTCATCTATATGTTACTTTCTTTTGAATCCTGCCATGGAGCTTTTTATTTTAATTAGGATCTATCTTCTTGATATTCTGTTTGTTCTTTTCAAATTATTCTGGTGATATACTTAGCATGTTATTCAATTTTATTTCATTTGTATTTCTCTAAACATATAAGATATTCTTATTTTATATTTTTCACACAATAATTCTCATATATATGGGAATTATTTTTATTTTTAGATATTAGTGAAATTTTATATATATCATTTCTTTGAGGTCTTGGTTATAGGGTAATTTATCACAGTTTTACCTTTATTTTTATGAGATACCTCAGGCCTTGATCCTCCAGTACTACTTTAAATTAAATACTTATTCTTTTTTTGCCCTTGGCATATATGTAGTCTGAATCCATGTTCCAAATTTTTGTTAGAGTTTTCTTTTCTATGTGATTTTTTTTTTTTTATGCTGGAGACAGATATATTCTCTTTATCTCTCTCATTTCTGGCGTTTTGCTTTTTCTAACCCAAAATTTTATTTGACATTGTTCCCTTTCATGGTCTTGATTTTATGCAGTATTCTCCAAACTAACTTTGTATAGAATGAATCCTGCCTTTTTAAAGCCAAAGTCTGAGAACACTGAAGATGATCAGATCCCTTTAGGCAGCCACCTGTTTTGGGGCTTGCTTGTTTCTTGAATTTATGCTCTCCTTACTACTTTTGACTCCTGATGGTTTCCTCTATTGTATATCCACTCTCACATGTACTCAGTTATTATTTTTAAATTCTATTTTATATATATTATTTGGTAGCAGATTTTTATTAATATATTATCTAGTGTATTATGGTAAATAAGAGATTTTCTTCAACTTTGTAAAAACAAGGTTTTCTTATGACTGTGTTTATACAGTTATACAATGAATAACATACCTGTATTCATTATACTATAACAACCATACAATAAATTAATCCCAAACTATCGCATATTTTGTTGAAATATTTTTGTAATATTTGCTCATGTCCCTTGTTCATGCACTTTATAATTAAAAGAAGCAAAAAAATAAAAAGAAACAGAAAACTTTTTAAGAGATTATCATTTTGTGATTAATGTATTTCTTTAGATTTTTTTTAAGGGAAAAACGATTTGTGAACTATTTCATTCATTGAAAGTCTGATAAAGACTGGTAGAGCTAACGTAGTGAAGATAGTTAAGAGAAGTGCTTACCAGGGGAGGCTATCTGAGCAGAGATCTGAATGTCAACGAATTTAGTGAGATGGAAATCTAGGAAAGCATATAGCAGGTTATCTTGGTCCATTCAGGCTGCTATAACAGAATATCATAGAGTGGGTGGCTTATAAACAGCAGAAATTTGTTTCTCACAGTTCTGGAGACTGAGAAGTCCAAGGTCTAGCTGCCAGCAGCTTTGTTGCCTTTTAAGAGTCTGCTCCCTCGTTCAGCTTTTTTCTCTCTGTGTGCAACAGGAAAGTAAAACTTTCTGAAGTTTCCCTTATAAGGACACTTAGTCCCATTCATGTAGGCTCCACTCTCATGAACTAGCTCCCTCCCAAACTACCAACTCCAAATACCATCACTTTAGGTGTTAGGATTCAACATATGAATTTGCAGGGGACACAAACATTCAGTCCATAGCACCCGTAGAGAGAGAACAGCAAAAGCCTTAAGGTGGGAAGAGCTCAGGATGTTAGAAAAACAGATCTGTTATTTGGAATGCTGTTGTTTAGAGTGGGAAAGCTAAATAAAGAATTCTCCCAAGTCAGCAAGGGCCAGATCATATAAGGCATGAAGTACATAGGAAAGCATTTGGATTTTATTCTAATGACTGAAG
The DNA here is from genome assembly GCF_008692635.1 of Crocuta crocuta. Classification (NCBI taxonomy): domain Eukaryota; kingdom Metazoa; phylum Chordata; class Mammalia; order Carnivora; family Hyaenidae; genus Crocuta; species Crocuta crocuta. The sequence continues at coordinate 2,883,790 of NW_027532617.1, read as the reverse complement.
GAAGTCACTTTTTGGTTTCAAACTTTCATAAAGCTGCATTTCTTCATTGTTCTCTTACTTTTCTGGTTGTTTCCATTTTTACTTTGTCCTTGCGAAATTTATGCCACATCACTTTAAAGTCGAGGCTGGGTAGCTTTCATGTAGGAATCATTTCAGTGTTACAGAGGCCCTGTATATTTGGAAAGGCCATGTGCTGCCCGTGTTCGTAACTTCCAATGTAGGTGTCCTTGCTTGGGATTTACCGTAGGCCACATAAAAGCAAAGTCAGGCTGGCAGGCAATGACTATGTAGGCAGCAGTTACAGGGAGTTTTCACTGAAGTGTAGTTGAGCGTAATTATGGTAATAATACCAACTCACAGAAATTGAAAAAAAAAGCTCACACAAAGAATAAGTACTCTAATGCCTAATACGGATGTGACCAGTGATGAGACCCTTCAAGAGAAGGAGGCTAGGTCTAAAAGCATGTAGACTGACATATGACATTGTTGTTTTAGCACTATGCTAAGAGCACAGATCTATTTATTGTATGGATATTTAGGTATTCATGATTATCATAGCACCAATATATCTTATCCGTGGCCTCCAATTTCTATTTCTCGTGTGAGCAATCTGTTTCCCAAGTTTCAAAGATAGAATTTTTTCCACATAAGAACTCCAGTTTTTATATTCCAGTTTCTGTACAAACCTCTAGAAATAGCAATTCTGTTACTTTTCTTCTGAGTCCCTCTTTTGCATTTCTTATGCCAGATGAAAATATTGATGAAATTGAGAATGACGTTACTTAGAACATTTGACAACTTGGACCTATCTCCAGTTGGAACTGGAGGGATAGAAAGTTATATAGCAATATATACCACACTCTATTGTCACAGCTCATGTATAGAATTGTTCTCTCTTCAAGTCTAATTTATGAAAAGTCCCATCTTTCACATGGAGACAGTGAAGTGCTTTTTAGTTGTCAAAAAAAAAAAAAAGTGTTATCAAGTGAAAGTTACTTTAAACAATTACTCCAAATCTACAGACTGGATTCTTCTTGCGCTTTTAAGATTTTTAAATTTGTTATCTATTTTCTGCTCTCCTGTCCTTTGTCATCATATTTGGTTTGTAATAGACATCTGTGGGAAGGCAGACACTAGATGTATGTGTGGGAGGACTGAATCTCAGTGTCTTCGTTAAGCCTGAGATTTCCCCAAGTCCTAATTGAATAATTTTGAGGCCAAAATTATGAATATTTTGAATAAAGTCACCATTTTAGCTAATACCCTGAGGAGGTGCATCAGCTGAAGGTAGTAGATGAATAGCCTCATAGTGGGAGTGAAATATGATACCCAAAGGGTGGTATCAGAAGTTCAAGGGAAGCATGCATAGTTTAAAAAATATACCCAAAGTTCTTCTTGTTTCAATTTGATTTCAGACTAAATCAACTTAATTAACATTAAAGGAGGGTCAAAATTTGATGTGCACCAAACAGATTTTCTATGTTAATCAAAAGAAGTATGGGTAAAAATAAAGATAATATTAGGAACTTCTCTTGACTAATCCTAATTATTATACTTCCCTATAACACATTTGAGTCATATATAGTTCTTTGCAAAATTTTTGCTTGTTCTTGAGAGATCGATCATGAGAAAATGTGTGCATTGCAGAGTGAGACTATTCTGTGAGGTACAGACTTCCATATATATCTAAAACAATTTCATCACAATGACACACTCATTTTCTTTTTTTTTTTCTCTCCATCTTCGTTTCTTCAAGGGACTACTTTACTTGAGCTCTTATCCACCTATCAGCAAAAATGGCAATTTGCCATTGATCTGTTTAATGTGATTCATGAGGATACAATCCAGGCAATGCAAACACTAAAGGAAATCTCTTGCTTTATAAGTTATGTGCATGCACATAATACTTATCATCTTCAAAGCAAGCAATAAACACTAACTAATTAAGCTCTGGGAGGGCATTATAGAATGGCAGCTCATATTTCAGATATCCTGGAGATTACTGACCCCGTAGGTTGGAAGAATCTAGATTGCACAATTACAGAATCAGAGTTTTAGTTGGAAGGGTACTTATGACAGATCTCTCATTTTACATATAGTAAAATTTTTATAAATATTTCTTTTACTGAACTAGGGCCACATTCCAGTGTTCTATCTTAAATTGTACTTAGGTTGCTGGTTGAAATGGAGAGCCATCTTTGCATTCTGCTCTTCCTTTGTTTTTCATCTGTTCTGCAAAGAGATGCAAGGACAGATGGGGGTGAAATATGTATATTGAGAATGAAAGAAATTATTTTAGAAAAAAACATAGGCATGCTATTTGTCAAATGTATGGTTGGACTGCCCATGAGGTGCTAAGTAAAAACTTGGAAGTCAGGCGCTAACACTGCAATCCAAGATTTCTAATGTAAAAATACATCCATACAGATTTCTGTATTTCTGGTAATATGGCTGCCTACGTATTTAACTGAACCTCTTGCCAAAAATAAAGATACCAGAAAAATAAGAAAAATCTTAAAAGCTTCAAGATTGATAAGGAATGACCAAAACAAATCTAAGTGAAGGTAGAACTCCAGAAAGAAAGAAAGAAAAGTGAAACTATTTTGTCATAGGTCATTTGCTGAACCTTGAGAATTGAAGTTATACTTGATGAAATTTAGAGAGCCATGGGGAGCTGAAAACAAAGTCTAGGGCCTAATGAAGGTGGAGAATCTCAAAGGGTAGAGATACTGTCCCCTAAAGCTGTGATCCCAAAGGATCTCTAAATCTGATAAAAGGGTAAACCAGAAATAAGCTACCCAAACAGAACTGCAAGAAACATTTCTTTGTCACTTTTCAGAGAAAGGAAAAATAAACGTTGTCACTTCAAAATGGATCAAATGTGATTCTGCATCCCAGTGATTACAAATAAACAAATCAAAAATACCTCAAGCTTTAATTTAAATTAAATTGTTCTAATAACATTGTTCCCCAAGCATTTGAGAGGAGCACAGCTGATTAACTCTAGAGGAATGAACTTCCAGTCTAGGCCTCAGATGATTTAACAATTTTTTTCCTAAGGAAAATGAAGAGTCATTCTCAAAATGTTACTACTAAGGAAAGTAACAAAGAACTACAAGCAAGAACCAAGAGAAAGGCCAAGAAGGAGAAACCAGCATAAAAATACTTCAGACACTGGAGTGACCAGACACAGGCTACAACTTAATGGTGTCTCCTATATTTAAAGAAATAAATAGCAAATTTGAGAATACCCATAAATACATCAAATTAAAAAGCATTATTTTTAAGTCCCAAGTAATATTCGTAAAAAGGAAAATGTAATAAGTGAGATTTAACTCAATACATGGATTTAAACGGGGGCTTAAAAATAGTTGAAAAAGCAGTGAATTATTTAAGAAAAAAAAAAGAAAAAATGCATTCAGACTGCATCACAGACTAGAAGATATTAAAAAGTATAATAAATTAAGAGGCATTTAGGCAACAGCAGGAAATTCTAACAGATATCTAATATGAATATCAGAAATACAGAAAGTAGAAAATGGAAGAGTATCAAATATTTGAGAACAATTGAAAATTTCTTCTTTTTTAATGTTTATTTGAGAGAGAGCAAGCACATGCACAAGAGAGAGAGCGAGAGCGAGAGTGAGCAGGGATAGGGCAGAGAGAGAGGAAGATAGAGAAATAAATCCCAAGCATGCTCTGCCTTGCTAATTGCCTGCACAGAGCCTAATGTGGGGCTTGAACTCATGAACTGTGAGATCATGACCTGAGCCAAAGCCAAGAGTCAGACACTGAACAGACTGAGCCACCCAGGTGCCCTGGAAATTTCTTACAATTGATAAAACACATTTACTGATTTAAGATACTAAAACCAGAGACAAAGAAAAGGAAATTTTACCATCATAACAGAACTGCAGCATATCAAGACCAAAGCATTAAAAATTCTTAAAAGAAATCAGAAAAGTAGATTAGTTTCAAAGAGTAAGATTTAGGTTTTACATTTGATTGAAACAATGAGATACAGAAAATGGTAGGAGTGACATCACCAAGATAGCCAAATAGGTCATTCCTGACTCCTCTCCCGATCACAAGAACAACAACTCCTCAAGAACAAGACAAGATTGAGAGAATCCTCAGTGTACCTCAGGGACTAAGACCAACTACATTATAGGGTAAAAGCAGCTTCCTTCTCCCAGGCCAGCACAACACCCTGAAAGGTCTTCCCTGAGCCTTTGATTCTTCCAGTGGAAAACAGAATCCGGGGTATATCCAGCACCTCCACTGTTATCGGACACTTTGTGGGAGCCCCTACTCAGATTTTACACCACAAGTATTGCAGGAGAATCTGTGGGAAACAACCACTGAAAATCTGACTGCAACAAAGAAGGTAGAAAGGGTTTGCAAAAAACCAGGGCATGGATGTTGGCAAAAGGAGTTCATACCTGCTGTGCCCAAGTAGTGATTCGTAGTTTTGCTTATCTGCACAACCAACTCAGGATTCACTCTGATCAGGGCACTTGGTGGAGTACAGATCACCCTGACTGGGATCATTAAAGGAGGAGTTTTTCTAGGCCTAGAGTCTGGTTTGCCCAAGCACAGGCAAGGGGCTAAGCCACAGCCCCACCTGGGGTAAATAAGGCTTCCAGCCTCATCAGACCAGGAGGGCTGGCAATAACTCTGGGAAGCTGAGTGGCCCAGTAGTGCTCCAGCCCAGAGGCAGTCAGGTGGAGCTGACCCCCAGAGCAAAACCAGTTTCAGGTGTTGGGCATTCCAAGCCATGCATAGGCAGGGGAAGTAATTCAGTCTTGGCTTAGGGTAGCTTCTGGCCCCTCCCAACCAGAAAGCCTCTTTGAAAAACTGAGAGTAGCCTAGAGAGGCCCCTCCCCCTCCTATCTGGATAATGGGGACATACCCCTCAAGGAATAATGGCTCTACAAAACCACCAGAAAACTATTAAGAAAATTAAAAATAGAGTTACCAGGAGTTCCATTTCTGAGACTATATCCCAAGATGACAAAAACACTAATTCAGAAAGATTTCTACACCTCCATGTTAATAGCAGTATTATTTAAAATAGCCAAGTCATGAAAATAACCTAAGTGTCCTTCAATGGATGAATGGATAAAGAAGTTCTGGGAGGAAATTCTACCATTTGCAACAATATAGATAGCCCTTGAAGGCATTATGCTAAGTGGTATAGTCAGACAGGGAAAGACAAATACTGTACACTCTCACTTGTATAGAGAATAAAAAAAAAATTCAGAGAAAGAGATTAGACTGTGGCTGCCAGAGGCAGGGGGTTGAGGGAGGGAGAATTGGAAGAAGGTGGTCAAAGGTGTGAACTTCCAGTGACAAGATAAAGCAATAGTAGGGATGTAATGTACAATATGAAAACTATAGCTAACACTGCTGTAGGTTACATGGGAAAGTTAAGAGAGCAGATTCTAAGAGTTCTCATCACAAGGAGAATTGGTTTTTCCTTTATTCTTCTTTGTTTTTATCATATCTATATGAGAAGATAGATGTTAGCTGAACCTATTATGGTAATCATTTCATGATACATGGAAATAAAAACCATCATGCTGTATGCCTTAAACTTATACAGGGGTGTGTGTCAATTATTTCTCAGTAAAACCGGAAAATATTTTTTAAAAATGAAAATGGCAGGGACACCTAGGTGGCTCAGTTGGTTAAGTGTCCGACTTCAGCTCCGGTCATGATCTCACAGTTCATGAGTTTAAGCCCCACATCAGGCTCCGTGCTGCCAGCTCAGAGCCTGGAGCTTGCTTGGGATTCTGTGTCTCTCTTTCTCTCTCTATCCACCCCTCCCTCCCACACATGCTCTCAAAAATGAAAATATATAAACATTAAAAAAAATGAAAGTGGCAGAATTAACTGAGAGGTGGCACTGAATTAACTAAGAGAAAATGACAATCAAGCTACTTTTCTATTCAACAAGTTATCTTTGAAAAGGAGGATGAAAAAGAAAAAAAAATCAGCAAATACAAAGTCAGTGTGCTACCAGGAGACCCTCATTAATAAAAATAATAAGCAATTTCTTTGACCTGCTACCAAGGAAGGGGATGTGAATGGGAGGAATCCACCATGGAAGGGAGAGGTATTTTTATCACGGATACTGTTTAGGATTGTTGGCACATGGTAAGAATGAAGAGTAGACATTAGGTCAGATTTTTATTTTTCTTTAACTCTTTATAGTGTTCCTCCGTAGTGCCTACGTATATCATAGACTGATTCTGATGCCCTGAGGAGAAATAGAGTTAGGTATGATAAGTAACTCCCAGATGAATAGAATTTGGCCAAACCACTAGCACCTGCTANATATAGCACTAAACCATTATATATTTTACATTTATATAATATATAAATTATATAAATTACATAATATGTATATATAATCTCCCAAAACCAAACTCTCTCTTCTATTTCTGCCTAGATATTAGAGAGCCCTCTGGGTATGGGATTTCTTTTGGGGTTGATAAACATGTTCTGAAGCTGGATTATGATGATAATTGTACAAATTTGTGAATATACTAAAAACCTGTGAATTATAGACTTTAGATGGATAAATTCTATGGCATTTAGAAATAATGTGAATTATATTTCAATAAAGCTATTATAAAAAGTAAAATATTGACAACACTTAAATTAGCAACTTCTGTTCTTTACGAAAGAAAACTTTATAGGCAGCAAAGGTGAAAGTCATATTGTAGCACAACATTTACAACACATCTAAGCCACAAAGGACTACTGTACAGAATATATAAAAATAGTAAGAATAAAACTGTAAAAGAAAGACAGGAACATGATAAAACAGGAAATCCAAATAAACATAAAGAGTTACTCAACCTTAATAACCATAGATATAAAAATTAAAACCAATTGAAATGAATTTTACTGTTAGATTGGCAAAAGTTTATGTCTTACCATAGCACCTTTTGGCAAGAAGTTAAAGTGATAGACATTCTTATACATTTCTAGTGGGAAAGTAAGTCAATCTGTTTTAGTTTTTGTAGGGAGGCAATAATATTGAGAAATTTAAGAGGATAGTTGTTTCTTACATATAATGGCTGTTTCATAGATCAATATTTCAAATTATGAGGATTAAATGAGTACATATTTGTAAAATACCTAAAACAGTGTCTGGTGTTCATTGAGCATGTAATAAATGCTAGCTATCATTTTTGATCCTCAAATGTAGTTTTCCTTGTGGTTTATTAGGGGCTTCAGAATATATAGTATCATCTTCCTTTCATATATGAATAATATATATAATTTCATATGTAGTACATAAATATATATTTAAGTAAATACTGAAGCATAAAGAATATTTTAATTATTGGTAGCTCAGGTGAGGAAGATGCAAATGTCTTTGTGCAAATAGACCGACTAGCCAAGAGCTCCAGAAAGTTCTTCTCCCTCCCAGTTTCGGCACTGCCAAATTAGGGAAAGCCTTCCGATAGAAAACAGTCAACAAGAAGAAGTGAAGAGAAATGCTAGCTCCCCACAGAGCTCGGTTGAAAGAAGAAAGCAGAAGGGACAAAGCAGAACTTGCTCTGTTATTCTTCCCAAATGCAACACATAAGATAGCAAAATAAAGTGATTAGGAGAGACCAGGAGCAGGAGCAGGGTCTTGTGAAACCAGAGCTTTTTCTCCTGACCTTCATTGCTATATTTTTTGTTGTTGCTTTTTGTTGGTGTTCTTAGAAGTAGGCATTCATCAGGTTTTCTACTTGATATTGGTGTGTCAGAGACCTCCAGTAACCATGTTCTTTTTCAACTAAAGTGAAAAAGAATGAGAAATCCAATCTCGTTGCAGAACTTCTGGGTTTGCTAAATGTTGATGAAGCATTGGAATTGTGGCATACTCTTGCGTGCATCTAGTAGGGTTCTCAGGGCACCGCAGGCACTCAAGTCATCAGCAATGATTGGGTATCATTTTGGATCTCTATACTGTAGCAGTTGCTGTGCTAGACAGTAAAAGACAGTCACGTCTCAGTAAATTCCTTTGGTTAATTAAGTCATTGTTGGATAAATGACACAATCTAAATCTGAAAAGTTACAAAAGAGAAACATGAGATGAAAAACAGGATGAGAGACAATGGTCTCTATAGTCACTTCTATCTCTGATGTTTTTGAATGCATATGTTTGATAGCTATTGTCTGTCAAATTTCCTATTTCTTTTCTCTCATGCATGTGAATGATTTATTGATAGGAGAAAAAAAAATAGAATACTTTTGCCTAGCAACTCATCAGGGCCTAAGTAAAGTTGTGACATCATTAACATTAATGATACTCCCACTGTTCTCACATTTCAGAGAGTATTCTGAGATGATTCTAGAAAAAGTTAACGCTCCATTCCAACTTCATGTGTACCTTAAACTATCATTCCAATGTGCTGCCCTCAGATAGGAAGCTTGACTAACTGGATAATTCAAACGAGAGTTTGTAAAAATAGACAGTAGACAAATACTCTGCCCGGTCCAGGTAACATTTGTTCTTTAAATCGTGTCTGATGTTTTAGGAAACTGGAATTTAAAGATGCAGATCAGAGGGAATAAAAGGAGAGAGGTCAAGGGGCTTTTCTTGTGTTTCTCAAATCACATCTGTATCCTGTAGGCAGTTTCTTACTTTATCTATAATGGGAAGTTGATCCTTGAAGTAGAAGTCCTTCTTAGAAACAATTGTAGGCAGATAGGAAGGAAAAACAGAGTCCCTGATTCATGAATCACTTATTAGTAATTCACTTGTTAACAATTCTAAAAATATATGGGTGCCTGGGTAGCTCAGTCAATTAAGCCACCGACTCTTGGTTTCACACTCAGGTCATGCTCTCATGGTTTGTGCATCCAAGCCCCAGATTGGGCTCCATGCTAACAAGGCACAGCCTGCTTGGGATTCTTTCTCTCCCTCTCTCTCTCTGCCCCTCCCCTGCTCACTCTTTATTTCTCTCTCTCAAAATAAATAAAAGAATAAACAAACATTAAAAATAATTCTGGGGCACCTGGGTGGCTTAGTCGGTTAAGCGTCTGACTTTCGCTTAGGTCATCATCTCGCGGTTGGTGTGTTCGAGCCCCGCGTCGGTCTCTGTGCTGACTGTCAGCTCAGAGCCTGGAGCGTGTTTCGGAGTCTGTGATTCCCTCTCTCTCTGACCCTCCCCTGCTCACTCTTTATTTCTCTCTCTCAAAATAAATAAAAGAATAAACAAACATTAAAAATAATTCTAAGAACTTAATAGAGTGAAAATAATAATCAAATGAATATATATGAATATACAAAATTCAGCGTAGTCATTTTATGTCCAAAGGAATCTTGTAAATATTAATTTGCATCAAGCTAAAAGCCTATGCATACATTCTTTTTTTTTTAAGTTTATTTATTTGTTTTGGGGTGGGGGGAGAGAATTCTAAGCAGGCTCCATGTTCAGCTCTGAGCACAACATGGGGCTCCATCCCACATCAGTGAGATCATGACTTGAACCAATATCAAGAGCTGGATGCCCAACCAACTGAGCCATCCAGACACCCCTTCTTAAAGCAATGTGCTATAAATGGAAGATATATATCGATAGGGCAGGAAATCCTAAGCAGATTAAATCCATGAGTATAAGTATATATTTTAGGTGTATTTCTTTGCTTTAGATAAATTTTTCTTGAGAAGAAAAGGTTTAGTGCATGACTCAGAACATGTTGCATAAATTAATTTATAATGGACAGATGAACTTATTAAAGAGGGTAGGGTGTGGATAACCTCTAGTAACCAAAATTCTGATGGGAATATCCTGCCAAAATTCTTGCAACAGATATTTTTCCAAGTGCCTCATCTTGCTATGTACTCTGGTTGGAGAAGAATGTGACCTAACCTCTGTCCTTAGGAAATTCACTTTCTAGCAGGATACTTATTTTCTTCTAAAACTGTGCATCTCCTTCATCCCTGAGACCACATCTGCTTAGTTTTCTTACACTTCTTTTCACTATTTTGCAGTAGTTATGAAAAGCTGGCTTGCTAGCTGCTGTGGAGACTGACCAAATAGGCAAGCCTGTTTCTTTGCATTACAGGTGAGTCTAAACTGAAGGAGGATGGTGGAGGGATTTTACCCTAGTAAGCAATGGAAGATATCAGTCTTAAGGGAGAGGAATTTCATGGTGCAAGTTGTGATACGTTGACTCTTCAGTGCGGTCTTAGAGATTCCTTACAGAGTAGGAAGGCCCTAGAGAATTACTGGATAGAAGGGTAACGTGTGATTTACTGAGTGATCGTTGGGGGATGGGGGCACTTGGTATGCATTTCTTCTAAGCCTAAGAATATGACAAGAACATCAAACACCCACATGCCTGAGCTATTTTTAACCAACTACAAATAATATGCCAACAGTATAATGTCTTTTTAAAAAGAATGTTCTACTCCTTCCCAGATGGCTTCATAGAAATATAGATGTTATGCAATTATCACTATGGTAACCCCATATCTAGCAGCAAGAAATCAGCATGTCACTTATTCCTAACATTCCTTTGCCTTTTTTGAGCAACAGAATCCTAATCAATGCATCTTTCTTTTGTAGCACTATCAGGACCTTTGAATCTTGTTTATATTATTTAATCTTTGCCCCCACACCACATATACAGGCATGCACACACATGGACAATATTAAAGTTAAAGCCATAGTGAGGATTTCATAAAAGGATTTTGTATAAACATTTAATTTTCAAATAAATGAATTATCTATTCTGGAATCTCCCTCAACTTTGCAAAGAGCAGTCAAGAATTGATTTGCGGAACTGCTAAAGCAATGTGTAATTCCAATATTCAACAGATATGAGTTTTAGGAACATGATTGCTGGTAAATCAAGAAAATACCATTACATGTATTTTCATTGTAGCAGGCCTGTCTGGCACCAGTGTAGGATTAACTGAAAGAAGCTGCAAATGGAAATGTCTATCTAGATTTATTAGGGTGTTTTGTCAGCCAGGTCTAGCACCCATATAAGATGCTTAGGAAAAACGATGATCCTTTAATTTTGTCTTTCAAAAATGCAATAGTTATAGCATGTCTTTTCTATTATTATACAGGAGATGTAAATATTCAGGTGGTTACTCAACTTGGATCAGAAACCCTTTCAAATTTACCTATATCCATGGGCTTCTCTACTTTTCATTCATTAGTTGACATACCCACTTACTTTTTGTCATAACTCAACTGGCATATTCATTATCTAGTGCTGAAATGTGATAGCCTAAAACAACTAACATTTATGATCTCACATCTTCCCTGGGTCAGGTAACCGGCTTGGCTGGATACCTTTGACTCAGGCTCTCTCACAGGTTGTGAGCGTCAGCCAGGGTCAAAGCCATCCCATGGCTCAGCCAGGGGAACGGTCCATCTCCAGGTTTACTAACATGGCTGTTGACAGTCTTCAGGTCTTCACTGGTTGCTGAACCGAGAATTCAGTTCCTTGCCACATGGGCTTTTCCATATGACTACTCACAACATCACAGTCTGTTTCCCCAGAATGCAGGGGGTGGAGAGGGGGATCAATCAACAGAGATTGAGGGATAGGCAGGGGGGAGGAGGAGTTATACAAAGACAAAAAGCAGAATCTTTTTGCAACTCAGTGTCAGAGTGACATTCCATATTTTTTGCCCTGTTCCATTTGTCAAAAGAGAGGCACTAGCCTACACTCAAGGGAGGGATATACGAGGCTGTGAATACCAGGAAGCAGGAATTATTGAGAGCCATTTTGGAGGCTTCCTACCACAGATGAATTCTGAGATTGCACGTATGAATGGGCATTACATTTTAAATGTATGTCTATCAAAAGAAGAGTGAGAGTTTGCTAAGGAAAATACATAATGTATTCTATGCTTAAATATAAATGATTTAAAAGTTATCTGATCTTCGTTTTAATCTGGCTGTCATCATCTTCAGTACAATCAATGAGGTTAACTAAAATTTGATGCTTGCATATGGTAATTCTCATTTGTAGAGAAAATTAATTACGTCTCAGAATCTGATGTGAGTAATAAAAGAATTTTGAGTCCAAATTATCTTAGATTCTAAAAATCTTCCAATATAAACTATAATTTTATACTCTATTTGGGAGGAGTGAGCAGTTATAGAAAAAGAAGAGCATGAAGTAGTAAGGGAGGAAGCATAAATGTGTCCACTTAGCCAAATGAATCCAAGCAGCATAGTTAATCAATAGGGTTGCTAATGCCACAGATTAATCATTTTTTTATCCTATCCCTAAGGCTTATGAATTTCTCTTTTAGGTTTGATGTCCAGAGCAGATATTAATTGGAGCCACCAAAAAATACTTAAGAAAGAATGAATTCATTTTAAAAAATCACATTTCCTCTGTAGTTCTCCTCTACTCCACTAGGCTGGACAGAAGTTATATATTATTCAACATCAACTCAGGCCAACCTCCCCCTTTCCATAATTATAAAAAGGTCCAGAGGTTTTAAATAGCCTAAAACATATAAGGGATCCCCTCTGGCCTGGATCCACACTGGTGACCATTCATATATTCATTTCTCCAAGCTGTATCAGGCCTTGAAAAGTAACTGTATCTGTGAAAATCTAAATCTGAATCTTAGAGACCTTGGTTAAGGCAGGAAGCCCTAGTGAATGAGTTCAGTCTCCATAGGTAAAACCACTCAGTGAGCTCCTTCTGAGATGCCCACAGTTCAATAAAGGAGCCAGTTTTAGTCTCAAGGGACAATGGCAGCTTGAAACACTTATTCCTTATTTTCCAAGTCCAGAGATAATAATAATCTCCCTAAATCTCCCCCAGCCCCCACTCTCCATGAACACAATCCTACTATTTTTCACATAAATACTTCTTTACTTTGAAACAAAGTAAATAACACCTTTTTAAAGTTTTGCTTTATTCAAAACATCATTGATTTCCATTGGTAAGGACCAGAAATTAAAAATAACCATCATTTTTTCCTATGGCAATATAACCAAAACATAAATTAACATGTTTATAAATTTTGCTATCACACTATGAGATAAAATACTCCATCCTGGGGTGCCTGAGTGGCTCAGTTGGTTAAGGGACTGACTCTTGATTTTGGCTCAAGTCATGATTTTCAGATTCGTGAATTTGAGCCCTGCCTTGGGCACTGCACTGGCAGTGCAGAGCCTGCTTGGGATTCTCTCTCTTTCTCTCTCTCTCTCCCTCTCTGCCCCTCCCCTACCTGTTCTCTTTTTCTCTCTCAAAATAAATAAATAAATAAACATTTAAAAAGATACTCCATTCCATCAGTGTGGCTGGACACTTACCACCAAGTATGACATTTTTCAATAAGTTATGCAAGAGTCAAGTTAATCTCTACCTAAGATAGTCACACCACCATTTACTGGGGTAAAAGGAAGCCTGGCTTGTCCCTGAATCTATGGTACATAACATCCTTCTTTATACCTCTTGTAAAGTAAGCAATCCATAATCCTCCAAGTCTGGCTAGCTCTCAAATAGACTAAAGCACTGAACCTTGGGAAAGAAAGAAATAGCAAAAAGAATTAGAGAGAGGGACTCTTACATTGTTGTTGGCACTTGCTCAAAATTGGAGGCATCCTTGGCATTTTGCTTTTACATATTATAGTTAAAAATGAATCTATAACTATGCCTTATTGAGTAATTCTGACTGAAATGTATGTTGCCATTGGTTAACCTTACAAGCACTCTTTTCTGGCCCAGCTAGAAAAATCACTTGTATTTGTTACTGTGGCACTGGTACATTACAATAAGGTTTATCAAATAAGACTTGTTCATTCCAATCTGGCAATTATTCATGTCTTCCTATATTGCTAGGTGATATCTGTCAAAATATAATTATTGTTTAGCCCTTTTTTTCTTTTATTTGAGCATTCTGCAAGGCTGGAGGGGCAGCGAACATATTCTGAGTATCATATAAATGGCAGTGTCTAGTTCATAGTAGCTATTTAGTAAATATTCTTTAGTAAATTATTAGTGGGAATATGAAATATAAAGCCTGGGGCGGGGGGAGCGCCTGGTTCACTCAGTCAGTTAAGCATCCCACTCTGGATTTCAGCAAAAATCATGATCTCACTGCTTATGAATTGGAGTCCTGGGTCAGACTCTGTGCTGACAGCTCAGAGCCTGGAGCCTGCTTCAGATTCTGTGTCTCCCTCTCTCTTGTCCTTTCTCCACTCCTGCTATCTCTTTCTCTCTCAAAAATAAATTAAAACATTAAAATTAAAAAAAAAATAAAGGCTGGTGGAGAAACACTGTAACAAATCTTCTCTTTAAAGGTATTCTGTACTAAAACAAAGCCAAGTAAATGAAGTTGAAAATCAGGACATTTATTCCCTCCCCCTCCCATTTTTTATTCCACTTTGCAACAAATATGATTTTATCCTGTGCAAAGTCATAAGTTTTGCGAGTTTTGGAATTAATATTGGCTAGAATCAGGGCCATTATCCTGCCATTTAGTAAATGTTTGACTTTGGGCAAGTTACTTTTCCATATCAAGCCTCATTTTCTTATTTCTAAAATGTGCACTATAGCAGCAACCAGCTCACAGATCTGTCCTGAGAATGAAAAAGACAATTTTCTTAACAGCCCTCAACATGGTGCCTATCTCATGGTAAGTCTTTAATACATAATAGAATAGCAGCTATGATAATATTTTCATTTTGCTTTATGGTCATGGACACAGGCTGTTCGTACTGCTTTCTTCTCTCCCAAGAAAAGAGTAAAGCTCCAATGAGAGATGGAAGTAGCAGCCAGTAGGGGAAAGGGATGCAAAAAAAACTGTACACATTGTACAGTAGTTGTGCTCTTGTAATGTCTAAATGGTCTGAAAAGCCATTAGCCAATAGGCTACCTCTAAGGGATAAAGAGGCCCCACCTAGTGGCCTGATTAGGGAATACATTATAATGTATACTCCATTCACAGTGACTGAATCCTGGGGTTTGTTATAGCAACAGGTATCCTAGCCCAAATCTATAACACTTCATTAGTATCATGGTAAAAATAAAAACAACTCTCATTCCCAGAGGACCATCTATTTCCAGGCTCAATTCCACAAGATGAGTTTACTATATACAACTTTTATCGAGAAAACTGATGCTAAGCTGGGTACGTAATGTTCCCTAAATCATTCAGATAATCAGTAACAAAGAATGAAAAATAGGCCTTTCTGCCTCCAAGGTCTATGCCCTCGACGATCCAATCACTTAGCCTATAAATATCACAAGGAGGAAATAACATTCCCATGTACCTGACAGAAAGTTTGTTTCCCTCATTTGCATATATTTAACCATCTCTGTGGTTTTGGTTTCATATTTATGTATGTAAAGTTAACTGCTGAAAAGAATTTAGCTCAGTTAATCGGAACATCCCCTCAGGTCAGATTTAACTTCTTTTTTTAAAATTCTTTTTTAATGTTTCATTTATTACTGAGAGAGGAGAGAGAGAGACAGAGAGAGAGCATGAGCAGGGGAGGGTCAGAGAGAGGGAGACACAGAATCTGAAGCAGCCTCCAAGCTCTGAACTAATTGTCAGCAGAGAGCCTGACGCGGGGCTCGAACCCATGAACCCTGAGATCATGACCTGAGCCCAAGTTGGACGCTCAACCGACTGAGCCACCCAGGCGCCCCAGATTTAACTTATATGTAACACTGGTGTGTCATCTTCCAGGGGCCTGGTTTTCCAGCTGTATCAAACTGCTTCTCATTCTGTAAACGTACCATGCCTTGATTTTTTTAAATCTTAGCACAGGTGGTTCCGTCTGCTAGAATCCCCGATCTACCTTGCTGACATGGCTACTTCCTTTCTTTTTTTTAAAGATTCATGACAAGCACCTCTGTAAAGCTTTCTAACAACTCTTACTCCACTGCAAGCAGTGAGGTCCTCCTCTACACCTTCACCTCACCTCCTACAAATCTCAGCTCTGCTACTTCCCGTGTTTCATACCACTTTTTGTTACATGTTGCTCTCCGGCTTCGCTCCCTAGGCTGTGATCTTAAGAGAAAGTTTCATCTTTGCTAGAGCTTCTTGTGGCTCATTATAGGTACACTCGGTTAACATGATGTTAAATCATCACCTTTATTAATAAATATCATCTCTTATTTGCATTTTTCTTCTCCTCTTACAAATGGCTTCTCCAAAATTTAAGAAAGCTATCTATGCCACATTTTGACATTCTGTGCCTGTCCCTAACACAGGACATTTTCTGTGACGTTATCTAATACCTTAGATATTATAATCATGTCTGAGGCCTTAGGTTGCCTAACATAAATCAACGTTTCACTTTTAAGATTCAGGAAACTACAAACTGCTGTTAGAAGTAGACACCTTGTACTAAGTACCATCTCATTTCTTTTAATAACCAGTCACCAAAGGAAGTGAGTGAAAATACTAACTTCAGTTTTTCAAAAGCTTGCTGATAGTATTGATCCAAGCACGAGCAGATGGCTTCTTACAAATAGACTCCAGGTGGAATGACATTAGCTTATTTTTAATCATTCTTTTTCTAAATATGTTTTTCTTTCAGAGAACAAAGAATTGAATCAATTCCAGACTGTCTGGAGTCAGTAGAACTTAGGGAAATGATGACCACCAGGGCATGGATTTTAATTCATCCATATATATATATGGATCTAGATTTATTTAGATTTCAACTAAGTCACATATAATATGATTTAGTTAAAAATAATTCTTTAAAATCAGCGTAATATCATGAAGACAATATATCGTTGTCCCTAACAATCAATTCTGTCTCTATAGAAGTGTTCTAAGAACAAGATTATTGTGACTGATACTGATTGGTGAAGAGTTATCCTCACCACATAGACTCCAAGATTATTATTTAAAAAAATAATAATGTCTATTTATTTTTCAGAGAGAGAAGTACAGAGTAAAAGCAGGGGAGGGGCAGAGAGAGAGAGGCACAGAATCTGAAGCAGGGTCCAAGCTCTGAGCTGTTAGCACAGAGCCTGATATGGGGCTCAAACCCAAAAATTATGAGATCATGACGTGAGCTAAAATCAGATGCTTAACTGACTGAGCCACTCTGGCACCCCTATTTTTGTTGTTTATTTATTTATTTTGAGAGAGAGAGAGAGAGAGAGAGAGAGAGAGAGAGAGAATCCCAAGCAGGCTCCACATTGTCAGCACAGAGACCTATGCAGGGCTCAAACTTATGAACCGTGAGTTCATGACCTGAGTCAAAATCAAAGTTGGTTGCTTCATTGACTGAGCCACCCAGGTGCCCCTAGCCTGAAAGATTACTAAGCATATGTTTGGTCAAGCACTTGATAACATTCATTCACTTTAGTTATTCCTTCCTTCCTTTCTTCATTCATTAGATAAACCTAAGAGATATTCTGATCACAGGGGATAAGATGACACACAATATACAAGCCTGACTTTCAGTGTTATGGCAATGTACTGTGTGCACGGGTAAAGAACTATGGTATAGTGTGAACAAATGCTTGCATAGTCCTCTGTAGGCAGAGCCATGCCAGTCCAACTGAAGGTTTCAGGGTAGAGGTGGTATCTGACAAAGAAGATGATTACAATGTGATTTTCTTCTAATTTCTAAGAGTCCAATGCTCCATAATTGCTGAATTTGTAAATGAGGTAAAAGCATCATTGCATCAGAGAAAAGATGTCTTTCCTAGAAATAGAGGAGTTAGGAAAGGAAGATCTCCTAGAAAAGGGGCCTCTCCCATATATTGTACAGGAGGATCAGGGCTCCGTCAGGCAAGTGTGGTGTAGAAAAGCATTCTAAGCCAAATGATAACCCACATGGGAGAAAAACAGGGTGTCTGGGAAGCTGCCAGCCTTTAGACTTGGCTGGTGAACCCTAGACTGATACTTCCTGCTATGTGCCACCTAACATTATCCCTGCTCCATTCCACAAGTCAATGCTTCTGATGAATGCTGCAGCCAGGGCCAAATATGGAAACAGCAGAGTTTTGAAAGTTACCTCTGTTATTTATTATTTGGTTGCCTTTGATAAATGATGATTTCCCCAAGTTTCTCCATCTCCATGGTAAGGATGTAGATGGTCAGCATTCCTTTCACATGTCTTTTCAAAGTAGTTACATTAATCTTAAAAATATAATTTATGTGAAAGAGCTATGCAAATTATCATTCAAATGTTAGTAATGTTTCTTGGATCCAGAAATAAAATGAAGAATTTTATTAGAGCTAGTGGAAATGTCAAGGAAGAAAAGGCGGGAGGAAGTATAAAAATAAAGTGTAAATGGTATCCCAGGACACTATATATACTCTAATATTTACAAGACTGCTCCGTAGATATTTTCACCATTCTGAATTCTTGATGTCCCAGAGATTGATTGAGGCCCTGTATTACACTCTTTTTATTTATTTATTTATTTATTTATTTATTTATTTATTTATTTATTTTTAGGTTACCAGAAATATCTTTTCCTTTCTATGACAATTTGAATCAAATATAACTAAAAGTAAATAAGTAAATAAATAAATAGAAAGGGAGAGGTAGCGAGGGAGAGAAACAGAGAGGGACAGAAAGACCGAGAGAGATAGAGATTCCGTATCTTCAAATATAGTTGAGAGGGAATAAATAAATAAATAGGGAGAGGTAGGGAGATAGAGAGAGTCCATATCTTCAAATATATTTAAGAGAGAGAGAAAGAAATAAGTAAGTAAGTAAGTAAATAAATAAATAAAGAGGGAGGGAGAGGTATGGAGAGGTAGGAAGGGAGACAGAGAGAGAGAGAGGGAGAGTGAGATTCCATATCTTCAAATATATTTAAAAGAGGGGAAAAAATCACAAGGAGTTGCAAGGAACTTAGGAATATCAAAAATGTATTTATTTCCCATGAAAATTTGGTCTATAAATAACGGTGCTCGCAGCACTATTTTCACATCAGGTACAGAGCTGCAGAAAGTGTTTTTAAGGGTTTGGGAAATTAAATTCACATTTGTAAAATTTGAGGCTGGTGACCTGAAATGCTCAACTAAATTAATCAAGGTTCAGGAGAATGCTGTCTTCCAGCAGGGTCTGTTGTGGCTATGCTCCCAGGCTGTCTTAGCCACAGGACCTCTTCTCGCATGTTCACTTAGGCTGGCAGGGCCCATGGGTTGAGTGAGGTGATTTTATCTAATCTTGTCATTCGACCCCTCCTCACTGCAAGACATTTGAAAGACACTGAAATGGGTTCACTAAATGTTTTATGTAATCTCCCACGGTAAGTTCTTCTCCCTGAAATTTTGTCTCTACGGAAAAATCTCAGAGCCACAAGAGAATGTTAAGAAAAAAGGAAATAGGTAAGCACTGCATTAAGCAACTTTTCCTTAAATGGAATTGAAAATCTGAAGATGAGTATTTGAGGTTCAGATCTACGTTTTCTTTGTTTCTTTGTAAATAAAAGTATTAAATGCTATTTATTGGCATAATAACAGGCACCAACATTTAATGATCTGCTAGATAATATGCTGGCTTCATTTTTTTTTAAGTTTTTAAAGTTTATTGACTTATTTTGTGAGAAATAGTATACAATCAGGGGAGGGGCAGGGAGAAAGTGTGGGAGAGAGAGAATCCCAAACAGGCTTCAAGTTGTCAGCTCAGAGCCAGACACAGGGCTCAAAATCATGACCGAGCTGAAATCAAGAGGCAGATACTTAACCCACCCAGATGCCCCTAGATGATGTGCTGGCTTTAAATGAACTATCTCATGTAATTTTCTGAGATCCTATAATGTAAGTACTATGCAAACAAAGAACACGAGACTTTGAAAGATTAAGTAATCTGAGCAAGTGCCACACTGAGCAAGTGATGGAGGGTTTGTAGCTCAATAGCCTGACTTCAAAGCCAATGTTAACTCATGTGGTTTGCTCCCTCCATCAATGTTGTTACTACCCTTTAATTCCTGACTACTGATCCAGTCCACCCTATTGGTTGAGTCCATGAAAGGATTCTCAGATGACACAGGAACACCTAGATCCAAGGGGTGCAATACAAGTACGAATCATTGTTCTCTCTTGTAAGACCATAATATGTGTAGTTCTAGATTTCTTTGTAGGACTAAGTCACAAGTTCACTTCAGAAAGTATTGTCTCCAAACCTACTACTGAAGACTTGCATAGATGTCCAGGATTCTTCTTCCTGTCTACCAGAAGTTGTTATAGACTGTATAAAACAAGCATGCCTACCTCTCCTGTTCCATGATCCAGAATGGTTTTATTGCTTGAAATAAGTTGGCCCAATGTTTTCATCTATGTTCCTGACATTCATAAGCTGCAGAGATCTCTGNTAAAAAAAAAAAAAAAAAAAAAAAGCTCTTGTGAATAAGTAAGAAAGATAAGAACTTGTATCTTTTTATATATTTCTTTCCCTAACCTGCCCTTGAAGTTGCTCATTTGGCCTAAGAAACCATAACTTTTAGTTTGAATAATATCAGATTAGGAGATTCCATTTCTCATAACTCCATAATCTCTGCCCATCTCTGTTAATAGCCACCACAGAGGGAGTTCTTTCCAACTCCAGAAAATGTGATTCTCTACCTACAAATGTCACTTAAGCCTCAAGACAACTCCATGAGTGTGATGATCTCCTTTTCAGGGAAGAAGGACCTACGCAAAAGGGGATTCCACGTTCCAGTTATGGTTAAGCAGCTGAGACTGGTTTCTTAATCATTGTCATTTTACTGTTTCTTTTTTAATGTTTATTCATTTTTGAAAGAGAGAGAACTTGAGCTAGGCAGGTGCAGAGAGAAAGGGGGATAGAGAATCTGAAGCTGGCTCTGCACTGACAGCAGAGAGCCCAATGTGGGACTTAAACTCATTAACTCCTAAGACCATGACCTGAGCTGAAGTCAGATGCTCAACTCACTGAGCCACTTAGACAACCCTGTCCTTCACTGGTAATACATGTTCCCAACCACACTGTTGTACTCTCTCTCTACTTCTGCCACTTGACTCTTTAGATGTTTTTACTAGAAAAACATAAGTGTATATTCATAATTCCTTTATAATACACTTTAGTGCTTCTTGGAAAGCTTTTCTTTTTATATTAAACTTTCTAATATAATGATCAGAAATCTGAGCTCTTTAATATTCATTCAGATAAAATTGGTTGGAAATTACCTAGAGTTAAAATTATTGAATCTGAAATTAAAAATAGTGTATCCTTTTCTCATTTCACTTTACATTCTTCACAGTTGATAATAGCTTCACATAAATTAAAGGGAACCCAGGAGTCCCACCTTCACAGCTGACAGAGGGAAGGCAGAGCAACGTCCCCTGTTCCTTTGCATTATCACAATTACCTTTGAAAATGTTGCTTTAAGTCATGTTGACAAAGCCCAAACATTGTTAGTGGCTTTCTGCTTCCAGACGTGCAGACTGCAGAGGTCTACTGAGAATAGACCTTTTTGTTGTTGTTACAGAAGAGGAAGGACATTTCACACTCCTTAAAACTATTATTGAACACCTAAGCCCTAACATAAATGCCTTGTCAAAGAAGACTCACTCATTTCACTTTTTATTTTGAGAGAGAGGGAGAGAGAGAGATTGAGAGAGAGAGTGTGGAGCTCCATGTGGATATGTGGGTCACAGACCCACAAGCCACGAGATCAAGACCTGAGCCAAAATCAAGAATGGGATGCTTAAATGACGGAGTCACCCAGGCACTCAACTAATCTCACTTTTGAAAAATGCTTAAGAAAACGGAATGCAAGCAATTCTGTGTATCTGTGATGCCTAAAGCAACCCTGAGTTAATAGGCTGATCATTGAAAATTCTGCTTATATTTCTATTAGGATGATTTCAAGATTAAAGACCATATTTCTCACAAAGAGCACTCTACTGTTTTTAAGTATCGAGTGAAGAGCTTTTCTCTCCTGGGGCTATTTTTATATATCTGATACTTCCTTAGGATTCCAGAGCCATCTTTCCCATTCTCTAAAACACAGAGATTTCAATGCTCCCTACAAATTAACATGTCTAAAGCTAAATATCAGAGTTTGTCCCAAACTAGAAGTGTTTCCTGTTCTGCATTGATCATTGAGAATCACTGTTCTTCAGAAATGTAAGTTGTGGGGCGCCTGGGTGGCNATGTAAGTTGTAAGTTCCTCTAAATATTCCTTTCTGTCTTCAATCAGTTCTTCCATTCAGAATATACTTGATTTCCTAATATATGTGCCACACTCTTATTTGGCCATTTGGGGCTATTGCAGTGAAAAAATAAATAAAAATTTAGAAAATGCTTGCCCTATTAAACACATTTTAGTTAAGGGAGTGAGACAATGAAGAAACAAAATATATAAAATATCAGCTGGTGATAAAAAGCTGTGGAGAAAAGTGAAGCAGGGAAAGGTGATGCAGGTGCTAGGGGAGAGTTTACAGACCTGCGGAGGCAGGATCTGGATGTCAACATCTCCCAGTAGGAACTGCTGTCAACTAAGCTAAAAGACAGTGAATTTGATCTGTTGGTTCCAAGGCAGATGGCAGTCGTGAGGCATGTATTTTGCCGAACACAGACGGCAGTGATTACGAACAGCACACAGATATTCAGCTTCCTTTTCAGACTTGCCAAAGATGACTGGTGAAGAAGCCAGTGATTTGGATCCCTACCTGACGTATCCCAAGGCCAAAAACTCACTCACAACTTCAAGAGCCAGAGGCACGGCGTCTGAGAAGGGGGCAGGGCATAGCTGCTCATTATTTCTTGCTCATCAAACTGCTTTGATTCTGTCTCTTACCACAAGTACTTTGGAATCCCAAATTCCAGGTTCAATAAAGTGCCTCCTCATTGTTTTTTCAGATTTCAAAGTAGAATGGGGGTAAAAATCACAAACCATCCTGTTGTTCTGCAACTATTACTTCTTAGTATAACCCATTAAAAGGTAAGATCCACAATACAAGAATGGTGTGTTGTTCAACATTTTATCCTGTATGCGTGTCTTAGAATAAAACTGAGTAACCGTTTGACTTACCCCACGGGATAGGCTAGATCACTGCCCTCAACATGTTCAACAATTAGTCCTCGCCTGTAAAGACTAAACTCCTTAGCCAACCCTCCAAAGTTATAAATCAAGAGTGTTCCTGGCCTGACTTGACTCCTATTATATTTATCCACATAAACCACATTCCAATCATATTGAACTGACTTTTGTTCCCTAAACACAATCAGATATGTTTTCAGCTCTGTATTTTGCTCAAGTTCTTGTGTGAGCTTGGCATTTATCATCCCTCTCATTTCCAATATGTCATTTTTATTTACTACTTGAAACCAACTCCAGTTTTTTTTTTCTATAGAGTTTTCCTTAATATCTATTTTACTCACCTGTCATTAACCACTTCCTTCTCTGGGCAACTATGGACTGATGTGAGGGAACTTATTCCATCACAGTATAATTGAAATTAGTTGTTTGCATAATTGTCACGTTTAGAGAAACAAATTTGTCAGCAAATCTTTTTTCTTCCCTGCTTCTCCTAAGTCTCAGGAGAATCAAGTCCATTGTAGGATGAGAATGAATGGCAAAATTCCAGAAAAGAAGAAAGAGAGGAAGAAAGAATAGATTTAGGATTTGTTGGTGGAGGCTGCCTTAGAACTAAACAGAATCTCTATTGAATTTTCTTCTTTCAACACATTGAAAGACTTGGGGGAAAGAAGTTACTCTTGGAGAAGATTTTTAATAAGATTTGATCCCAGATCAGGCATGTAAAGAGAGTTCTTTTTTCCTTCCTTTGTTACTTATATTACATAACAAAACAAAACAAAACAAAACAAAACAAAACATGTCAGTGTCTTTCTACCAGTAGAGAAAAGAGTCAAGGACATGCATGGATTATGAAGAGAATTTGAACAAAAGTGTACATTCTAATAGGTAACAATTTTATTTGATGAGGAAAAATATATGTTCTGTGTGTAAAAATTAGTTACTTTTTGAATCTTCATTAGCACACATTACATTTTGTTACTAATATACATATAGTCTCAAATAAATGAGTGAAAATTCTAATAAAATAGGAATAACAAAGGTAAGTGGCTCTAGAAAGCCTATTATTTTCATAAAAAGAGCTCTGTGCTAGTGTATGTGTACAGGGAAATACATTTCAAACGAGAACAGTTATGTAATTTGACATCAGTACCCGTGGCAATGGGTAAGGAAAATGGCCAATTTCTTGGAGGAGGCCAGGACCTACAGTGACACCCCTGAAATACTCTAGTTAGGTCTGGCCCTGAAGTTAAACCAGCTAAGTGTTTTATGAAATTTTGTTGTTATTGGGATTGTTTGCGATATTTTCTAAGTGATTCAAGAAGTTTTAACAACTACAGTGCACTACAAATATCTCACAAATCTCTTCCTGTCACTCTGCACCTTTCAATTCCCTCTGCCATTTCTTCTACAGGTTCTGTTCTTCCTTCCCTCAATGCTGCATATCCTTAATCCACCCCCAGAAACTTACTAACCATCAGAACGAAAACCAGTCAGCGCTTCTTAAATACTTACTACATGCCAGGATCTGCTAAGTCATTCACAGATTTAAGTTCATCCCGTTTTCCTTTGGAAATGGCTTTGATGGACCAACTTAACACAATTCTCCTTGTCTGCTCTTCAAGTTTCAAATTAAAACATTTTTTGAGATAGCATTTCAACAGTTGTCACAAAATTACTTCTAGGCTATTATGTATCTCATGTCAGCAATATAAACTCACATGCTTAATGACCCTAGATATGTAACGTAAATACGTGAAGAAGACCATATTTAGGGTAATGAGTGTTAGTGATGATGGTGAACTGGAGGGTGTGTGCTTCAGATACTTGCACTGAAATTCAAATTTACTGTTTTTGAATCACTCTATGGGTTATAATGTAGGATAATAGGTTCCCAATTTTTGTAATGAGAGTTGATACTTATTATTATGGTCCTAAGGTAAAAGGAGATTTTTAATTAAATGTTTTATTTTAGAATAGTTTTAGATTTACTGAAGTGTTTAAAGGATAATACAGAGTTCCTATGTAGCCTCAACCCACTTTATAACTCTTATTAACATCTTATGCATATGGCACATTTGTAAAAACGAATAGATATTTTACTTATTGTTACTAAAGCACCTACTTTTTTTCATATTTTATCTTTCACTAATCTCATTTTTTGTTGTAAGATCCTGTAAGGATGTACATTTAGTTATTATATCTATTTAGACCCCTCCAGACTAACATTTTTTCTTAAATTTTCCTTGTTTTTGATGACTCTACATTTTTGAGGAGTACAGATCAGGTATTTTGTAAAATGTCATTTATTTTGAGTTTGGTGGAGGTTTTCTGTTTTGTTTTTGTTTTGCTTTGTTTTACGATTAGACCGGGGTTACGGGTTTTTGTGCGGAAGAACACAGATAAAAAGTACCATTTTCATCACATCACATCACATCAAGGGTACATATTATCAATATGATTGATAGTTGTTGTTGTTAACCTACATCTCCTAGCTGAGAAAGTGTTTGTTAGACTTCTCCACTGTAAGGAAACTTTTTCCTCCCCTTTCCATATTGTACACTTTGGAAGAAAGTCATTCTTGGGGAATTCTCTTCTTAGGAGGACCACCTAAAGGGTGATGAGTGAGACTCCACCTCCTTGAGGGAGGAGTACCCACTTCAATAATTTGGAATTTTTCTATGTATGATATTCATCCATCCTCCCTCATTTACTCATTTATTATTTATATTAATATAGACTCGTGATATTTATTTTATACTTTGGGTTATAATCCAATATGGTTTTATTTATTATCTTGCTCAAATTGTTCCAGCCTTTGTCCCTGGAGGCTCTTCTAGTTGTGTTCTATGTCTCTCTGACATACATTCATCGTTTTTGGTTTGACTTGGTGCTTCCCCTTACTTTTTGTACTAAAAATGCCCCAGGCTTATCTTGTATATTCCTTGTCCCAGACCTAGAATCAGCCATTTCTCCAAAGAGCTCAGGTTGCTTTTGTCAGAGAATGGTACTAGAAAACAAGATCTGGCCACTGGATGTGTTCACTTCATATACACATATCCATAATTTTGGTATTCCATCATCTGAGTCTGCAGTACACTAGCCATGCATAAATATTGATGCCTTTAACTCTAATCCAGCACCACATGATTCATTCTAGTGTTCCTCCTTGCTTATCTGTAACTCGCCACTCTTACAAGGAGAATCTGGGCTCTCACCACAGACCACACATTTACTTTTTTGTTCAATCCAAGTATCTGTATGTAGAGGTTTCAAGATTAACATGTATCACCATGGGAAATAATGTTACCCGTTCTAGTGCAGTGCAGCTGTATAGTTTCTTTTGCCTTTGGTTTTACAATTTTCACTAATTTTCAAAGTTACTTAGGTCAGTACATTTTACCCTTCTTGCTTCAGTGAGCTTATGTCATGAATTTTTAATAAGGATGGATACTTTCCTCAGTCTGTGTTCTATCTTGTGTTCCTAGATCTCCTCATTTATTTTTAAAATTTATGAACGTTAATGTTCACTCTTTGTGGTGTAAGAACTGTAGGCTTTGACAAAAGGAGCATCATGCATCCACCACTGCAGAATCACAGACCAATTACATCGCCCTAACAGTTACCTGTGCTTTATCTATTCAACATTTCCCATTCTCCAACCTTGACAAGCACCAGTCTGTGCGTTCATCCCATCTGATGTATTTTAACGGTGTATTAGACCATTAGCATTTTAAGTAATTATTAATACATTTGGATTAAAATCTATCTTTGTCACTTTTTTCTATTCATCACATTTTTTTCTTTGCCCACCCCCCCTTTTTTTCTAGCTTTTCTACTTTTAATGGAGCATTTTACATTTCCATTTAATTTCTAGTCTTAGTGACTTGTTTTTTATTTATTTGCATAACTTTTGCAATTGCCCTATGGTTTACAGTGTATCTTTTCAAATAACCTAAAACCCCCTTCAGATAACACTATACTGCTTCACATGTAGTGTAGGTACCTTGTAACAGACAATTCCTAATTCCTCCCTCCTGTCCCTTGTGATATTATTGTCATTCATTTTACTAATCCACACGATATAATCACCCATTATTTTTTAAATAATGCTTTAAACAGTTGCCTTTTGCACAACCCAGAAAAAGTAAAAATAATTGCTTTATTTTCATTTATTCTCTGATGTATTTCATTTTAGGTATGTCTAAGTTTCTGACCTGTATCATCTTAATTATTGAAGAACTTTTTAGCATTTCTTTTGGGGCAGGTATGATGGCAATGAATTCCCTCAGTTTTTTTGTGTGTGTGAGAAAGTATTTCTCTTTTATTTTTGAAGGATAATTTCATTGAATATAGAATTTTAGGTTAGTAGATTTTTTTCAACACATTAAATATTTTATTTCACTCTCTTTTTGCTTACGTGGTTTCTATCAAGAGTAATTCTTATTACTGTTCCTCTACAAGTGAGGTGTGTACACCACCCCCAGCCCACTGCTTTCAAGATGGTATTTTTTTGTCTTTATTTTTTTCAGTTTGGATATTATTTGCATGGATTTTTGTTTGTTTGTTATTTTGAGGCTGGAGGGTGGAGAGGGATTTATCCTGTTTGGTCTTCTCTGTGTTTCCTGAATCTTCTGCTGTGTTCTTTCTTTCTTCCCTTTTCATATTCTAATTATGTGTATTACGCCTTCTGATATTATCTCATGGTTTTTGAATGCTCAGATTTGTCTGTTGTTATTGCTTTTGTTATTTCTCTCTGAGTTTCAGTTTGGGGGATTTTTCTATTGACCTATTCTCAAGGTCACTCGTTCTTTCCTCAGGTACTCTGAATATACTCATAAGCCTGTTGAATGCATTCAATCCTATTATTATTATTATTATTTCTAGCATTTTCTTCTCTTATTTATTCTATAACTTTCCTGAGGGTAACCACCTGGTCTTGTGTATTATATTCTTTTCCTATTAGAACATTTAATATATTGATCATAATTATTGTAAATTTAACTCTCTGATAATTCCAATATTTGTTTCATACCTAAGTCTGGTTGTGATCATTGCTTTGCTCATTAGATTGTGTCTTTTCTTGCCATTTGACATGATTTGTGACTTTTTGTTTTTAAAGTTGGGAATGTTGTATTGTCATACAATACATTCTGAGGCCTTGAGGTGCCTGGGTAGTTCAGTCGGTTAAGCATCTGACTGTTGATTTCAGCTCAGGTCATGATCTCACAGTTTGTGAGACAGAACCCTGCATGGCACTCTGTGGTGACAGCAAAGAGCCTGCTTGGGATTCTCTCTCTGAGTCTCTCCCCATCGCAAAACTAAATAAATAATCATTTAAAAAATGGATTCTGAAGACTTTAGGGTTAATCTGACTAGCAACTTGGCTATGTTAAATGTTTTAGTATCTGTAACTACTCTAGGTTCCATATCCCTCTTAGGTTTTTTTCTTCTTTTGGCTTTGGGCACACCTTTGTATACTACTCAGAGATGACCTATACCTTGCAGCTCTTTCATTGGTATCTATTATTATTATGATTATTATACTAGAGCCTTCTTGGTGTCATGGTACAGTGTAGATGAGAGGAAAATTCTATAATCTCATTAAGTCCCAGTGTTTTAGTGGGCCAGTGTCTCAGGGGTATGACCTTCACAAGTGTTTTGATCTCTCTTTCAACGTCATGGTTATTACTCTTGCTTTATTGTTGTTTCCTGCTTTCCCATGCCCTTTTCTGGTTGCAGCATTAATTATCCATTTTCTTGAAGCCATTTCCCCTGCATAGAGGAATCCCCTTTCTTTGGCAGTCTCAAGTTAACTGTGCTTTATAAAATTTCTGCTCCCAAAGATTAGGTTATCATTGAAAAGAAGAGTCTGGGAGGGTTTGGTGGTGGCACTTTTTTCTTCTTTTGCCAGGACAGGGAGAAAATCCTTCTCGAATTTCCCCAGGGGAAGCGTGGTGGTCTGACTGTAGTTAAGCAGGTGAAAATTTGAGAATTCTCTTATGATTGAGGGTCCCAAACATTATATACCCATGCTGGACAGCACCACATTCAGCACTTCATCAAAATGACCACTTAATTGCTACTACCAGTTTACGGTGTCTAGCTGCTTTTGCTCCAAATAAGTAGATGTCAGTTATGTCTCTTTGCATGTAGTTCTCTCTCCAGATTTTGGGAGATGCAGTCTTCCCTGTAACACTCAGTTTTTTTAAAAATGTTTATTTATTTATTTTGAAATTGAGAGAGAGAGAGAGAGAGAGAGAGAGAGAATCCCCACACTGTCAGCATACAGCCCAACACGGGGCTTGGGGCTCAATCTCAGGAACCCTGAGATCGTGCATCAAGAGTGGATGCAAGTCAGATGCTTAAACAACTGAGCCACCCAGGTGCTCCCTATCAAGGTTTTCTTGTTTTGTGAATAGGAGTGATGACTACCTCTTTACATGTTGAATCTAAAACTAGAAGCCCTACATTATACATTTTTGGTTGCAGTATTTTTCCCATCTGAACTCTGAGCAATTTTATTATATACCTCTCTTATCAAATAGGAAAAGAATGGGAGTGCTACAAAATCCTGATGGAAACAAGTAAGTGGTCATTTTGATGAAATGCTGAATGTGGTGCTGACCAGCATGGAAATGTAATGGTTGGGACTCTCAGTCATAAGAGAATTCCCACATTTTCACATGCTTCACTCTAGTCAGACCTCCATGCTTCCCCTGGGAAAATCTGAGAAGGATTTCCTCCCTGTCCTGGCAAAAGAAGAAAAAAGTGCCACCATGAAACCCTCCCAGACAGTCTTATGACAATAAAGTACCAAATGCAGAGGGGCTAATCTCACTGTCTAACTGCCAAGGTTGAGGACACAGAAGTTAAAAATGTATACATATCTTACTGATGCAGTTGAGTCTCAAAAAACTCAATTGGATGGCAATTAGGATATGCTGAAAAACAAACCAACAAAGAGCTCCTTTATTCTATCCACAATTAATCTTTAAAATACCACTTACTATTAAGTGGAAAATTAATCATTTTATTTAGTCCCTTTTGGTAAACTTAGTCTGCTGAGTAGTTTATATAGCTCCACTAGGTAAAAATAGCCCCACATGGTTAAGAATTAACAGAATTACTCTGAGGCCCTGACACTTTCCCCAAGATGCAATCTAACTTCTTAAGGGAAGGGATATGATTTATGAAATCCCATAGCTTCTTTTTTGATTGAGAGGGACAAGGTCCTCAGGGTTTTTTTTCCTGATATTCTTTTACTGTATTCTGTCTCTTCTGGCCAATGGGGGGCTTGTTGACCTCCATGCTAAAGTCTGGGGTTGATAAAACATTGTCTTCTTTGTATGGTATCATAAGATACTTTGTCTTAAGGCCTCATTCTAGTTCCTGATGGCTGTAGATCCTTGAATATTTTCAATATTTTCAATCCAAACTGTAGACCCACTAGTCTCTGAGGAAGAGTGCCTCTTCCACCATGGCAGGATCCATGGAATCTTCTGGCTCTCATCTCAGTTTTTATACCACAGGGACCTGAGAAAAGCTCAAATGGCCACATTTATTTTTATTTTTTTTTAATGTTTATTCATTTTTGAGAAAGAGAGAGACAGAGCATGAGTATGGGAGGGGCAGAGAGAGAGGTAGACACAGAATCCAAAGCAGGCTCCAGGCTTCTAGCTGTCAGCACAGAGCCTGACACGGAGCTCAAACCCACGAACCACAAGATCATGACTTGAACTGAAGTCAGTCCCATAACCAACAAAGCCACCCAGGTACCCCATAAATGGCTGCATTTAGATGGCTGCATCCAAAGTTGGTGTTGGAATTGCCAGAAAAATGATGTTTTTGGACTCTTAACCTCATGGGCAGTGGCTCGAATCCCTCAGCAAATGGTAGTGTCTTCATTTGCCCATAACATCTCCATCTTCCCTGAGCCTAAGTCAGTATAAAGAAAAACAGAAATACATCTAATCCTCTAGATCTCGTTCTTTTTCCTCCCTATCCTTCTTTCACTAATCCTTTTGACTGAAAAGGATGATTCTTTCCTATATAATTCATCTTCATTGGTTTCAAATTTCTGGCTAAGACTAAAATCTGAACCCTTCATACGTGGTTTTTGGTATTGAAAATATGCAGAGATAGAAAAGAATTTGGAAAATCCTTTCTCTATGTAAAACTTGGAGGATTATTTTCTTGAATTATAATTTTAAATACAAATCCAAGTTGCGTATATTTGTTGTTTGTTGTCATTGTATTTCTTATTTAAATTTTGAAACTCCCCCTAATTAGATGGATATCTAGGTCTGAGGAGAACAAAGACTGTTTATTTAAAAGTTGAAAAACACATTTGTAACTTTAAAACAATCACCCCATTAAATTAGCAATTCTCTGAGTTAGGTATGGCCCTTTTAGATGATTCATTAAGAGTAAGTGTGTTGCCTGTGTTCACTTAAGGGACAGGGGATGATGGCAATATTGGTAGCTAGGGTTTAACATAGAACCTGGATTATTTTCTCCATGCTGCTTCAGATTTTATCAATGATGACATTCTCCTTATCCTGAATTTAGATTCAGAGAAGAAGAAGTTCCCATATGCCTTCATAGAAGGCATTAGCATTCATACTATCAAATTTACTGATCTATACTACGTGCCAAACACTAGCCATTAGGAATCACCCTGAGAAAGGCAGAAGTAATTTGTAAACTTAGAAAGTCTTCCGGGAGATATAAGAATGACAACACAAAATTAAATAACTTTATAAGTAGAGAAAGATGGAGAAAGTACAGTATATGTTTTATATTTTGCTTTGTATTTCTTTTTCCAAAGTTTTGTTTGTTTGACTCCTTGTTTTGTTTTGTATTCTATATACTTTGTATTTCAGGTATTTTGGTCATTGCCTTACTTATGTACAGGTCTTTTTTTCCTTTGGTCTGTTCTCCTCTTGAGGCCTCAAGGGCCTCAAATGACAGCCAGTGGAGTTAAAATAATACTGAACTGAGAGTCTAAAGAAAACAAAATAAAAAACACTTGGTTTGGACTCTGAGCTCAGTTGCTTTGTTCACTGAATGACCTTAGGCGAGTTACCTGACCACTCTTGAGACTAATTTTTGTTTATCTATGAATTGAAGGTGATAATGATGACTTTGCAGAATTGTTATGCTAGTCAGATGAGTTAATATATGTGAATAACACTTTAAGTGTGCAGACAGCTATAGATATATGACATAGTAAAGAATTACTTTGTAAATATTTAACATTCTATGAAGTTCAATTATACATGGTAAGTATTGAAAAACAGACCATATCTAAAAAAAACCCTTCTTACAAAATACTATTAAAGTATTTTTTTAACAAAATATTAGATTTCCCTGTAAATGCAAACCAACCTAGTTTGTATACAAATAAAGATTTGACATTTGAATCATGACTTTACATCCACGAAAGAGTTGCTTAAAGCAACAGAAATACAGTAGTTTTTGGTTGTTTTTTAAAGGTTTAATCTCTCAATGTATTAAATATCATCACAGAAAATATGACAGAAACATGCCTGCATGTCAGCTCATAGATTATTAGGGAAGGCCTCTTTGAAGAAATGGCTCCTTTGACCAGTTCCTGCCACAGATTTTGATATAAGATTTAAAGGCAATTGCGTATAGTTTTTGTTTGTTTGTAGCAATAACAAGACCTAGCATTTTATGCTCCAATAGAATTAATGTTAGTTAATATTCCTGCTCTTTGTATAACATATGATTCTCTCCCTAAACCCTGGGCTACTTTGGAAAGCATTATTCTTGTGCAAATGAGTTTGGTATCAACTAACATACTATTACTCACAAACAACTAGAAAAACTAGAGGCAAGGCAGTTCAAGGGCAGATGCTGGAGAGGGGGAGTTGAGGAGGGCAGACAGTGAACTTGCAGATGGATAACATGCAGCGACTGAAGTTACTGAAAGTCAATTCAGAATTCAACACTCAACTCACTTTTTGGATGCCATAAATTTGATCTAAGAAAAATTTATAGGATGGCTAGTTTCCCAGATATTGGAATTAAACGAATTGTTGAGGCTTATAGAAAGAAAACAATGTTTTAAAGACCAACTAACATATAAAACACTTTTTAAAGACAGTGGTGATGGTAAATGGAAACTATAAATATGATCAGACCAGAAGCAAGATATCATAGGGAAACAGCTTATATGGTTTTAGAAGATTGTGAGACCAGATAATATGTCAAAAATGCATTGTCACAAGCTTATTTTATTGAACTGGGGAGAATATTTGTATTCATTGTTATCTTGACAGGGGATGCAGGAAGCTAAAATCAATCTTCAGGCTTATTCTCAAAGTACCTAAAATGGATCAGATGGATAACCAGAAGAAGCTTAGTTCAAAAGTACCTGTGGAATTTGTTGGCCACTTCACATTTCTTAATAAACTCATATGAATGAGTTAGCAAAGCAGAGTCATGAACATATCTCACTCTCCCTAGCTGGGCTGGTAACTCCCGTGCAGTGGATATGAGAGTAGGGTTGGCAATAAATTGCTGTTTTATAAATTTAAGGAGTTGTGTGGATCACAAGACAAAAAATAAATGGAAAAATTAAAAGATCAACAGTTACATTTCTATTTTAATAGCAAGGACTATATTCATCAAACTCAAAACTATATATTTATGTTAAATAAATATTTGTGAGTTTTTCCTAAATAAACATGAAATGTACCCTAAATTATTTATGAGATGCAGTCATGAATCCAGGCACAAAATTTTATGCTGGCACCATTGTCCCACATTGCAGGAAGGCTGGCCAGGGACAGTGCCCAATCCATGACTCCAGCAGGTACCCACCCAAGGATTACACTTAGGTTCCAGGGCCTTGCTCAAGCAATCAGGCTAACCTACCACATAATCCTAATAAAACCTGAGCCAACACCACATGGCTATATGGCCAGAAATAATCTAAAGAATTGCTGAATCTCTGTATTTGTGCAAGAACGGGCTGAATCTGCTGGTTTGAAACTTGAGAAAAATGAAAAGGCCTGCATCTGGGTCTGAACACCAATTATATAAGCATGAGGTAAGGAGTTCAGAGCTAAGCACACACACACACACACACACACACAAAATAGAAAATCTAGGGTATTTAGTTGGTATAAGTTCCTAATCAATCAACCATTTGCTATGGTTACCTGGATTTGAACAAGGAAACAAACCAGTTGCATAATTGTCAGAAGCATCAATCTATAAAATACTTTATGTCATTTTTCAGAAGAGGAAAGAGGTATGAAATTTAAGTAACTTGTCCCAAATCACAAATCTATTATTATAGCTGAAAATGGAGCCAGATCTTACTCCAAATGCTGTGTGTTCTTTTTGTTTCCTGAAATCATACTAATGACGAATTCAAAACCATACTAGATGGGGAATAAATGGTTAGAAGAACTTTAGATGTTTCCTCTAGGGATTAGAATACAGGGAGAATTGTGAAGACAAGGAAAAGTTATGATTCCATCTTATGATCCATTAATGACACAAAAGATAGTAATATAGGAGCAAATGGATAGAATTTAAAGATAGCAAGCTAGCTCCTGAACTAGAAAAATCAAAAGAAATGAATGGGCTACCTAGAGGGTAATGAATTTTCCATCAAGAAAGGTGCTAAGGTAGAGAATAAACATTTGCCAACATAATTATTACAAAGGGGTTTTAAGTATTATGATATGGACATATAGTTTTTAGAAATCTGATGATACAGGAAAATCTCTAGACTAGACTGTCAAGACTTTAGTCCTGGGTGCCTCAGTGGCTCAGCTGGTTAAGCATCTGACTCTTGAGTTCAGCTCAGGTCATGATTTCATGGTTGGTGAGATCAAGCCCCACAACGGGCTCTGCGCTGACAGCATAGAGCCTGCTTGGGATTCTCTCTCCCTGTCTCTCTCCCACTCTCCTGCTCTCTCTCTCAAGATAAATGAATAAACATTAAAAAAAGATACTGAAAAAAAAGGCTTTAGTCCTGACTCTTTTCTTTGATCCAAGTTAGCCAAAGAATGGCTACCAAGAAATAGAGGAAGGAGGGAAAGAAGGAAAGAATCTCTGTAGGCTTCAGCAAAGCAGCATCAATTTAGATATTACACAATACCATTGTACATGATGTTTGGTTTCCCAAGAGATGCTCCATGATTTGATTTAGGCAACTGCATCATGTTACTCACTTCAATACCTGTTTGATATCCTGCTTCCTCTGAGGACCAGATAACAGCTATCATTGGTCTAATAACACTCTGCCCTGAGATCTCCTACCTCTGCTTCCCTCCATTACTGATTGGCTTCATGACCTGATCAAGTTACAACTGTCTCATGGGGGTGCTGAGCAGTGCTAGCAGTCTTTCAATCTAATTTACTGTAGGAATAAAAAGTAACTCAGGAATGATCTATTGAGGAGTGACAATGCACAAGAGAACTGGTGAACTCTAGAGCATGGTGTTTGCAGCAGAAGCAATATCAGTAATTTAACATCCAACTCAAAATAAAAATGCAAGTATTCATCTTAACACATATAATTAGGTAATTTAGATATGTATTACAGAAAGCTAAGTGGTCATGAGGATTTATATGGAGTCTTTTCATGGTTTGATTATGGGAGCATCTCATGTAGACACAGTACCATTAATGGGGTCCTGGATTTCTGATGAGGGATATTGTCCAGGATGAGATTAGATAAAGCCATAATGGTCTATACCAAGCACTATCATAGGCTATCTGCATTATTACGCATAATCCTCATGTTGATCATAGAAGGTATGTACCGTTAGCTCCATTGCACATATGTGGACAAATTCATCAGTGATAGATAATCATCTGTCCCAGTTCTGCCCTTATTAATCATGCTATCAATCATGCACATGCCTTAACTTCATTTGAGATGCAATTTTTATTACATAAAACGTGTGTGATAGTAATGTATATATTTTTATTGCGTACATATCTTAATATGTAAAATGTGTACAAGAGTAAACATATTATGATAATGATAGCAACGAATTGTAGCACAGCAAAACACTGTGATAAGATAACCTGAAAATTTGCATAAAAGGTGATCTGCAGTTTCTAACCCTCTTTCCTTCACCCAACCAAAGTTTTCAGATGGAGGCAGGCTAAAGTTCCTGTAATTATTGGCAATGGGGTGGGGTGGAAGAATTAGAAGGTCAGGGATAGTAACAAAGGGGAGGAAGGAAAAGTCAGTCTGAGAAATAATACCAAGCAACCCCTTCTCAGGAAGCAAGGAAGCAAACTGTGGGTCCCTTTGTCACCAGAAGTCTTTTAGCTTCATTTCCCCTAATAGACCTAGGAAAACTAGTGCAAACTAAATAGAAATTTCCCAGGAGTCCAAGACAGCTAGAGGATCAGAATCATTTTCATTTTCTTTTTTTTTTTTTTTTTTAGTTATTTCTTTTTGGGTGAGAGAGTATATGCATGCACATACATGAGCAGGGGAGGGGTTGGGGGGGGAACAGATGATCTGAAGTGGGCTCTGAACTAACAGCAGAAAGCCCAATGTGGGGCTCAAACTCATGAACCGGGAGATCATGACCTGAGCTAAAGTTGGATGCTTAACCAACTGAGCCACCCAGGTGCCTGGAGACTCATTTTCATTAACATTTAAGCTTAAGCTACAGCTAAAAAAAATAAAAACCCCAAAAGTCCAATACCAGAGTGCATTATACAGCAGCTTGAAGTAGTACGTATTTAGATTACTGATGCTCTCCAGAAACTCCCAGTTTCCAGTTGTGCAGGTTCACTGCAGTTACTTCATTAACTTTGTTACTGCCCAACCCTTCATTTTACTCATGTGAGATTCATTTTAGCCAAGTCTATCAAATCATCACAATATTTTCCTTTAATAATCACCACTATCATATACTGAGATCTTCTGTGCCCATCACTGTTTTAATCCCTATTCATGTGTCATCTCACTTAATAATACTAATTCTGTGACATTGATACCATTACTGTGTGCTGCTTCTACATGAGGAATTGAAGCTTAGAGGCTAAGCTAAAGCTAATCTTTAAGACTACTCAGCGTTGCAGTTATCTATTGATGCCTAACAAACCACTTCAAAACTTAATAGCCTAAAAACGTCAGCCATTGTATTTGCTCATACCTGTCAGAGATTTGGCTGGACGCAGTGGGGCAACACCGCCATATCTGAAGCCTCAGTTTGGATGCTTAAAGGTTGGGGCTGGATGGGACGTCCTTGATGAGCCATAGGTCTTTTTGCATTCTGGCCATTATCTATGTTCTCTGGTGTTTCTCCATAAGACTAGTGTGAGCTCTGCCTGGTGACCTCATGGTTGCAAGAGAAAGTGTTCCAAAAGACAAGTCGGCTGTGAAAGTACTTATTAAGCCTCTGCTTGCTTTATGTTTGCTAATGTCTCATGTGACTTTTTCACATGAAAACGTAATGGAAATGTGGGTAAGGACTAAACAGTCTAGAAGACAAGAAAATTGGTACACGTATTCTAAGGAGCTATGGCACCCATCAGGAGGCACACTTAGATCAGACTGATATGGATGTATGTATTCAGAGAAGAGGGTTTGTCAGGTAAGACTAGAGGGAGAAAAATCATAGAACTGTTGAATTTCAAAGCAATTCAGTAAGGTGGGGTCAGAGGAGGAGAGGATCCTGGCTAAAAACACAAATCTAACTATTGGCAAAGATTAGACGGAGAATGAGTATCATTCCAAAATCCAAAGGAGAAGCTCTAATGGAGAATTTAAAGCATGTGGAAATACTGGACACAGTGACCAGAATGCATGGGCTGAGTGAGACTCTGGAGGAATAAGAAGAGCCACACAGCTTTGAGTCTAAAAGTTGAGTCCTGAGAAGTTTCTTTTAAGTAGCCCACTTGACAATCC
Source organism: Crocuta crocuta (assembly GCF_008692635.1). NCBI lineage: Eukaryota > Metazoa > Chordata > Mammalia > Carnivora > Hyaenidae > Crocuta > Crocuta crocuta. The sequence continues at coordinate 2,845,887 of NW_027532617.1, read as the reverse complement.
ATTAGACCTGCAATGTCCCCTTTCCTGTTGTGCTGTATCTGTCCACTACAAGATGGGCCCAGCATCCTTCCACTTACTTGGAGTATTTGCATTTTGCATTTTTCTGTTTATCTACAGATCTCCACTCCCATCTCTGTCTTGGAGTATGAGCTTCCAGAGAACAAAAGGGTGCTCATCTTAGATACAGAATAAAGTAAAATTAAGGATGCAATAAGTGATTTAGGATTATAAAAATGATGAAACACGTGCAGTCCTTAAATTCACAAGGGAAGCCAGTATGTCTAGAGCATCTGCTATGTAGCCAATTTTGTACTATTTTACATAAAGCTTTTATTTAATCAACTTAAAAGAAAACTATAAGGTAGATGTGTGTATGGGTTTTCCCCCCTTTTTTTTTCCACAAAGGAAATTAAGTGTGCAATGGTTAAATGACTTTCCCAGCATCACAGAGCTAATAAGTAGCACAGACAGGATTTAAAATTTGACCACTATCCTGTGCTACCCTTTCTTATATACAATGAAACCAGAATCACATGGGAAGCCAGGGTAGAGTGTTTACAACCTTCTGGGGTTTGAATGCAGGGTCATACATTTATCTCTACTGTGGTCTTGCTGAAATGATATAAGCTCTCTGACTCTGAGTACTTTCATTTGCAAAATGAGAGGCTAGACAAAATCACTTCTAACATGCACTGCTCCAAAATGTTTCTAACATTCATGGACAATTTAAAATGCAAAGCTATTCAATACAACGCCATCTGGTGTTCATTGATAAGATTACTTGATGGTTCTTGGAAATAAAAAAAAAATTAGTGCAAAGAACTGCAAACTTACTAACACAAGTAATAAATATACACTATTTACCCAAGATGTACACCACTGTGAATTTCATTTATTTCCTGTATAATGTTCATAAAGTAGGTGTTAAAATAACAAAAGAGTTACAGTTACTGAATGATTTGCAATGTTGTATAAAGGGATAGACACTACCTTCACACACAAATGGGTTCGATTATACGTGCGCATTTCATATTCAGAATAAAAACAGAAATGGGTCCCATCACATTTTTATGTAATTAGTATTAAATACATTTTAGTCCCATGTAGCTACATGTGTTTGAACAGTAACCAGCGCTATTGTATTGGAACTGTGTAATTATATACTGGATCGCTCAGTGGCAGAAAAATGTGTAATTATGAACTCCACAACATCAGGAAAAAACAGCTATATGGTACAGAGGGAAATCTCAATGGGATTATGCTGCCTGTGATTCCACACTTCTTAGTTCAATGCCTACTTAACTTTCTATACAGTGTAATTAGGCATGGGGTTGGGTTGGAAGACAACCATAGCCAATATATTAACAGTAACTCCGATTCACAAGTAGCTAAAGAATATTCCACCAAGTTCAGGCCAACAGGTTCCCTTGCGTGTACTACAAGTTATTCACCACTCCACACGGAGTAACACTATTATATTTTGTGTCTTTTAAAATAAGATTCTAAAAATAGTTTCCCAGGCCACTCAGAATGCATCCCTGGTGCTGCTCTTATACAGGTTTTGTAGATTCATGAAACATAATGACACGGGGGAGTAAAGTGGATAGGAATACTCAGTAAGTAAGAAGGAACGCAAGCTGAATAGGAGCTAATTTTGGATTTCTTGTTTGCTCTCACCATATGACAAGCTCCACAATGACTTTCCAGAGGTCATGGCTAAAGGATATGGTTTTTGTTTTTTTGTTTTTTTTTTTTTCTAATGCTCTGGCACTTAAATATAAAGACATTCATTTAAATTTGTTTAAAAATTAATTCAATATCTATGGAATTCGGGAGAATTGTCTTTACAGCAACTCTCAAGAAAACCTTAGTGGAGTAAAGGCTTCACATGAGCCAACAGGCAGTGAGTCTAATGTCCAAGTCACAGTCCACAGTGCTTTGGTTAGGACAGCAAATATTCTGGAGAAGGTGGAAAACAAGAGATCAAGTAAAAAGCAGCTGGAAGGCCATCATGTTTAGCCTGGGCTTAGAAGGAATTTATATAACAAACAGAATTTTTCAGATCATTAAAAGTGCTACATAAAGACAAAATGTGCTGCAAGAGAGCAGAGTAGGAATGCAAAAGCTGTTTGAGATACGGTTGGAGAAGTGGTGACTCTTCTGAGAAGGAAAGAGTTGAGCTTAAAGCTAAACCATGAGATGAAAGGAGCTTCCCTGATTCTCAGCAGGGCACACACAAATGCAAAGTCCCTCAGGACAAGTAAAGAAAGAAACCCAGAGACTCTGAAGCAAACAGAGTGAGACCATTAGCAGTGACCTCCTTACTACTGGATGTGCAAACCAGATAAACATCCTGGATTCAGAAAGAGGCCAGGTGTTGTCTGAGAGTTAAACTGGGAAAGGGTGAAGGAATCCTAATGTCCAAACTGTAGAGTTAAATCAGTTGTGAAAAGAGGTCTTGTCACAGTGGAATCGAATTTATTTGCCTTGATTTCAAAGAACCTATTAATCATTCTAATTTAACATATCTTACTCTATACAGCAGTTCACTTTATCTTTGTATGCTCAAGTTTTTGGAGGTATTTCCTTTGTAATTTATCCCATTTCTGTACATTAATGAGCATTAATGAGGTGGTGAAAAACATTTCAGGTTATGAGAGGCTATTTGTGGATTAATACACATGATTAGTTTATTAATGATCTCATATTTAATCAAAATGCTTGGGCTTTGGATAGTAAGGTATCCAAGAGAGTTGTTTCTATTTTCTTTTTAAGTCAGATAGGAAGAAGATTCTACCATTCTTTCCTCTGGAAGCTTGAGGAGGAGGTGTGGTCTTCCTAACAAAGACCATACTGTGCAATGCAATGGGAATTGGTTTGTGACTAGCCCTGACTCCCTCTGCTACTTACAAAACATAAGAATTTAGGGTAGTCACAAGACCCTCTCTTAAGGCTGTTATATCATGATGTAAACTGAGACTTGCATTATATGACATCTCTTTATAATTTTCTCCAATCTTCTAACATTCTATGATTATTGCAGGGTAAAACTTTGGTTGCGAGTAACTTGTTCAGTGAGTGTTCTGTAAGATGAGCAAACATTTCTAATAAATTTTAATTTGATAAATGAGTGATATCTTGCAATACAAGTAAGTAGTACATGATGCTGAACATCACAATATCACAACTGAGTCAACTCTCTCTCTCTCTCTCTCTCTCTCACTGCAGGATTGTGAGCTATTGTCTTCCATGCTTGGATGTTCAATCTCAGGCCACAGTGTTTGGCAGAAATCTGTGATTTTTCAGAATATTGGCAGGTACCCACAACTAGCCACAATGTATTTTGTGTCACTTCAAAGCACCTATGGACAGCCCTTTGCTTTTCCATACAAGAGTGAGCTTAGAAATGTTTTGTTTCATTCTAGGTGAGGCTCCCTGCAGATATGGACCTTTCCTCTGCTGCCTTATTGCCAGTTACATTAAATACAGTATGTGGCAAGAGTTTATTAACACTGTAGTTGACATCAATTAGTATGAGTGAAAGCTGTCCTACAGAATAGCCCTCCTCTCTCTTGTCTCCCTCACACCAGCCATGAAGGTTTTCAAAGGTTAAGAATAGGTTAATTTGCTTTTCTTATTATTTTGAGTTTTCTTTATTATTTTGTATTATATTACAGTATTGTAACCACTTTATTATGAATATTTTTGCATGGAACAAATTGTCTGAGTTTCCATTAGTTCTTATAGGGAAATTCCTTTTGATATGCAAGTGCTTTGGATTATGAGCATGTTTCTGGAATGAATTATGCTTGCAAACCAAGGTTTTACTATATTTCTATTTCATCTTAAGAGACTCTCTGGATATCCTAACCCTTATAGAAGAATTACACTTTTGCAATAGGATATCTATATGACATATATAATGTATGTTAAGAATATATATTATTATAATGGATTTTTAAAAATATGTATTTATTTTTAAGAGGGATAGAGAGAGAGAGCACACAAGAGTAGGGGAGGAGCCAAAGAGGGAGTTAGAGGATCTGATGTGGGCTCTGTGCTGACAGCAGAGAGCCTGATGTGGGGCTCTAACTCACAAACCATGACATTATGACCTGAGCCGAGATCAAGAATTGGATACTTACTACCAATGGAGCCACCCAGGCACCCCAAAGAATATATATTCTTATAATGGATTTTTACAATGTGAATTTCTGATGTGTTTTTCCAATATTAACGTAATTTGCAACTATAACAACATATTCTCCCCTTTCTACCACACATTCCCCTTTAATTTCATGAGACAATATTATTAATTTCTCATTACACCTGACTTTCAACTTCTTATATGTAATTATTATAGCTCTTTAGTCTTCAGACAATGTCAGGTATCCCTATTATTTTTCTTTCCTTTCTCAAATGAGTGAAAAATATATTCCTTCTTCTCTCTTGTGCCACATTTCCCGTTTTTACCAAATAGCAGAGTTGTAGGTCAATTTAGCTATTAACACTTAGAAAATTGGTTTTTTTAACTAAAAACTATTTTTTATTATTTTTACTATTTTTCTTAGAAAAGTTCTAGTACTTCACTACAAAAATAATATATAAAGTATGCATTTTTTAAAAGTCAATAAAAAAATTCCTGTCTATTTCTGTGGCATATATCACTTAGAAACACTAACGTGAACAGTTTTGTTCACTCTGAATTATGGTATTGTTAGCAAAAGGAGTTATTTTTCTCAATCTTAGGTCATGTTCTTTACTCCAAATATAAACTTTCTGAAAATATCATGTAACAGATTTTTTTAAAAGGATTTATTATGCTTTCTAATTTCTGACTCAGAAAAAAAGTGAGAGACTCAGGCACTTTTGTGGTTAGCAGCAGATTCATGGGCTGAGGAGAAAAACAATGTTTTGTTTTGTTTTGTTATCAATAAAAAGGTGGGGAAACTCTATTCACAAACACTTCCTACCCATGATCCTGGAACACCTGAGTTCAGTCCACACTGGAGTATCCTTAGTGAAAATTATTATTTCCTTAGGAGCCCTTAAGTTCTATACTTAGAAATTTAATTTTTTAAGTTTATTTATTTATTTTGAGAGAGGTATAGAGAGTGTGAGGAGGGGAGGAACAGAGAGACTGAGAAAGAGAGAGAGAGAGAGAGAGAGAGAGAGAAAATCCCAAGCAGGCTCTGAGCTGTCAGCACAGAGAACAATGTGGGGCTCAATCTCATGAACCATGAGATCATCACCTTAGCCGAGATCAAGAGTCAGACACTTAGCCAGCTGAGCCACCCAGGTGTCCCAGAGAGTTAATTATTTTTTTGCTTATGCTAAGGTATATATAAGATAAAACCCACCATTTTAACTATTTTCAAGTGTACAGTATAGTGTCATTAAAGACATTCACATTATTGTGTAACCATCACCAACATGCATACAGCCATCTTTAGAACTTTTCTTCCTCTTGCAAAACTGAAACTCTGTACCCATTAAACAATAACTCGCCATACTAGAAACTTTTAATTCTCACCCTCAGAGTAGCAAACAGATAGAAAAAAAAAAACCCATATAATAATCAGCCATAGGAGAACTTATTCTCTCCTGAAGTTAAACATAAGATCTCACTCAAGAGGGAATACAGTATACAGATCTGCAGAAGAGCACAGTCTTCCTTCAACTTTATAGTTTAGAGGTAAGAATCAAGACCAATTTATTCCCTGCCTTGCTTGTTGGGTACAATTGCATAGAGGAACAGGAGGAGCAGCCCATAAAAGCATATGAATTGTATGCATCATTTTCTAGCTATAAGTAGCCCAATGTTCCTCTCTATCTTTGCACCACTTGTCTGCTGAGGACCAGGTGGCATAGCCCAATGCAAAGAGGCACGTCTCTCTTCCAGGAACTCATTTGTCCTTAAATGGAGTACATACGTTTAACTTAATCCTGTAGTGGAAACAAGAACCTTGTCTGTAGTTAGTCTCCTTTTAAACTAAGTCAGGAGGGTAGAAATATAGAACAAATGGGGAGGGGGGTGCCTGGGTGGCTCAGTCAGTTAAGTATCTGACTTCCGCTCAGGTCATGATCTCACGGTTCGTGAGTTTGTGGGTTCAAGCCCTGCATCAGGCTCTATGCTGACAGCTCAGAGCCTGGAGCCTGTCTTTGGATTCTGTATCTCCCTCTCTCTCTGACCCTTCCCTGATCACACATGCACACTCTCTCTCTCAAAAATAAATAAAACACTTAAAAAAATTTTTTAAAAATGAGAAATAGAACAAATGGGAAGACAGTAAAGGAAAAGAGATGATAATATTTGTTAAATGGCACTATGTTAGAGTATATACAGTATCTCCTTTATCAATACAGTTTTGTGAACTCTGTATTTTTATTCCAACCTCATAGGTTGTAAGCTAAACATTTATAGCTGTTTACTTTCCCCGAGGCTGCATGTCTATTAGAGTTGGGTTTGAAACTTACTCCACAGCCTTTTCCATTTTCTCTGACATCTAAAATAGGTGTCTGGAGGGGCAGTATTATCGCACTTTCCCACACATATGGGAAGATCATGCCACTGCTACATACATGACATCAATGTAAACAAGAAAGACATGCTGTTCACTGAAAGAACTGGAGACAAAACTAGATGGCTTCCTCAAATGTGCTCTAAGCTCTCGATTCTACAAAACTCATGATAATCAGCACCTCACTCTTGTAAGCATTTTCTACTTTTTCAAAGCATGAAATGTATAGAACTGAGATGGCTTTTTCAACATATTTCATCAAAGTTTTACTATTGAAAACTTGACTCATGGAAACTAGCATATTCAAGTTGAGGCAAAAATAAATCGGCATTGGCTGGCTTTTGTGCTATGCATTACATTAGTACTTGATCTATTTACTCTTCACTGTGCTAGGTAATCCAACTCTCTTGTCAACACTCTGGGGAAAGAATGATATGTCCCAGGACTTGTGTGGATATGTGCGTTTGCGGTAGAGGATGGAGGTAAGGACTGAAACAGACTTGGAGAGAAGCCTGTTTTCCCAAAGAGAATTAAGAACTATGTGATTGTTGACCATGAAATCTCCCTCCAGAGAAGGAGAGAGTTTAAACTCTGAAATCATTTAGGGTTGCAAGAAACTTGCCTGGATAACAGCCAGTAATTTGGGGGTGAGACACATCTCTGAGACATTAAGTCAGACCAAATGTATTCTTTTCATGGAAGAAGAACAGGAAGGAAAGAAAATCAGATGGTCTGTTTTCAAAACTTGGTAAGATGTTCTTCAGGTTTTTTTGAAGCAGGGAGGTGCTATAAGGAAACTTAGGTTTAAGATAAAAATCTATTACTGATGGGGAATTTAAAGGTAAATCCCTTTCTAATAAAAAGACGAAGAATATGTTATAGCAGGGCAAATGCTGAGCTAAGCATAAATAATGTTGGAGTTTTTATTCCAACAACTTTTTTTAAGAATAGTCATTTATGGGGCGCCTGGGTGGCTTAGTCGGTTAAGCGTCCGACTTTCGCTTAGGTCATGATCTCGCGGTTCGTGGGTTCGAGCCCCGTGTCGGGCTCTGTGCTGACTGCCAGCTCAGAGCCTGGAGCCTGTTTCAGTCCGAGACTCCCTCTCTCTCTGACCCTCCCCTGCTCACGCTGTCTCTCTCTCTCTCTCTCTCTCCTAGAAATAAATAAAACATTAAAAAAAATTAAAAAAAAAAGAATAGTCATTTAGTAGATTGTGGATTTATTGTAATTTTTGTAATATTTGAAACTGAATTTATTACAATACTTGTAAATTTAACTAACTGAATGTTTATTACCTAGGTTGAATGGAAATGGATGTGAAATAGTTTATTTTTTATTTTTTAATTTTAATTCTGGTATAGTTAACAGTGTCTATACTGTCTATTAGTTTCAAGTGTACAGTAAGTTCATACATCAACTGGTGCTCATCATAAGCGCGTTCCTTAATCCCCATCACCGATTTCACTTTTACTCCTACCCACTGCCTCGCTGGTAATTATCAGTTTGTCCTCTATTGTTAAGATTCTGTTCCTTGGTTTGTCCCTCAATTTTTTTTTCCTGCTTTGCTCCTTTGTTTTGTTTCCTAATTGCCACAAATGGATGAAATCATATGGTATTTGTCTTTCTCTTGCTGACTTATATCACTTAGCATAATACCCTTTAGCTCCAACCATGTCATTGCAAATGGCAAGATTTCATGATTTTTTTTTATGGTTGAATAATATCCCAGGGAATGAGATGGTTTAAGTAAGCTCTTCAGCTGTTTCTCAAAGGAAATTGTTTAAGGGTGTCACCCTAAAGTATCATGTCATCTTCCAATGAGAAAGTCATATTAAGTTCAGACCTAATCAGAAACTATTTCTCCAATGGGAGATAGTAAAATACAGTCTTTGTTCTTTTAAAAAATGTTTTGTAAAGTTTATTTATTTATTTTGAGAGAGAGCACGAGCAGGGCAGGGGCAGAGAGAGGGAGAGAAAGAATCCCAAGCAAGTTCTGTGCTGTCAGCACAGAGCCTGATATGGGGTTTGAACTCACAAAGCTGTGAGATCGTGACCTAAGCCGAAATTGAGAATTGGACACCTAACTGACTGAGCCACTCAGGTGCCTTGGTCCTTCTTTCTTTGAAATAAAAATTGTACATATTTAAAGTGTACAATATGATGACTTGATATATGTATGCGTAGTAAGACAGTTACTATAGTCTGACTAATTAATATACCCCTCCTCACATATTTACCTTTTTTCTCAAAATATATTCTTTTATGCAAATTTCCAATATTCAATACCATATTATTAAAAATAGTCATCATGCTGCACATTAGATGTGTAGATGTGTTCATCCTACATGACTGCAAGTTTGTACCCTTTGACCAACATCTCATTTCCCCCATCTCCCTGCCTCTAGTAAGCACTGTTCTCCTCTCTGCTTCTATGTATTCAACATATTTAGATTCTAAATATAAGTGAGATATAGCAGTATTATTCTTTCTGTGTCTGGCTTATTTCTTAGTATAATGTTTTCCAGGCTCATCCATGTCATTTGCAAATGACAGAATCTCCTATTTTTAGGGCAGAATAATATTCTATTTCATTCCATCACAATTTGTGTATCCATTTATTCATTAATAGACATTTGGGTTGTTTCTATCTGTTGGCAATTGTGAATAACACTACAATGAATATGAGAGTGCAGATATCTCCTTGAGGTATTTCCTATCTTTTGAGTATATAGCCAGAGGAGGGATTACTGGAGCATACAATAGTTCTGTTTTTCTTCTGCTTTCCTTTTTTGTCACAGCTGGAGCAGAATATTAAAAAAATATAAAAGAAGTCAGGTAACAGAGAAGGACAATAAGCCATAGCTTCTCCTGAATGAGTTGAGAAAACAATTTCTGGAAGATAATTTATAGAAGACATGTTGCAAAGCCTATTAGAGAAAAGAAAAGTTACTTCTACCACATGACAAGCAAAAGTTTGAGAAAGTGAACAGAGGAGAACCATAAGGTTTTGATACAAGAGTAGTATTGAGGCATAGACCCCATAAGATAAATACAGCTTAAGAATGTGCAAGAGACTTAGCAGAAACTGAAAAAAAAAAAAAAAAGAATAAGGACCAGACATGAACAAAGAACATTCTCTAAGCCTCATTGGCCAACCTGTTTTATATTGAAGAGAAACTGCAGACTTCGGCTCTAAATTCAGTTTAAAACATTTATTGCTCATGTTATACACTCATGCTTGCATTGACTATACTGGAAATAATTTATAGTTTTCATTCCATAGTCTAGACTCTTTCAAGTTAGCCTTTGGTTGACATCATGAAGATCCAAAGTAAAGATGACACTTCTATTCTGAAGGATAACAAAGTCAGGAAAACCAGCACCTTAATATATCAGTTAAGATCACTGTGATCAGAGCATGCAAGAAAAGGAAGAATTCTTCCTAGATTAACATGGTAAACCAGGTTTATCTCTGCCAGAATTTCCACAACAAAGCTTTGGAAAGGATGAAAAGCAGAGTATAAGGTCCCTGAGTCTGAGGTGTTTTTATAATCCAGAAAGGAGTTAACACATGTCGTTTAACCATTTTTCCTTATCACTTTTGTATTTCATCTGAAAGCTCACCATTTCTTTTTTCTTCAGGACTTTATTATCTATCCTAATCTTTCCTCTCCATGTCACTTTCTTTTCTTTAAAATCTTCTTTTCATATTGAGTCAAACTAATGCAATAAGCAGTTTGAAGCATCATATGTATGGGAAAAAAGACTAGTAGGTGACATTATTATGATTCCGCTATTTTAAAAGCAAATTTTTCACTTATACAACACAATAAAAATACCTCCTCTGCACCTGAGAGACATAATTTTAATTTATTCTGAGTTCTTGTCAAAGGTACTCTGCTGTACAGTGGGGGAATATATTATACTTTTAAGTAACATAAGGAAAAACTCACTGCAAAGTTATTTCAGATAAGGAAGATATCCTGTTGGTGAAATCTAGTGAGAAAGAACCTCACAGACGAGGAAGTTTTTGAGATGGCTCCTGTATGATACAAATTTAGCAAAAGTGATATCAGAAGGTATTTTGGGGGAAAGGAATGAAGAGGGGTGTTTAGGCAAACTGGGGCAAATGTTCAAGATGGGATTATGTAAAAAGATGCTTGAAAATTGTTCAAAGAATATGATGAAAAGGATGAAAGAAAAGATTCCTATAAAATGTTGCACCAGAATCAGCAAGCTGGAAGTCTGAAAGGAGGCAGTGGCTTGAACAGAGTAATGAATGGCTTACCGTGAACCAGAAGGAAGTGACCAGAAGTTTAGGTGAGCATCTAAGCTGTAGTGGACTTACTAGGAATGAAAATGAGGAATGATCCAATCCATGCAAACTGGAAATTTAGGGATGCAAGGAGAGAGATAAGTGATAAATGTTGAAACAAAGAATATCCTGTAGTTCTGAAACCAGATGCCTGGAAAAATTGAAATCCAGGGACAGAAGGGCTATTGTGCTTGATTTTAATTTTGTGTGTCTGAGGACCTTTAGAGATACCCAATTCATGGAAAAACCTTTTAATAAGCAAGATCTCCCTCTATTTCAGAGTTTACTATAATAACAAAATGTCTCAGCTACTATAATTTTCTAAACAATTAATTCTTGCAAGGAAGACTCATGTTCTATTACTATTGTGAGAATGACAGGAGTGAAAGGGGTCTGGGAAATGTTAAAGATCAAATTTATATCTAATGCTTCAAACTCCCTATGCAAATGACCAGCATGGGTGCTGAACACTGGAAGAGGTAGGATGACTGACCAGGCTTTTCTACAGCACCTCCTAGTTGAGCAAAGTTAAGTAGATTATTTAACTTTGCTGGTTCTTAGATTTCACATAGGCAGAGTGAGATGTGTGTGTAATGATTAATGATGTATGCTCATCTCTTTACACAGAGCTATTGTTAAGTATTAAGTGAAGTAAAAGAAAATGTCCCTGAAGGAGTCTATACACTGTAAGACACTATAAATTGTGTGGCATGTTGGCACTGGGAGCAACTATGCAGTACTGGTAGATACTACTAGTTGTTAAGGATGGAATGACTGCAATTATCTCCACTAAAACAATGAATGCTACTTCTGTTACTGATGTCACTATTGAGGTTATTTTTCTAAGGATTTCTTTTTTAAAATTTTTTAATGTTTATTTTTTAGTTTTGAGAGAGAGAGAGAGAGGGACGAAGTATGAGCAGAGGAGGGGCAGAGAGCAAGGAAGACACAGAATCGGAAGCAGGCTACAGGCTCTGAGCTCTCAGCACAGAGCCCTAGCTGGGGCTTGAACTCAGGAACCACGAGATTATGACCTGAGCCGAAGTCAGATGCTTAATAGCCTGAACCACCCAAGCGCCTCTTGAGGTTATTTTTTTAATGAATGGTGTATTCACCTTTATCAAAGATGATCAATTGATCTCTTGATTATGTCTATCTCCTCCAGAATCCATTACAAAATGATAGTAAAGGAATAAAAATAGTATAAATCAACAGAGATAGGACTTAATGTGGTGGCTGATTGCAAAAAAAAAAAAAAAAGAAAAGAAGAAGGAGGAGGAGGAGGAATGAAGGGAAGAAAGAAAGAAAGAAAGAAAAAGGAAGGAAGGAAGGAAGGAAGGAAGGAAGGAAGGAAGGAAGAGAAAATTAAAAATCAGATAAAAAAGTGGTCACTGATTTTACAATGAAGAAGACATAGCAGAGGTTCATGGAGATATTTCCAGAAAGCTATAAGACCCAGCAAAAGATAAAGAGTGGGAATGAAAACAGAGGAATCATCTGAAAATCATATACTGAATATCTGACTCTACCTCTTTTTGTGTGCGATGCTAAGATTATCAGCAAATAGATGTTTAAGTTCACAGGGAGAATTTTTAAGCATTTTCCTGGAGAAATTTATCCAGAAGCAAATGTGAGGAAACTCAAAGTCATGATATGAGGAAAGGGGTAAGTGAGGCAGAGAATTAAAAAAAAAAAAAAAAAAAAGGAAATAAAATGAACATTTGCCCCCTGAGTGGTCAAACATTATGCCTCCCACTGGGAGCCTGAGCAACACGTGACTGCTACATCCTTCCCTGGGAGGGCTAATGAAGACTCTAAATAAACTGCAGATTTTCAGAAAAGTAATATGTATGCATTCATATTTTGGAAGAGTATCCTAGCAAAAGAGACAGCTGCCTACCCAATTACTAGATCTAGCCACCTATCTTTTGGTCTACCAGAACACATAGGCAACTGCCATTGTAATGCTTCCCTTTTTATATAAGAAGGGACAATTAAAGATCACCCGACACTTGAGGAAAGACCTCAAAATGAAAAGCAGACAAAAGATGTAGAAAAATGGTATTTGTCTTCAGGAAAGACAGATAACTCTTTAATCAAACAAACATTTTAAATAATTACTCTTTCCACAAAAATGAGTTAATGCACAAACAAAAAATTTAAGTGCTATGAGAATAAAAATCAGAAAACCAGAAAGAACTCTTGAGAACTAAAATATTACAAAAAAATAGTTCAAGTAATAGTTGTAAAGGTAAATTTAAGAAAATTTTTCAGAAAGTAGAACAAAAAGATATAAAGTTAGAAAATATGAAATCAAATTTGCTTAATGGATCAATACTAAGAATAATTTCTGACTAAAAAAAAGTCGAAGAAAGCACAGATAGAAAAAATGAATCAAAGAATTACCCAAGAAAATTTCTGGTAGTAAAGGACATGAGTCTACAGACTCCCTCATCCAATCAATGAAAAAGTTTTATCCCAAGGCCAAATGCATTGAATTTTCTGAATGTCAGTAATAAAGGGAAAAACTTAAAGTCTTCTAAAGGTGGGGGTGGAGTGGGCATGCCACATATATAAGAATTATAATGACTTAAGATTTCTCAATAGCAACTATGGGTTCCAAAAGATAATCGTCTTCAAAATTCTGAAGGCATATAATCTTCAACCTTGCCTTCAACCTTGAACACTATGCCAAGCCAAAATATTCACTCATTATGAGGGTAGAATATTTATTCATGAAGTACTATATATACCTATTTATGCACCCTATATATATGTTACTGTTTAAAAATTAAACCACAAAAGTAGATCCACCCAGGAGAGAGGAAAACAATTATGAAAAAGAGGTTATCCATTAAAAATAGAGATTTAATAAAATGATATAGCATTTGAAAAAAAATATGGCTAGGTGGATAGCAAATTATGTAAGTGGAAATAAAAGCAAATTATTACATCCAAGAAGACCAAATAATAATATGAAAAAGGGAATATCATAATAGAACTTGGCTCTGTTATTGTAATTACATGTTCTAATGACAGAAAATTCAACTAATACAGCCATAGTGATATAAAGCTAGGAAAACTTTGAAGTACTATTAGAGTTCTAGATACTTATCTGACATAAAAAGGTACTTTTGTGTAAGTTAGAGTGATCAATCTTCCTGGTTTGCCTGGTACTGAAACATTTCTAGGTGCAGGCCTTGGGGAATTAGGATCAGGACAGTCCCTACAAGGGAAGAATATTGTAAAAGAAAATGATAAAAGGAATCCTTTTTTAATTATTGTTATTGTCATTAATCATCACCATCATCATCATCATTATCATTGTTAGTAATAGTAGTAATCATAGTGGTATTATAAACCTTTGGGGTTTTTTTTTTTTAACTTGAATGCATGCATCAGTTAGAAAATAAAGAGCTTTTAAAATATGATACTGCATTTGTCCTTGATGTCATTGTTGTGGGACATTCTATGCCATTTCAAAATAATTGATTGAAATGTAAGCATCACACTAAAGAACTATATGCCAGTATGAAGCCAAGAAGAAGTTTCCTTTGACTTAATGTTAGGCAATTAAATTTTCTCAAAATAATGTGTAAATTCATGTATGATGCACAGAAATGAACAAATTGGTTCTCTCTCATCACAAAAAGGCCAATATATTTGTGTGATCTAACATAGATCCTGAAAACCTCCCCTATGTCTTTCTGAACATATGTATCGTAAAATTGTCTTATTAAATCAGAATCGTGCTTTTGTCTAAAAGATAGGAAACTGAATGATAGAAACCTTCTGCTAATAATATGAACAGCATTCCTGTAGTGCACATTACTAACATGTAGCCATACTTGACAGAGAGGAGTCAGACTGTCTGACAATTCAGCTCATCATAGTTCAGCCAAGGCCTTTAGAGGTCAGCTAAAACCTGCTAACTGAGTATCAAAGAAGCATGGAAATTACTGTTGCTCACTTAAAAGCTATATCTTTTTTTTTTTCTAGGGGAGAGAGAGACAGCATGAGCAGGGGAGTGTCAGAGAGAGAGGGAGATACAGACTCTGAAATCGGCTCCAGGCTCTGAGCTGGCAGTCAGCACAGAGCCCGACGCGGGGCTCGAACCCACGAACCGCGAGATCATGACCTAAGCGAAAGGCGGACGCTTAACCGACTAAGCCACCCAGGCGCCCCTCTTTATCAAGTTTTATTATGATCTTTAAATCCCACCATGACAAAAATGCACGTTCAGATGGTCTTTGTTCCGGAGTCACAAGGTTTACCTAGAGTCAGATCAAAGCTGCAGAGGCTGTTAACCCCTTCATCTCATTAGAGGGCGGGGGGAAACATAACTAAAAGGGAACAATGCACAGTCTAATGCAAGGTCTAAGATTTCTTTCCTAAGACCAAGATCCAAGCTCTGTGGATCCTATTCAGATAGAGCGTTGCAGCCAAGCAAAATGTGAGGGTTAGACGCTGTGCCCTTGATAGCACTGAATCAGCAGCACAGAACGGCTGGCTGGCTAGTTTAAATTGTGCATGCTTTGGCAGATTTTCAGTGCCACTTACAAAATAAATGATTCCCTTGTCATCATGTCAACATTCAAGGCACGTTCATCATTAATTCACAGGTCAACCAAAATGAAGAGACTAAATAGCATTGAGGGTAAAAGACTTCTACCTTGTTATGATAATACAGTGCTTTGGGGAGATACTCTTTCACAGTTCCTTCCACCCAGTTTTATACAGACATCCACGTACTTTCTTTAATTTCAGTGTCTTTCATAATGTGTTAACCCAGAGCCAGACATGTTACACCGATTTTCTTACATTTGCAGGGTAATGCAAATTCTAAATGTGTAATGCAAATTCTAAACGTATCTTAGTCTGATTGCTCCTTCAAATCCTAAACACCTCAGTGTCTCCTGTTCTCAATTCTTCATTCATATGTTTTAATATTTTTATGTTATGACTAAATGTAATCAAACTTTAAAAAAATGCTTAGTATCCAAATCGGTTAAACACAGCTGAATCTTTTGAGAGCTCAAGCCATGAAATGTTCATGATTCTCATTTTTAATGATGATTTACATGTAAAGTATTAAGGGTTGGAGTGTTAGCATTTTAATATCATAAGAGAAAACCAACGACATACACCAAACTATAAAAAGATAGTATTCAGATAATAAAAATATTTTTTTGGATATTTGCCACATAAATCCCCTACAAAAATCAAAACTGCCTGTGTATACTTTCCTAAAATAGATTCAAAGAAACTCTCAACATTTCTATAATTTATGTATGTGAATTGAATAAAAAAAAGGAAAAGATTGGAATGGGAACAAAACAGTTTTTGGAATCCCATATGTTATAAAACATCCACTTATTAACAGCATAATTAATAAAAACCAGGAGGCTACATTATTGTAAAAGCACCCCTTCCCAGTTCTATAAACTATGTGCTCATAGCATATGTGCTCACAGCACTAAATGTTTATATGTAAACTGAAGAAGTTAATCAATTATCAAGGTATTTAAAAGTATTTAATAACAAACTTATCAGGCATTAGGCTGATCATGTGTTGCCCTTTTCAAACATATGTTTGGAATCAGAGTCACAAAAGTTACGTTAAACAGTTTGCCCTTTTAAGATGAAAACCAGTATGAGACTGTACCTAACTACTGACTTTTCTTAATATAAAAATGATCTCAACATAATCATTACTCTTGGAATAACACAGCATTTTGTTACTGCATCATTAGTAATTTATCACATCATTTAAAAAACAATAAAAAAGACAAAAAAATGTGTCCACCAAAAAGTCAGAACATCTGCATGGAAAGTAAATGTAGCATTCACACATCAGATTGACTATCTCCACAGTACATTATTCAGGTATTTGTAAACTGTATCTCACTGTCTAAGGACAACTGTGAATATGGTTTGGCCACATCAGGAAAGCAATATAATGGCAAGACAATTAATGTGGTTTATACAATGGTTATGTCCTTTCCTAAAAAAATAAAAGGTTATTTAAGCAACTTAATGAGTAAGGCTATTTTACTTTACATAGACAACGAGTGACAAATGATATTTATAATGACAGTCACTTACAAAGTATACAACTAAACAATTTTTCAAATAAACAACAATAATAATCAATAAATATGTTTAGTGATTAGAAATCAGAGAAAAAACACTGTTGGTTATCTTTATTATGACATAAAATTAAAAAAAGTTATTGAAGAATTTCTGTAATTGACTGAAAATTATTTTAATAACTTAGTCTATATTGTTTATCTTGAGTGGAGTAAGATGAACTCAAAATAATCC